>NW_022196898.1:86922102-87021817 GCF_008632895.1 Mastomys coucha
GACCAGGCTGGCCTGGAACTCAGAGATCTGCCTGCCTCTGCCTCCCAAGTGCTGGGATTAAAGGCGTGCGCCACCAGTGCCCAGTGTAACTTGTCTTTTTTATTTTAATGTTGCATATATATTTTATGCCTTTGATATATTGGGAAATGTAGAATGCATTGTTAATTTTCTGCTTTTATAATCTTCTGGCTATTTAGAAATTGCCCTCTGTCCATGTGTTGTAGTGTTTGTGTATGGGAGGTTTCATTGCACGGCTGTAAATGCCACAGGCTATCTATCTTACACAGTGACTCTAACAGCTATCATCTTCAGTAGCCTTTGCCGTGGTGCACACGGCTGCCCTGTTCCCTTCATGAATGTCCTTTGAGTATTTGGAGGTGACAACGACATTCCCATTATCGTTAAAATTACCTAACCCACGTATGCTGACTTTCCCCACACATATAAATCTCAAAATGAGCTCTACAATTTGTAGATGTAATTTGTGAAGCCTAAGTCTCTTCCAGCACTGTGGTCAGAATTTCCACTGTGCACTTGTGGTTATCTCCTTAGCTTCCATTAAGGCGGAGATCTTGTATTCTAAGATACTGACTTAAAAAGGAATTTTAACTGTAATTATAAATTCTAATATTGTGTGCACAAAACTTTTATGAAAAATGTTTCCAAGCAAGTATTTTTGTATTTGTCTAGTTCCATTATCAGAAGGGTACTTTTCACACATGTTTAATTTTAAGCTATCGTCCATTTGACCCCTGTTCTGACTTTTGTTTTTGATACGGTGTTATGATGGCAAGCTTTCAGATTTCAACCTTTATTGAGTGTTTCTCATTGAGCACATGTATCAAGAAGATAGCAATTAAATAAATCTTTAGAACCCACCAGGATCTACTGAAGCTATTCATGTGTGTATTTTATAAGTTCTCCAGCTGATTCTTACTAAACTGTGGTAAATTTTTAAAGCAACAATTTATGCTTTTAAGAAGACTAGATGAAGGTTCCTATAATCAACTTATACTATAAAATAAATCACATAAATAGTACATATGGGAAAGCCCACAATTATAACAGCTTTACTAATTCACAACTTGGGAAATCTGAAGGTTCCTTAAATTTAAAGTTTTATTACTATGCTAAAACTAGATTTTCAGGGTGGAAGCAGGAGTAAACATTTAGGTAGGAAAATACACTATAGATGCATGTGACCCTTTTTCCTCTGACATGTTTTGTAAATGATAAACAATCAGTCCCTTTCTTTTATGACAAGTCCGAAAACTTACTTATTCCTCACATGGCCCTGCCATGGGGAATTTCTTATAGATTTGATTTCTTTTTTATCAAACTGTTCTGCAAGTGATAGTAACAAATCTCCTGACCACTGCTGTGAGAATCATCAATTTCTGTTAATGAAGAGTCATAAACCTGATGACTTGTGTATCAGAATGAATGTCTAGTGACTGCATTTGCATGAGCTCTCAATGGGCATTGTAGGGAAACTGTGTCTGAGAAATGTTGCTTATGAATGAACAGATGGTAGTGTTGTGGGTGAGCAGGTAGTTCCTGGTAAGTTAGAAGACATTTCAGATTTATGGGTACCATGGTGGAATTATATTAAGTAGATCTGCAAAATCAAGCCATGCTCTTACCATTTATGGAGAGAACTATGGTGTTTCATGTTGCAAATATTTTTTCCTAAAAGAGTAAGCCATACAGTAAGACCTAATTTGGCCTTCTTAACATCTGTTTCAAGCTTCTATATACTACATGTTTTCTACCAGTCGGGCTACTCTTGTCCTCACTCTTAGTTGCTCAGCCACGTGACTTCTTCATGGCAGTTCCAGCTGCTTCTGTTTCATCAGTGGACTGGCCTTAGCATCCTTGCCACCGGATTGCTCCAAGTCTCAATGTCTCTGTTTCTGTCTTATCAATGTAGAGAGCAGTTTCCTTATTCCTCTCAGTAGTTATCATGCTCCCTATAACATCTAATTTATTATATTAGGAGATAAGTTACTCATGCGTTTACTTGTATTACTCCGTTCTTATCATTTCTGTCCAGTGGTACTTATGCTTTAAAACAGCAGGTTTATCAGTCAGAATATATAAGGCAAATCTATAAAACAAAACCAAGAAAAAAACAAAACCTCAATTTCACACACTCCAATGTGGTATTTCCAGTCTATGAGGCTCTTCTCTGTTGTATTAAGGGCACTGATTTGTTTCAGAAATCAGTGATTATTTTGTTACACTCTCATTGTTTCTATGCCTGAGGTAGTCTAATAAAGTAAGAGACATGCTCCTGTGAGAATGCAAATATTTTATATCAGTAGGAATCTGGAGTAAAAAGTCAATGATTAGGTCAGTGGCCTAGCTCCCAATGTCTTAGGGGAATTTTATTGGGTTTTTGCACAGAAAGAGGGCGTTAATACAACAGACCTCTACAGTTAATCCAACTGCTATTATAGGCACATCCAAGTTACACATAGGCCAGGGGAGAGAAAGACAAGTGAAAAGAGCAAATCACTCATTCACTCATTCAAACTTTAAATAAGAAATCAACAAAACTTACAAATAGTAAATATAATCAGACCAGTTCAGAAACATCTAGAAATTTTCTAGTGGTTTCACAGGCAAATTTCAACACAGAAAAGTTGCCTTTAGCCAGTGCCACGAAAAGACAGAAAGTATTGTTAAAAAAAAAAAAGATTTAATTAGAGCTTGCTTAGATTCAGAGGTTTCTCCCATTGTTATCTTGGTGGGGCTCAAAGACAGACATAGTGCCAGAGAAATACATGAGAGTTCTGTACCCAAACACACAGGCAGCGGGAAGAGAGAGGCTCAAAGTTCACCCCAGTGACTTCCTCCAGCAAGGCCACACCTACTAACCAAGACCACACCTACTAACCAAGGCCACACCTACTAACCAAGGCCACACCTACTAACCAAGGCCACACCTACTAACCAAGGCCACACCTACTAACCAAGGCCACGCCTCCTAGTCCTTCTCATGTAGAGCTGCTTCCTGATGGCTTAGCAGCCAAACACACGAGCCTGTTGTGGCTGTTCTTATTCAAACCACCAGAAAGATCTAGTAATAGTTAGGTAGGGTTCCAAATCAAGTAAATGCAGTAGGAATAGGCACTTATTTTAATTGAGACATATTGAATGTTTGTAGTGACTCAAAAGAACAGGGTTTAAGCGAATAATTTATGAAGTTTAGATTTCTAAAATTAAAATGTTCATATAATCTATTAAATGATTGGAAATGTTTATGTTCTTCCAAAAATATCAGTATGATATTCTATTTAGTTATAAATAAATTATTTTCTTTAGATTTTTTTTTTTTTTTTTTTTTTTTTTTTTTGGTTTTTTTCGAGACAGGGTTTTTCTCTGTATAGCCCTGGCTGTCCTGGAACTCACTCTGTAGACCAGGCTGGCCTCGAACTCAGAAATCCGCCTGCCTCTGCCTCCCAAGTGCTGGGATTAAAGGCGTGCGCCACCACCGCCCGGCATTTCTTTAGATTTTAATTAGCATGCAAGGTACTATTTTTGTTAAAGGATTTTCATGTGTAATTTTTGTTTTTGAGCCCTCTCCTCTACTTCACTTCCCACCCTGTTTTTCTGTCATGCATTGTACCCTGCTAGTCTCCTGTCCATGCTTCTGTCTTATGTTCTCCACTGCCCCTTCTCACTTCCTGTAAACCTTTTCTTGCCCATGACTATTCTTCTACTTCTCATAAAGGAGCACATAGCAAAAATGATATTAACTGCTTGAGTACCCGTCACAAGGCCAAATCTAAAAATGTGCGTTCTTTAAATTAAGAAAAGCGAGTGGAATGTGTGCTTCTTGAAAGACATGCTGAATTATAATATAGATTAATTATCCTCATTACAGTGCAGGAGGGAAATAGAACGTGCCCTAAAGGGGTGATAAAAATGATTTGTTTTAACCAGCATGTGTTCATACTGGGTTAGAGTTGGCAGAAAATGCTTATGCTACTAAACAATGGATGAGAAACAAAGTTTGATTTTTCATAAATATGATAAACATTTAAGCACCCATAACAATAAGACAAATGTATGCTTGATATCATTTAAAAATTCCATTTTATTTATAATATTTTCTGTTAGATTATTGAAGCATAATCATGTAAACTGTCAGGAAATTGCAAGTTAGAGATTCAAAACACATGTGGCATATAAACAAATAAAACAATTAGTGAGAATTTTTTTTATTTAAACTTATTTTTTTGTCATATATAACTAAGATCCATAGCCTCCAGGAATATCAGCTATCTTATTGAAATAGAGGTAATCTTGATCAAATAGATTTTTCTGCCTGTAGTCCTTACATTTTCTTAATTTTGTTTAAATGTTAATATCATGTAGTAAAATCAATTTAATTTTGATATTTGAGTGTGTGTATGCATCCTGTGCATGACTATTATCCACGGAGACAAGAGGCACTGAAGTTCCGGATGGCAGGGAGCTGTCAAGGGGGTTGTAGGAATGGATCCCAGGCCCTCTGCGGGAGTATCATGTGTTCATTCCTGAGGAGCCATCTTTCCAAGACCCTTACAATCCTTTCTCAATACACAGGTTGATATGTTTTCAAATGTAAATCCACACTTCTCCAGTAATCTTATCAAGATGCAACTTTTCTTCCTGACAAAATATTCCTTCTCAGTGCTGGACCTTCTTTTTCTGTTGCCTGACTTTAAGCACAGGCACCTTCTCATGTGCTTACATGTTTACTGTCATTATAATGTCATGGAATGTGCAGCATGAACTCTGTGTGTAGGCTGATTGAAGCGTTTGTTAAGATAATTTCTGATGCTACATATATGAGCATTCCTTATCAATATGAGTATTGGTAAGTATACCTTCCATTGTGTAATGGTATCAAAACTTTTCTATTGTATCTGTTAATCAATTTTAAAGATTCTCATAATTTGCTATTCTTTTAATGAAGTAGCGTGAACAATTTATATGCAGGTTGTTTGTGTATAAATATTTTCTAGTTAGTAATTTGAATTGCAATTATTGGATTATGTAAATGGATAATTTTTATTACAAATAAATTACAAAATTTATTTTTGGTTGTGCTACATTATATGCCTACCAACATCATGCTAATTTCAGTTCTACATCATACCCACCACCTTTATTTTTGTTGTTTTGATCTTTGCAGTTTATGAATGGGTATATAGTGACATTTCATTTCATATTCATTTTAAATTTTCCTTTTGAATACGTTGAGCATCATTTTATATTATTCATTCATCATTCTTACTCCTTTAAGGCATACACAAGGTACATGTTAAGCAATAATGCAGTTAAGCTTACTAAATTCTTTGAATTATCATTGAGTTGCAATTCTCTGTTTATCTTCAATAACTGCTTTGGTTTCCATGTGTGAAAAAGAATCATCCCACAAAAATCGACAAGATTTTATTCTAAACCTCTATGTGTTGTAGTTGTTGCCTTTAATGATACAGTCTACAGTTGATTTTGAGATAAATTTTTTGAACAGTTTAACTTTGAATTTTATGCTCATATTTTTGGTATGTGTATTTAATATTACCAGCAACATGATTTGAAAAGATATAGTTTTCACATGTAATTCCTTTGAACCTTTTACATAGATATGTTACTATGGGCCTATTAGAAGTTCCTACAGCTTTTTGTTTTAATTTTATTATCATATAATAGTCATGCTTTAAACTTTTATAAACTTTTATAAAAATTTTATGAACTTTGAAAAATTATTGGTCTTGAAATCATTACCACAATCAAAATATGTAGCTTTAAAAATGTGAATTTTTTTTTCCTGGGCAACTTTATACATGTATATATTCATTCTAGTTTCTCCATCCGCATCTCTGGCTCTTATTGTGAGCCCTGCTCTTCTTCCTTACAGATCTCTTTCCGTATTCATTTTGAGTATAGAATATGTCCATATTCATCTCTTTTCATTTCCAGAGCTTGTCTGGGGCTGTTTGTGTGATTATGGGTTTGGAGCAACCTATTAGGGCTGTATGGGCTCATCAGTGTGTTTAAAACTTGCTGTCCCTCTCCAATAATCTGGTAATTGCCAATAGTCCTTAAATGATCCTCTTTCCATCTATAACCATCTATTAGGTGGATGCAACTTGTTTAACCCAATGTCAACAGGCATAGCAGCTATGAGATCATGCTTAGCATGGCCACATTGTGCTTGGAAGTGGGAATTACTCCTCCTTTCTCCTTCTCTTCCAGCACATGAATTTTCCCCATTCCCTCTTCTACAATGTTCCTTGAGCCTTAAGAGTTAGGGTTTTTGCTTGTTTGTTTGTTTGGTTTTGGTTTTGGCTTTTGTGGATGGACTATCAACTCTCCTTTATGTTTAGCATTTTGTGCAGCCATATGTCTATTTATTAACACTGATTCACTGTAAAGAGAGGCTTCTCTGATCAAGGCTGAAGTAGCCTTTGTCTTGGATATAAACAGATATTTAGAAGCCATTTGTTAATATATCAATATATCAATGATGTTAATATATCAATATATCAAGTATTAGACTTCTCCCTAAGGCCTACGACCTCCTCAGTCATGGGTTTTTGACTGAGTTTATAGTACTAACTAAAAGCTGCCTCGGCTGGAACTGGACTCAAGTCCAATAAGGAGCAGTTGGTTACCTCTATGGCAGCCAGGCCACTATTGCACAAATAGACACACTTGCCTGGGAGTTTGGTATTATAGTTCAGAGAAGTCACAGCCCACCAGAGACAATGTATATCATCAACTCCTCCTCCAGCCTGCCTAGCAACACCTGGAAGCATGAAAACTAGCCTCCACTGATAACACTTTCTCCTCATTTCTAGCTTCTTTTCTTAGCATTGTATCTAAGGTGTGTAATGAGTTTAGCAATGTGGTAGCATCAATTAGTTCTGGTGGGAAAAGCAAGAGGAATGACAATGCTATCTATTGTTTTGAGAGTCCCCGTGCTATTCCTTACAAACAAACAACTCCTACAGAGAGGAGGAAATGCCAGATTTTAAGTTTTTGTTTAGTAACTCATTAGATCTTGGAATGGCATTATCTACTATTCAATGATATCTATATTCAAACTTTTTTTTGTTTGTTTTTTAAATTGTATAGCCAGGGCTTTTTATAACTCTTCTTCCTCTGCTCTCAAGAAGTGCCACATTCCTGTTGGACTTCTTCTTTTCAAATTGTGGGTTTGAAAACATTTTTAGTTGCTTCCTTAGATAGAGAAGTAAGGTACGAGCTACTAGCTAATTTTTATTAAAATGAATTTGTAAATAACTTTAGAGGCTTTACCTAAGTTCACATATTTTCTCCACTATGAATCAAATGTCAGGCTTATAATTTATTTTTTTCATAGTGAGATGTACTTGAATCAAGGTCATTAAAATGTATACTTTGTTTTAAGTCAGCATGAGCTTAAATAAAATCACTGTATTGCAAGGAAAAAGGGATTCATAGATGAGTTGGCTGTTGAAAATGCCATCTTGAATAACGTATGCTACCTCTTGAAATAGTTGCAAGTGATGATCCGTTTACTCAATTTTCAAGGTTTAATTCTTTTGCAATTCTCACAATTCTTATAAAACAGCAGTAGAAGTGATATTTTTAAATAAAAGTAAATTATACTCAACTTAAAAGTACCCATACAAATCACAGATGAATATAATATTGATGATTGAGCTCTCCAAAGCATATCATGGCAAAATTAGAGCAAAAAGCTTGGTATAGTTTAAAATATTGATCTTTCTATAAATATCTTCAAAGAGTCACTCTAAGAGAATAGTAGATCATACCAGAATGGTTTTAAAGGATATGGGGCAATGTCAGATGAAATTCAGTTTGTTTTTTAACTGTTAGGTGATTTCCTTTTCACAGTGCAAGTTTTATGTTATGCCAGGTTTGTAATTCAAAAGTCAATTTGCATTTCAGTCAGGTTGGGGTAAAGACGTTTAATATTTGAAAGAGAGGGACATCAACACAGGCTACTGCTAGGATAAGAAGTAATTTTTTTTTTAAGAATAACTCTCAAAATGTTGACTTGCATCATCTCAGAAGTCCAATGATTAGTTGTGTAGAGCTGGAAGTGTCTATGCTTCAGGGTGAAGACAAGAGTATGACTAGGAAATACGTGGGAACAATTATTATATTAAATAGAAAGTTGCTGCAGTGTGAGGGCTACATTTTTACCTCATTTAAATAAATGGACTGATGTGTTACAGTTCTGTGATAATAAGCTCCCTTACATGAGAATCTTGCTGGATTTTCTGGTGTCTACCACACAGCAGAAGTGAGATAAAGGAGATTGGCATGAAATGAAATAAAAGCTCTAAGGAAGAGCCAATGAAGAGTAAAGTACCCTACACCAAATGGCCCTTGTTCCTTGTTCCTCAAACACCTTTAGACATTTTCTTTAAAGATCATAAACATTGCAAAACTGGTCTACTTAGTTTATGTTCTGTTATCAAGTTTAGACAACCAGCCCCAGGAGGAATAATTCTGATTCTCCTGGTGGGATTGGTTAAACCAATGTCTCTAGAGATGACAGTTAGGAAGTAGGCACATTTACCTATAGGTAGTCAAGTTTATCTGAATTTCTTTCTTTCATATTTTTTCTTTTATATTGCAAAATAAACCCAATCCCTGCTTTGCTGTAGCTCAGTTATCAGTGTATACATGTGTGTGTGGGGGGTCTCCATTATGTTCATCTACCACCAAAACTACATTGGTTTGCTTGATACCTGATTTGCACATTTTTTTTTTATTCAGAAAGATCTCCATTTCCCTACACTGAGCTTGATTTCTCTGTTGGAGGCCGGAGGTTTCTTATCTGTAGTTTTATCAACGAGAGGCAAGGATCGAACTCACGACCCTTAGGAGGCCAGATGGTCCTGCCAACTGCTGAGCCATCTCCCCAGCCTTTATTTGTAGTTTTAATCTTAAATGCATTTCTATGACTTTCTGACTGACTATTATTGCTCATCTAATGCTTTTGCCTATGATCTTAGTGTCTGTTCTTGTCACTATTTTTTGAACATTGATTTCAGTGAGGACAAGATATAGCTGCTAAATTAATGAATGATAAATGAATACCATAATTCGATAATGGGTGAAACAAGTGTTTTTTTTTTCCAGCAAACTTATTTCTTTCCTGTTGTTCATTTTTCTTTACAATTATTCATAATTTATAATACTTAAAACAAAATTACTCATATTGAGTAAGTAATATTTAAGTAATATTGTCAGGTTGCTTTCTGAGCTCTACTTTCATAATATAATCTGGTTGATAATCAAATAATTACAGTCAATTATACTTATAATAAATATTTTCTCTAATTAACTTGGTTCTAAATTCTAATAAACAACTTTTTACTATTTATTCATCTATTACTAGTAGCAACATGCTGAGAATCACAAAATCATATTTTATGTAGCCCTCTCTGAAGAGGATGTGAAGCTGATAGGATAAAATCAGAATAAGATATTTACTGAGTATCTATTTTGTGCTTAATAGTCTCTATGTAATAATTATTTTAGCTAATCATTACAACTACTCAAGGATATATTATCAAGGTTACTGTCTTTATAGAAAGTGAGCATGAGTCTAAATGTGTAAACATTTGTCCAACTCACACACAGGAGGCATCTATATTATAATCCTGATAATTTGATACTGAATTTCCTGAAGGCTGTCTACTGTTCCAGTCCAGGGACTCAACTTTTGAACTGAGAATTTCGGGTTGTATATCTAAGGCCATAAAACAGTAGGAAAATGTCAAGTGCCATGTGCTATTTATATAATGGATGAAAATGCTTTGCATCACATTAAAGGTGTAACTTTAAAAGCAGCATGACATTTTAAATTGTTTGACTAGCTGGGTTCTACAAAGATCTACTTTACTGCAGTAGAGGAGACCCTGCTAGTCTCCTATGCCTTAGAAGGTGCAAGACTATATAACATTTCAAGAACTGAAAATTGTAATTTCATAAATTTGATAATTCATAAAGATTATTTTATGAACCCCTTTATTTAGACCTATGTACCATTCAGTTGAGATGATAAGCCTTTGTCCTTAGGCTCAAATTCCCTTGTGGCCAAAATTGTTCTTGTTTATTCCTCATTTATGTACTGTTGGTACATAGATCAGTGTCCTAACATCCTTCTACATGTGTGTCTCAGCCCTGTATGTGACCTAGGGCTTGTAAGATCACTCAAGAGTACACAGTCTCGGCACTGGGAAGGGCGTCAGGTTGAATGTCAGAAAAGTAACCTTTAACAAAGGTTCCGAAAAACCAGTTACCTTTCCTACCACATTCTAATGTAAAATGCTGGGAAAGTGTTTAGTTTCATAAAAATATGAAGATCTCCAAACATTTAAAATAAACTTTGCAGATCCTACACAAAGAAAAAACACATAATGCTTTTCTTATTTTTTTTCTCAATAAAGAGAAAAGCTATGATGAATGTTGTAGTAAAATTCTAATAGTATGTGGCTTAACACTGATTATCCCTTCCTGTGTGTAGCATTCTTAGTTATTATAGTTACGGCATCAAAACATCTAACAGATCCCAGGCAATCTGGAGGCATTATTGGAGGGTTTGTAATGATCAAGCCTCACCTTCCCTTGTCTTCTCATCATTATTATAAATTGTCAGGTTTGTAGGAAGTAGAATCTGTGGCTGGTAGAAGCTAGCAATGTCTGTGCTATAGCCTAAAGTGATGCTCACTGTGCTGTTTGCCTGTGCTGACACGTATCGATTCATAACTGGTATTTAATATTGGTACATATGTATTAGCAGTTTCATTTATAAGATACTTTTTAAAATGGCAAATTAAGTTTGAATCTAGAAAATATTGTCATTAAGAGTCTTACCTCATCCTGGATTTTTACTTCAGAACTGTGTTTTAGATGCTCAAAGCTTACATATTATTATTATTAGTGGCTCACTTTTAAATATAGTTTTGATGTAAATTCTTTATGAAAAATTAGATAATAGGCTTCTGTTGAAGATGAGATTCTAGCTGACTTTTTCAAATGGTCTATTGTCTTAGTCAAAGTTCTGTTAATGTAAAAAAACTTCGTGACCATGGCAACTCTTATAAAGGAAAACATTTCATTGGGACTGGGTTACACAGTTCAGAGGTTTGATTTATTATCATCATGGTGGGAAGCATGGCAGCATGAAGGCAGACACGGTGCTGGAGAATGAGCTGAGAGTTCTACATAGGGAATTGATAAGAAGAGAGAAACAATGGGCCTGAATTGAGCTTCTGTCCTCAAACAAGGTCACATCTCCTAATGCCACTCCCAAGTCTATAAGCCTATAGGGGCCAATCTTATTCAATCTACCATACTTTCCAAGGAGAATGAACTAAAAAGAAGTAAGTAACAGGTCTCTATTGTTAATAACCATTATGTAATGAATTTTTCTCTTTGTGTTTCCATAATACAATTTTGAAATGTGATTTACTCATTTACCAGTTCTAGACAATGAATGTTTCATTTGTTTATGTCTACTCTTAAATATAAACCTAATCTTTATTAAAGTTGAGGATAATCTTTAAATTTAAACACAATTTATTCATTAGCTTTCTGATTTAGAATTCAAAAGCTAAATATCTTTCATTTTCAATACAAATATCCTTGCCAATGTTTTAAGCATACTGTTATGAAAAATTATGTTATCTTTTGAATTTACTTATTTTATGCTTGTCTCCTAGCCTGAATCTAATTTTTCAAGACACTCCCAAACCTATTTCTTCATTTAAGTCTATTGAAATGCCTCTAAATGGCACCTTTCTGTATGTTTCTTCCGGGCTTTAACCCTCTCACTGTTCTCTTTGTGCCTCCCCAGGCCTACTCTTCCTTCTTTACTTTCCCCTTTGCTTTGTGGTTACAGTTTTATGGCTCTGTGTCCCATGCTGCCTTCTACCTTGGGTAGAAGAAGCCCCATTTTCTTTAATAGTTTGTTTGAGACTGAGGTTTCATTGGCTCAGTTAGTGAGTCCTTTGGAGTCATTGCTTCCTTGCCGGAATTACTGCTTAGTTCTTTTTCTTAAACAGGAACCACTGGATCTGTTTTATGTCTTGATTGGATTCTAGCATTTCTCATAGTACCAAAGGCTACCAATATGTGGGTGCTTAGGGCATAGGAAGACACTGGGACCAAAATCACTGACAGGACAATCCTGTCACTTGCTCGTGCTAGTGTTAGGTTGAGCTAAGAGAGAATGCAGGTGGCAAAAGCTTGTTTTAGTGTAAGAAATTACATAATGAAAAAGGATTTTTACTCTTTTAACAAAACTAATATAATAATTTATCTGAAGAAATTTTGTATATTTAGCAGGAAAAAGGAGAGCGGAGAAAGTAGACTATTAAGAACTCTATTGGCAGTAACAACTTTACTTCACATGTAGACTGTATTTAGTAATTTATTTTTATGCTTTATTTTCTTTCACAGAAGAACTATATATATATATATATACATATATGTATATATCTATCTATATATACATATATATATGTATATATATATCTTTACATTAATGGTGAATGATTTCAACACAATTACAGTTTCACGAAATCATACATTTCTTAAGCATAAACTTAACCTGAGACTGCCAGTAGCTCACAGTCTTAACATGTGATCTGTATGAATGTGTCAGAAATTTTATCCTTATTTACTAAAAAAATATAAATACAATATTTCCCATTTTAAGTGACATGAAATACCTGAATGTTCCTTCCCTTATTTCTAGTGACTCTCTCTTTTTTATTTATGGTTTGTTTCCTTGGAAGAGGTTCTTAGCAGACAGTTTTTATCTTGATATTTTTACAGCTTCTTAATTATTCACTGTCATTTTAAAATGGATGCTTCAGGAATGCTTGAGTATTTACATACTCTTTGTCACCTTGCTTAACTTTGAATGTCTCCTAGGGTCCTGATAATTATTGTAATAGAATGCGAGAGAAGTTATGTCAGCCTGCACATACCATTAGTGCATTAATGTGTCAAAATAGCAGTGAATGACACAGCTCTCCGCAGCCTTAAAAGCTCCTAATGGCAGTCCCGGTCTAAGGCATTGATTTGTAAGCAATACTAAAGCTATAAAACTTTCGTCTTGATATATAGTTTCAGAAAGCTTGCTCTGTTATTCACCTTATTTTTAGTAGATGAGTAATAGCTATTTGAATAAGTGAGCAATCTATAAAGAAAACATGGTTGAAGTTCTCTCTGCTAAGCAGGGATAGAAAGCTTCAAACAGGAAAACCACAAGGTGATTGCATATTAAAGGTAATTCACTTGTTAACATTTTAGCTCCAATTTAATCATGGGAACAATTTTTTAAGTTATTGTTTTGTGGTTAATAGAAATGGATTTGGTAATGTGGCTTTTCAAACTAATGTTTATTTGGCATCTAGAATTATTAGATAGAAAAATACTTTGAAAGTAAAGTGAGTGTAAAAAATATAAATTTATGATAATAATGTAATAAATACAATGAGGTTATGTTTATTATGTTTGAAGTCTGAAAAAAACTAAAACCAATACTACACTAAGTTCAAGTGTTAAAAGTCCTAGTAGAGTTGAACGTGAGACACAGTTTAAATTTGCTGCCTTCTCAGTATGATTGTAAGAGATTCTTACCACAAGGCTACTGCTGTTTGGGTCTAGATAGCACCCTGTAAGGAATTCCATAAACCTGGCTTCTCCTTGATGCTCATGGCACTGTATCGTCCAGGAATTCTTTCAGTGTTTTAGCAAAAATGGGTCCATTTTTTAAAAATTGCCCCAAGCTCATAAATTTAATAAAAAGACAGATATTTTTCTAAGTATCCAAGAATGATATAAAGGACTTAAGGAACATGGCCTTAGATGGCCTAAAATAAATTCTTAGTTTCATTGTTTTCTCTCTTATTATTGTGACACATTACCAGACAACATAATGTAAGAAGGAAGAGTTCATGGTGGCCACAGTTTAGCAAGAGAGGAACAATTATGGCAACAGGAACTTGTAGCAGCTGCCCACATTGTGTCACCAGTCAGTAAGCAGAGAATGATGAATGGCAGGGCCATAGAATGTGCTGCCAACACTTAGGGCAGATTTCTGCACTTAGATCGATCCACTCTAAAATCTCAAACCTCTGTATGCACAGAGTTTTTCTTCTTGCTAAGCCTAGATTCAGTCCTTAATATTCAGTGTTAGCAGTATACAGATGACAAGAAGAAGCCAATACATACATTCGTGTTGTGAGATACATCCATTCTTCCCATTGCCATTCAAATTTGTGTTGATAAAGAATCCATTAGAGGGAGCTCGAGAGATGGCTCAATGGTTAAGAACACTGATCTTCCAGAGGTCCCGAGTTCAATTCCCAGCAACCACATGTTGGCTTACAACCATAATGGGATCAGATGCCCTTTTCTGGTGTGTCCGAAGACAGCTACAGTATAGTAATATATGAAATATGTGTATGTGTGTGTGTGTGTGTGTGTTTGTATAATAAATCTTAAAAAAGGAATCCATTCAATTAAATAGTTTTCCAAAGTTCCTTTTAATACTTAAATTTGTGACTGAGTTCATCACCAAAGGTAATGCAAACAAATAAAAATTAATGTAGAAAATGGATATTTTAACTAAAGATAGAAATACTTTATTCATTGGTTAATAACTGACCTTAGAACATGGCACTTTCCCCTAATCTAATTTCATTGCACTGTAGACTACATGGAAGTATATCAGGGCACTATAAAGAACTTTGGGATTTTTCAGGGCACACTTTGAAGCCAATCATGAACAATGATAGGGCTTGGTTGGCTTAATTTTATTTATATTTTCCACTTCCACCCATGTACCCTTCTAATGGTGTTTGTTAATTAATAATAGAGTGATTTTTTGGAGCAATGTCTTTAATCAGTCTAAAAGTATTATACATTAATTTAAGAATAACATAGAAGAAACATTTAACTCAGTATTTTAAATTTAGAATCCAATAAAAATTATGTACTTGTTCATTAAGTTTATAAAAGGAAAATATATCTACTAATGTTCTTTGATAGTAAGTAAAGTTCATAGTCAATGAATTGAGAAGTGAGGAGATCTCAGACATTAGGAAAAAAGAAGATTTTTGGCTCCTAAGATTTGCATATCTTAAAATCCCAAACTTGAACATTACAAAAAAGCATTCCATCCTAAGTTCCTGTTTTTAATCGCACCCACAACTTGACTACAGATTTACTACTCTGGAGCCACTGGTTGACTTTTTATGGGGTGAATATTTTCCAGTTGTTTCTTCTTTCAATCTCCTTTGCCACTGTTCCTTTCTGAGATCCCATGAATGTGTGTCTTTTCTCATTTACTTGGAATGGGGTCTCTACAAAGAGGTTGACTTTCTGTGAAAATTCAATTTTATATCTTGCTAAAAATTCCAGAATGGTCTGTCCCAGATGGTTGTACATTTCTGTATACAGGACCCTAAATCTGAAAAAGCAGAAGGATATATGAGTTGCTGGTAATATCCATAACTATTAATAATAATGTGACCACATGGATTTACTAAGCTCATGATTTACAGACATGTAAATTCCTTTAAGTAATGTTTTCATCTCTGAAAGTGTTCTACAACAAAACAAAACAGATGTGCAGCTCAATTTATAACATTAAGTCCTCATAACATATATTAGTCATGTCCCGTTCACTTTTGGGAGATCGTGACCCACATACATTTTTTTATTTTCTTCAAAAGCCTGCTTATTTTGTAGGTCTCTAGATTTCACTGAGGCCTGGCTGGAAGACTAATGATTTTTTAAAAATATAATCTCTCTCAATCTGCTTTTCTTTTATTTGAATGGTGGGATATTTCATCTCCTTCATAAGTATGTTAGGATTACATTTTTGAAGGGACATTCTAATTGGCTCTGTGATACTGATACTTAGAGTACAGTCTTTGTATTGTTGCTTAGCATATTGATTCTTGAACCTAGGACTTCCTGGAGAGAGATTTGTCTATGACACACTAGTTAGAATACAGGTAGTAAGGGATCCCACAAGGCTTGCAAGATAAAGGCTAGTTATAAAGATTAAGACATAATTCCAAATTAGAGTTGGGCACTTCAGATCTACCCCAGCTTCTAGGAAATGGGTAGTCAGTAGTGTTGGAATTGTTCACCAATAGTCTTCAATTTGTGGCTACATAAGGAAGCCCCTGTAAGACCTCAGAAGAGCAGGACTCTGGTGGGCTTCTGCATGATTGATCACATGTAGACTTGTGTAGAGTGGTGTGCCCAGTGATAAAATGGAAGCTCTTTTCTCCTCTTCTCCTCCTCCCTCCCCTCCCCTCCCCTCTCCTCCGCCATACATCTCTTTCATCTGGAAGTGCTTGAGCCTCCCTTTCATATTCTTTAGTGTAAACTCAACTGAAGCATTTTCCCCAAGTTTTAGGAGTGACTCTAATAAATTTATAGACTATATCCAGGGGTCAAGGTAACCCTGATTTATAGCCATGCAGTCAGAAGTACAGAACATAGCCTGGACTTGCAAATGGCATCTAATTTGGGGAGGGTGGGGACTTTTGTAGGACTGAGTTTGTGCTGTGTGATGACCTCAAAAGCGAGTGGGAGGTCAAGTGGCTGGAGTCATTCACATAACTGCTTGGGTGTTTGTATAGGTTTGTAAAAGTGCTCTCATAGTATAGTGAAAATTACTGTTTTCCCTTCTAAATCATTATAGTGTGCTAAAATACACATAAAATAAAATTTACTATTATAACCATTTATTTTTAATGCTGAAGCTGGAACCCAGGGTTTTGGCCATGTTCGGTGAGCATTCTTCCATTGAGTCCTTGATCTCTTAGTGGACCAGGTAACTTTTGTTTTAAACCTAGAATCTGTGTTCTTTTTGTTCTCTGTCCTTTATTCTCTTTTCAGTGTCTCCTCTCTAGAATTCTCATACAACCATGATGACTACTTTAACTGCTGATTAATGCAATGTCCATTGATCCAGTTTGAGTATTCTTCATGTTTGTATAGACTCTATTGATTTTTGCTGATTATTCCATCTACAGATTTTCAGACGGGCCTCGAAGACAGATAATTCTGCCCTACTTGAATTAACTTCAGCTCCTCTTACATGCTGTGCCATAGTTGTCCATCCGTCTTGTCATAGTTGTTATGCAGATCCCCGAGTACTATAAATTCTCTACTGCTGTTCTCACTTGAAATGGAACATCTTCTCCCTGTTCTTTCTCACTTGTTCTGCAACACTACTACTGTCACCCATGTTTCTGCAGTGACAATCTATGGCTTATGTATTTCTAATCCAATTTCTAAATGTTATTAGTTGGAAACATTTCAACATTAGTTTAATTTTTCTCTGACATCTTATGGATATCTTTTTCTATACAATCCTAGAATTGAAAAGAAGACATCCCACAAACTTTGCAAGTCATGCAGTGTGACTGCCTGTTACTCCAGCCCCATCTCAGACCCTCTCCCACATATAACTGACTTGTAGACTTCAAGATGTATCATGCATTTGAATAGCTTTCTTTCTGTGTCAGCAATAGTGTTTTCTTTAATTTACTTGTCAAACTGTATCTATCCATTAACATTCTTTTTATCATATTGATAGTGATATAGTCAGTAACTTTGTTTATTTCTTTCTTTTTTTTCTTACTGTCTTTTCGTTATGAGTGATCCTCTAGTAATACATTTTGGTCAGTGTTGTCCTTATACTAGATAATTGTTACATTTCCTTTATGACCTGCTTCATATCGCTTACATCAAGCTGAGATCTCAGGCAATTTCATTTGTCTTCGATATTACTTTATAATCAATAGGTCCTACCAAATACAAATGTATCTGTGGGAGAGGGCCATTAAACTCTACTGTGATTAACAAGTGGACACACTTCTCCCTATTTCTGATAAATATTTTATCTTGTAGTTTTGGAACCTGTAATAACTAAGTAATAACTAAAGCTTGTTTTATTTTCATATTAATACTACTGATTCATCATTTAAATTATTTTACTTTAGATCCCAGACATTTTTTTTTTAATCTTAAATGTCTTCTTATTTATCAAACTGTGTTTTTCCCTTTAACTCACATTTGGTACTATTTTCTCTATTGTTTTCGTTTGCTATTCTTTGTTTTCACAATTTTAAGACACTTTTTTTTTTATAAATAGTGTATGTTTGGTATTTTTAGATACGCTGCTAATTTCTGTATTTTCATTGTATATTTTAGTATTTTTAGATTTTATACGATTATTCATAGAGCTGTGTTCAAACATATTATTTTGTGATACATTTCCATGACTACAATGTACATTTGTTATTTTTATTTATTACCTTTCTTTACTAACTGAATAATCAAGAATATTATCTTTGTTATTTCATCTTTACTATTAATTATGAATGGCTATATTTATCTATTTATTTATTATGTATTCCATTTTAGGGCTTATCTTGAGATTTCAAAATGCATTGCTGACCTTTGTACATTCAAGTTCAATACTAAGACCATGAAATAACTTAGCTTCACTCCTGTGCTTTACATTGTAACATTATCCTCCTCCACTATGTTGTATATCATAAGAGATATTTCTTTTCAGCAGCAAGTACTTTTTGCTGGCTCTCTATATTGGTCTGGAATAACTTTTCATTCAGCATGAAAAGCCACCTATTCAGTCCTCACCAATTTTAGCTGATAACAATATTTTCATCACAATCTCTGAAGGACGTTTCACTCTGTTAAAATCTGCAAAGATTTCTATTGTTTATAAGTTCCTTAAAATCTCACAGTGCCCAGCACATTTCATACTGACTTGCAAATTTCTGTGGATGAGTCAGCCATCACTTTTACAGTTATTGCATGAAAGGAACCCTTTGGTCTCTTGACTTGTTCCTCTGTGGTTTTCATTTTACTTATCCCCCTTTTCATCTTGTGAACTTCTGGAACATGTGGATTGATACCTTCAAGTTCCAGAAAAATATGGTTCATTATTGGTTCAAATATATCTTTGATTTGAAACTCTGTGATTGCATGCTAGAACGTTCCTGCACCTCTTGCTTCCACACTCTATTGTATTCTTTCTGTGGTTTTTTTTTTCTGTGCTTCTGTTTTCAGTTTCTACTGACCATTTTCATTGTTCACTCATTCTGTTTCCTTCTTTCGAGTTAACTATTAGCTTTGTCGAACTGTGTTGTGTGTTTTCAATATTGTAATTTTTAAAAATTATACATGTCTACTTGAGGGTTATTTATGGTGTCTACTTCTTGCTGTTTTCATTCTTTCCATCAAATTTGTCAATCTTTCCCTTAACTCTTAATAAGATATTGATCTTAGTTATTTTAGCGTTCTTCTTGGATAACTTCCATGTCTGGGTCATTTGTTCATCTGCTTCTATTGCTCAGTTCTCGCCTTGATGGATTGGTCATATTTTCCTGCCTCTTTGCATGACTAGTACCTTCTGACTGTATGCCAGATCGTGCGTATAGAAAAATTGTAAAAGTTTCAGTGCTATGATTTATCTGGTGAGAGAAGGATTTTCCCTCAAGAGTCTAATTGCTTTGTGCCAGTCCAAGACACAGGAAGATCGTCTTGGTTTCTGTTTTACTTATGACAATTCACTTTGGTCTATCTCTGTTTTTTGGGCATGCTTCATTGGACCTTCTGAGTGGAAGTCAAAAAGACATTTGTCTCCCTTCCTCTGAAACAGTATGTGAGATCAACTTTAGGTTTGAATTATACACAATCTCAGAAGGATGTCAAGTGAACACATGTAATGGGACCCTTAGCAGTGCTTTGATTTGTAAACAAGCATCGTGCAAACAATTTCATGCTGCCCTCCAGCCTCAGCTTTATCTTTGACCACTTAGCTATGTAAATTTGATTCACGGATAACTGAGCACATCTGTGGCATCTCTAATCGTCACGTATTATACTACATCTATCTGTGCCACCCACCTAATAACTTACTTTCTCCATTTTTTAAGCAAATTACCTTTTGTCACCATGCTCTCTCAGATCACACACACACAAAAGCTCTTAAGAAATAATCTGTCAGTCATCACCTAGGTAGGTTAAGTTCATCGGGAAGTTAACTTATCCAGTCATTATATAACAGCACTCCATATAGTTGAGAGATAGGCAACTATTGTAAATTATCATTTCCATGTCTTATACAGGCATAGAAGCTCATGATCATGGCTTTTCTGGTTATGTTTTTCAAGTGTATTTGTAATATAGTAATAATCTGGATAGCTCTATCATTGGACTTATTTGAGAATAATGATGCTTTGTAGAGATGTGTGGAGGCTGGGATATTGTAGGTATGAGTTGTGTTTATCCGTCTTTAAATGACTCTAAATATTCTAAGTCAGTACCCTCAGACTTGCATCTATGTTGTACAGCAGGTGAAGTGGACACATGATATGAGCCCAAGATAATTAGAATTTAGAACTTGCATCCTTTCCTTGATTTTTTATAGTCCCCATGGTCTCAGGACCTGTTATCAGCTGAGATGTTTGAAATGGCTTGTTGAAGAGGTTTTTCCAGCATTTACTCTATAATAGCAAGGTGTAATGTATTGCTGCAACTTTGCCCCTGACAGGAATTAATCAACCGACTCTGCTTATGATAAGACTTTTACTCCCCCTTAATCTTTGATTGCATCTCCTGTTCCTTTTGCCACTTGGCAACGTGCATGAGTCAGTGTTCCTATTTTCAGAATTAGTTCTAGTAATCAATTTAATAACATGTGGTACCTGAAACACATCCTTATGTTGCAATTCTCTAATTCAAAATACTAACTACTGCTTTCTCCCCTAAAAGATGAAATTTTCAATTTAGTGAAAATGTGACAGAACTGTGGTAAGCTATGGCAGTGTGTCAGTTTGCTAGGTCTGTAAACACACTAACTGCAAGTCCAGGTTTATCCCCATAAAAGCCTTGTTAGTGTCTCCTAACTGTAATACTGATACTCCCATTTCAGAGTTTCCTCAGACTCTATACCACACATCCTCATTAAGCTGCTCTTCATCACATTTCTTTACTCTTTGCAACTTTTCTATGACTCCCTGAACAATGTGTTAATGAAATCTCACTGTTTTTTACAGTTTATTTTGAGAGAAGGCAGAATAACAATTTCTTATAAGATTTCTTTTCTGAATCTAATTAAAATTGAGAACATCAATTCTTACTTTTATGGATTAGGTTTCTAAAGTCCTCAGTGATAAATTTAGTTTCACTTTCAAAATGTAAGTAGAAACTTTTGCTGCTTTTTATAATTGTATATAAGCTTTTAAATGTTTTCTTGTGAGTTAGAATTAGTTGGCCAAAATTTTGGAAGGCATATGCTTTGTGTAGTCAGCATTCTACTTTCCTTTCTTGTAAAGTGCATTTGATAATTTAAGTAGAATCTTTTCATTATTTCTTTAGGAAATGGCTACTTGTCCAGTGAGGAATAATGAGGGATTACAGTCGTGCCAACTCAGGGTCTAGGCATTTTGTAGGAAGCTTCCTATTTTCCTCCTATGAAAATGTTATTTAAGAGTGATATAAATAATTTAATAGACTATGACACATGGTTCTAGTTTTTAATGAACATAGTATAACTGCTTACGAAGAACAGAATATAGTAAGATGTAATCTTAGTTTTGTGCTTATTTAGTATATTCCAAGTGTTTGCAGAGGTACTGATTTGATATTTTTTTTATCTACCTCAAACAAATTTGATCCCTTTGCCAGGAACAAAACTATATTTATACAAGGTCTTTGGTGTTGCTTGCTTTCCTCTAGTGTTAACTTTGCTTCTTTTCCTTGACCTGGCCTGCAGGTCCAGTAATTCGGGGGAACGAGGAGGGTCACAACCTGTGAATAAAGAATGGGCGAGAGAGAAGACAGGACTCAAGGAAGCATTGCTTGTCAAGAGCCGTTTACTTGGTTGAGGAGAGTATATTTAAAGCAAAAATCTTGGAGGGAGGGGGAGAGGAAGGAGGGAGAAGGAAGTTTACAAGGGGAGAGGGAGAGGAAGGAGGGAGATGGAAGGCTACAAAATCTTCTGGGGTTGAGCTCCGGGGTGACAGGTGAGGAGGGGGTGGATTTCTGTGAATGTTCTTTTTCTCAGGGCCAAGCCGGATCCTTGTGATTGTCAGGCAGGATGTTAATCTCAGGGTTCTCAATTAGCTGGGGCAGGATGTTTATCTCAGGGCTCTCATGGTTCCCAACATTTCCTTCCATAGTTTTATATTCATATCTTCACCATCTTTAATCATATGTACATCTTTCTGTCATTTCGAGTATTATATATAATAATTAATATTTATTTACCTTTTTCTCCTATGGAATGTATTAAGAGTTTGTATCAGTTTTTCTCTTCTAATCCACATGGCCTTACTCATTCACCATCTCTCTTTCTCTCTTTCTCTTTCTCTCTCTCTTTCTCTCTCTCTCTCTCTCTCACACACACACACACACATACACACACACACCATCACATACTACTATACAAATTCTCCCTTAATAAGTCACAATAGCTCTAACACCATCTTAAAGTCTATTTCTAGTGTCAATTGCAACCACAAATAGTTGTCCCTCCTTTCCACACCATTACTTTAATTATTTATACATGAATATAATATATTTTGATAAAATCCATTCCCTTTTACCTCCCATCCAATTACTCTTCTATTCTGCAACTAGTTTCTCCTTCTTCTGAAATTAATATAACTTCATTTTAAGTGAATGAAAACAAAAAGAAATAGTTTTCATGTGTGATATCAGATTGATTTTTGTTGTGGGGTGCATGTATGTGTCCGTGTGTGTGTGCAGGCATGTGTATGCATGTGTGCACATGCATGCGTGTGTATGTACATGTATGTGTACACACATGCACACATGTATGTGTACACACATGTATGCGCATGTGTGCACGTGTGTGTGTACATGTGTCTGTGGGGGGGTGTGTGCATGTGCGAGTGCATGCATGTATGAGTACATGTGCATGTAAGTGTGTGCATCTGTGTGTACATGTGTGTGTACGTGTGTGTGTGTGTGTGTGTGTGTGTGTACATGTGTGTGTTGTTCTGATCATATCCCTATAGAAGCCAGATACCAAAGTTGTATCTCTTCCTGGATTATTCTCCACCTTATTTTTGAGGCAGCGTCTCTTACTGAAATGAAGGTTTTTAGCTAGATTAGCTGAGCCCTGAGCCCTGAGGATCAGGCTTGTCTCTACTTCTCCCTGTCCAGTGCTGAGATTACAGACGCAGGCCCATTCTTCACTTTGGTGTGGGTACTGGGAGTTGGAACTTAGGTTCTCATGCTTGTCCCGTGCATAGAACTTTACCCACTGTGTCAGCTTCCCAGGAGCAATTGCGTATTTCTCTCTCACTACTTCCTACATAATTCTGAGAACTTAGATTAATATGCTCCTTTGATTTAAGCTGTTCTGTTGTACATTCTAATTCCTATATACATTGTTATGACTCTGTATAGCAACCACTGAGTTACAGCTTATTCCATTTGCTTTACTTTTATCTTCATGATAAGCTATGTTTTCCTTTTCTTCTGTCTAAAGAAGTCTTTTTAGTTTATCATTTGGCTGGCACCAATTTTTGTCAGATTTTATTTGTTTTGAATTACTTTTTCTCCACCCCCCTATAAAAAAGATCTTTATCCTGTGTGCAGATTTTAGCTTAGAAGTTTTGCTTATGTTTTCTTCTTTCCAGATTATCTTTTCTCCCGGTGCTCACATCAGGATGTTAACCACTACTGTGCTACTCGCTCAAGCACACAAGAGCAGTTGCTTTTCCTGTTTCTGTTCTCTTACATCTGGTTTCAACCAGTTATGATGGAGCTAGAGCCCCAGAGCTAGAATTGTAGGTGGTTATCAGCTGATGTGGGTGCTGGGAACCAAGCATGGGTCATTTGGAAGAGGAGCGTGGGATGTTAGCCACTGAACCCTCTCCTGCCACTATGGTGACTTTTCATTGTTTTCTTACCTTTAGTTTAGTGATGTGGCTCTCTGGTTCTTACACATCTCTCTGGTTCACAGCCTTCCTCTGTGAACTTCTAAGCACTTCCCAAGAGAAAGCAAACACTTTCTGGGAGATAAAGTGGAGAATGTTAAGTTCATGTTTGGTCCATGCCTTAGAATAATATCTCCTGGAGTCTTCGCTGCCCAGGTCTTCATTGTCTTGTTTGTTTTTGTTTTGTTTTGTTTTCCTGGTTATTTCCAATGAAAGGTGTAATGTGCTATAATGTGGTTTATTGTATGAGCACACTAGAATATTTGAGTTTCTTTAAGGATAAGTTTTTATACATTTTTAGCAGCGTTTCATTTAGTGTCTTTAGGAACCTTTATATTGCTCTATCTGGGTGTCTTGTGGTTTCCTCTCCTACCTAGGCCTAAGGGAGATAGGTGAGTGATGGGGTGGGAGAGCAGTTGTCTGAAACCCCAGCCCAGAAAGGGAAGCCTTCTTTGACTTCCTGGTTGCAGTTATCCAAGAGATTCCCCAAACATACAGGGAGTGTTACCATTGCTCGATTGCTCCCGACTCAGAGGTGTAAAGTAAGTATCTATTGCTGAAAACAAAGTGCACTTCAAAAACAGAGCCCAGATGTTGAGTTCCAGCCCCGTGCTGGAATTGACATGAATGTCTCGTCCCTGAGGACTAGCTCTCATGGTACCAGAGACTCCACGCAAGCTTCCAAAGGAGGGAAGCAAGCAGCGGTCCTACCCAGCTATGACACTTGTGACCCAGAACAGTGACCAACATGTCATGGTAGGATAACCCTAAGGTGCAGTAGTGGCACATTTACCATAAAGGTAACAAAAAGTCGCTATTGGATTTAAGATCCATACAACATGAGGAAAATCAAGTCTGGGACTGGAAACTATTTTTTCCATGTATTTATATATCTAAAAATCCTACACAGAATACCATATAAGCAATTTTGTTACTAATCTGCAACATTGTGTGATATTGGCAGTAGATTTCTTTCTCTTAAAATTTCAGTATAAGTGGATAAAATAAGACATTCAGACATTAAGATATTAGAAAGTAAGTTTACCAAAGTTACATATGCACTTTCCTATTAAATGTAATTGGTTATTTGTAATAATATAACTTAGAATTTTAAATAAAGCTTAGAGCGATTTTTCTCATCTTATTTCCCATGGGTATAATTTAAGTTGTTCTCATTTACCAGCATTATTGGTTTTGTGCCAGTTCTTTCTCAGTCTGAAGATCTGCAGTCTAGTTCAATACACAAGTATAATTTGATGTTAAAACTTGAATCTGTTGTGTGGAAAATAGGCTATAGACCAGTTTAGTTATATATACTAGTAATCTTAATGTTAATATTCCTTTACGTTAAGTGTAAGTTGTGAAATACATTTTAAAAGGCTATCAAAAATAGAAGGGAAATGTATAACTGCGAATGTACTAAAATATCAATGTATTACAAAATATTGATGTACCCCAAAATTGTACAAATATTACTACTACAGGTGGATAATCTTAAACTATTCCTGAATGTTTAAACAAAGGAAGATCTTTAGGTCACAGTAAAAACTATAAAATGTATATATTACATCTAAACATTCTATTAAAATACATATTAACATCTCATAAAGAAATATGCCAGAGATTTCCAGCATTATGATTATGGATTTTACTTTGAAATATATTTTCTATCTGTACAACTGTTTCTGAAAAGATCTTTTTAAAAGCAGGCATTACTTAAAAAAATCAGATCAAGCCATTGTAAACAAATCTTAAAAAAAAAAAAACACTTTTAAAATGCAGTATTTGTAAGTCCTGCTTTCCTGCCATATACATCTGATTTCTGACTGAACCTTTATGTGAGCCTGTGTAAACCAGTCTCGTACACTAGTGCAAGTATCATATTAACCATTCTGAAAATTAGGCTTACAAGGGGTACTATATTAAGAACTTATCATCCTATTACATGTGACTTAACTCCCCAAGAAGCAAATACTGCATATAAATTATTACTCTATCTATAAATAAATATAAACTAACAGGGTAAACAAGACAACTATTCTGTCCTTAGTGGATTATAGGAGCCTAGCTGTGATTTTTTTTTGTATTTTTATTTTTTAATTTTTATTATTATTTTATTAGATATTTTCTTTATTTACATTTCAAATGTTATCCCCTTTCCTGGTTTACCCTCTGAAAACCCCCTATCCTATCCCCCTCCCTCTGCTCACTAACAAGGCCACTCCTGCTTCCCTGTCCTGACATTCCCCTACATAGGAGCATCTAGCCTTCTCGTAGCTGGGAACAGTGATGTCCAGACTGCTTGAGAAACAGCAATTAAAGTAATATGTTTGAATTTTGCTTTTATCAAAATCTCCTATATATCAAATATTAAGAATATGTGTGAGTCCTGGGATTATATTTGACTTAATTCATTGCCTTTTGTTTAGTTTATGGTGTTTCCTTTTCTTTCTTTTTATCTTTAGCTTGTACTACCTCTATCCCCTTTCTATTTGTCTGTTAAGCTGTGATTATGTAGTTATGTAGTCCTTGCTTACACATTCCTCAATATATATATATATACATACATGCATATGTATATACATGTATATATAAATATTTGTATAAGTATATATACATATATGTATATACAACTATACTGATTCAAACATATGTCCTTCTTTTTACATTATGTGTGTGTGTGTGTGTGTGTGTGTGTGTGCAGTTGCTTCAGAACATGAGTAAAGATCAGAAAACAGCTTGTAAGAGCCACCATGTATGACGTGGGGATCCGCTTGGGTTGTTAAGCATGGCAGCAAGCCAGTTCACCCACTGAGTCATCTCTTCCCTCTTTTGCCTTTTACGTCCAGCTTCTTCCGTGCGCCCACCTTGCTCTCTCCTAAACCAGTAGCCTCTTCTTCTTTAATCATTGTAATGTTACCACATGTATGTGATCTCAGAGCTGCCCACTTGGTCACAGATGGCTAACTGCGGAGCTCTTTCCCAGGGAGACTGTTTTCCCCAATCCCAGCATTCCCCAGGTTCCCGTGCTCCTTTGCGCTGTGTTGAGGCTGCATGAGCTTTCCCCCTTTCATGTTAGCAGGCCCATTGGTGTCTCCATCGTATCATTCCAAGTTACATTCTAAATAACCTTATCATTATACTCCTCCCTTCAGAAAACGATCAGCGTTGCTGGGGCCTTTGTTTGGATTCTGACTTTGTGTATCTGAATATGCTTCACACATTTTCAAAATTTCAAAATACATTATTTCATGTAAAAGCTAAGTAACCAATATCCACAATGTGGCTGGCTTTGCATGTTTGGCAAGGTCCTGGAATGTCTGCCTCTTTCTCAGACCTCCTCTTGGGTACTAGATAACATTAAGTCCCTCCTCATGTGAAATCATCTTTTTGGAAAAAATGTCTGCTTCTCTTACATTACTGTGTTTTCATTTTTTTTTTCTGTCAGCAGTATGCAAGCACATTCTTATCTGTCACGTTTCAAAAGTGCTTGGTGGTCCCGCTTCCCATAACTTGTCTCCAGTCAGTGAAAGCATAAGTCACATAGAACTTGCTCTCTTTTTGAGCCTAGGAGGGCTCCACTTTCTGCACTGCAAGCAAAGCACTTTTTCTCGGTCCACGGTAGTTGCCATGTGACCAGATTGTCAGCCCAGTCCTCATTCCTCTCTTATCTAATTATTAGAAGCATTGAACACAGCACTTGACATCCATTCATACTAGAAACTTCCCTGCTTAAACACCAAAGACAACATTTTACCTCACACAACAACCAGTTTTCAATTTCTTTTTCTGATTCCCTCTGAATTTGTTGAAGCTGAAGTACCCTACCGAAGTGGACAGCGTGTCACTTCTTTTACTTATGACTTTGGTGAGAGCTTTCGATGTTGTCTGTGTTGGTCCTGTCCGTGTTTTATCCTTAGTCCAGAACTCTGAACTAAACCCTATGTCTGTCCCTGCTTGGTTGAATAGTAGGCATTTCAGATTTTGAATGTGAGCTTAAAAGTCACTCTCATTAAAGTTTTTACTGCATTTCCTTGTTAAATGTTTGAGTGAGAGGCTCTGTGTGCATGTCCTACAGCACAAGGGTAGAGTCAGAGAGCAGCTTTCAGGAGTCAGGTGCTGCTTCCACACTATGGATCCTGGCTTCCCCTCCATCTGAAGGCGGTGCTGCTTCCACACTATGGATCCTGGCTTCCCCTCCATCTGAAGGCGGTGCTGCGTCCACACTATGGATCCTGGCTTCCCCTCCATCTGAAGGCGGTGCTGCTTCCACACTATGGATCCTGGCTATGGATCCTGGCTTCCCCTCCATCTGAAGGCTTGGCAGCCGCTCCTTGTCCTGCCAAGCGTCTTAGGACAGAGCTCCTTCTCTCGAAGACCAGCTTTCTGCTCTCCATCCTCATCTCAACAGCAACAGATCCTTCCAGCCTTCAGGAAACTCTTTGCAGACAAACCTGACTCCTGTCTTTCACGTGTTCTTGCAGTAAGCAAGTCCTATTAGCTCTACTTTCCATGTGCATCCGGTCTCCGTGCAGGCTCCACGCTTGTGCTGCTGTTGCCTCTTTCAATCATTTCTACAGGTTCATAACTGGCCCCTTTTCTCCTGTACTTTTTCCTTCTATTATTTGTTATGGGAACCATGGTTAAAAGAGTTCCAAATAAATTATGTGTGTGCATTAAAATGTGACTTTGTGCACACTAATGTGTATGGTTATCACATGTTAAACTTAACATCTGAGTAAGTAACTTGGTCTCACTTCAAAATTCTTCATGTCTCCAGGTCTGGCCCCATATGAGAATTAAAGTAGTTACAGTGACATTGTGCATGCATGTTTTTTTTCCCTCCAGCTCCAGTCCAATTCATGTTTATCTTACCATCTACTGATTCCACCTAGCTCCCTCCACTCCTGACTGCCTATCATCTGTCCCCACTGGATCCTCCATGTGCACCTATCCACACGGCTCATCCACTCTCTTCCAGCCTTTGCTGTTTGGTCACCTTCTCCCAAGGCCTTCCTTCACTCCCCGATTACACGTTGAAATCCTTTGTCATGAGCTTTCTCTTCTCTCTTAAATTTTCTTTACAAAACACACCACATCCCAGCAGGCCATAGGTTCAATTCATTTCTGTTCATTTAAATATCTTTATTATGGTTTAAATTCCATAAATTTGAAATGTATGTATTGTTTTTACTTCTATTCCTTAATTCCTAGAGTCATGTTAGATATATAACTAGAATAATGTGAGATACACACTAGAGTCTTAAGAAAGAACTGTGAGGAAATAAATGAATGGGCAGATATGGTAAAAAAGGGCTGATGTTTCAGCTCTGCGTACCCCATGCTATGTGATATGAGTACATGGAAAATGTACTCAACAACCTCTCCTTCAGGACACACTCATGCTAGAAGCCCCGATGGACCAGAAACACTGGTTTCTTGTATCATGGGAGTTTTCTACATTCTTGGACTTATCCGAATTATCATTTGCTTTACTCAAACTTAGACAATATTGCTGAAAAATTGAGGATCTACTTAACTAATTTTTATACAAATCACACTTTTTCATGGCAAGGGAAGAGTCATATTTAATCCAGATGGCAGTTTTCTTGCTGTATCTACTGCTTTTCTAGCCTAAGCTTTGTCCTGGGCCTTCCTCATGGTCTGTCCATTGCAGAGCTCAGACATTTGAATTGTTTTTGTATTTTGTTAAATATTAAGGGAAGCAGATTTTCATCTCATCTTTGCAAAATTCATGAATTTATTATTTTTAATTTAATATTAAAACTTATTTATTACCTGTGCCATTTGTATGCTTCTGTTTCATATTTCAGTCAGACTATGCATCTATTAATTAGAAGTTTTAAGCTCATGACTTCTCTTAGGATTAAAGAAAAATGTTTTCCTGTTGTAGACTTTAAATATTTCTATATAATATTATTTCTAAATTGTGTAACTATGTATTTGTTTTGTCTAACTTTGAGCAGGTGAGCTCCATGACACAACATTTGTAACATCAAGAATAAAATCAGTTTTCCAAAAGCTAAGGGAGGTGTTTGTGAGGGGAGTTGGTCTTAGACCTTAGACTTAGTAATACCATGCAAAAGCTGAGGAACATGGGCTGTATTAAAACATAATTCACCATTACATAGAAATAATATGTATTTGTAACAATAGTTTGCCTTCTTGATGAACACAGTAATTTAGAAGTATGTTCTCTGGTATTTGAAAGTTCTCAGCCAAATTTACTGTTGAAGTGATACTAAGTTATTCAGCCTGGCTCACTTACAATGGATATCCCTGAGTAGCGTAATGCTCATTGGCTTTCATTCTCTTAAATGCACTGGTCACATGCTCAGTGTTTTAGCAAGGAGAAATGGTGTTACTGAACCCTGGTTGCGGTTAGGTCTCCTCAAGGGCTGTGTGCATTGCAGCTTCCTGCAGGACTTTCTGCACATACTAACTGGGGACTCATTCTGAATCTGTCTCCATTAGAATTTATTTAGTCCTCATGTCTGTATGACGTATTTAGATGGCATCAGAAAAGTGGAATAGATGAGAGAAGGCAGAAATAATGAGAAATATTGGAATAAGGAGAGCACTCACATTAGTAAGACTGTATTGGATAGATTGTAGTATTAAATTCCTGATCCCTGTGAACCTCACCAGTGTTGAAATCAAACACATTTACCTGATAGAATAGACCACACTCCTTTCAGAATGATGTAAAAGGGCAGTGTCTTATGATATAGAAAATTAAATATTATTGCTGAATGTGGTACTTTCTTTTTTTAATTTATTTTTATTATTTTCTTTGTTTACATGTCATATATCTCCTTTCCCAGTTTCCCCTCCAAAAAAAGAATAAAACAAAACAAAACAAAACAAAAACAAAAACAAAAACCCTGTTCCCTCCTCCCTCCCCCTGCTTACCAACCCACCCTCTCCTGCTTCCTGGCCCTGGCATTCCCCTGCACTGGGCATAGAGTCTTCACAGAGCCAAGGGCCTCTCCTCCCATTGATGACTGACTATGCCATCCTCTGCTACATATGCTGCTGGAGCCATTGGTCCCACCATGTGTTGGTGGTTTAGTCCCTGAGAGCTCTGAGGGTACTAGTTAGTTCATATTGTTGTTCCTCCTAACGGACTTCAAACCCTTCAGCTACTTGGGTCCTTTCTCTACGTCCTTCATTGGGGACCCTGTATTCAGTCCAATGGAAGATGTGAGCCTCTACTTCTGTATTAGTCAGGTACTGTCAGAGCCTCTCAGGAGACAGCTGTATCAGGCTCCTGTTAGCCAGCACTTGCTGGCATCCACAATAGTGTCTGGACTTGATGATTGAATATGGGAAGGATTCTCAGGTTGAGCAATCTCTGGATTGTCCTTTCTTCAGTCTCTGCACCATAGTTTGTCTCTGCAACTCCTTCCATGGGTATTTTGTTCCCACTTCTAAGAAGGAACAAAGTATCCACACTTTGGTCTTTCTTCTTCTTGAGTTTCTTGTGGCTTATGGATTGTAATTTGTGTATTCTGATCTTCTGGGCTAATATCCACTTATCAGAGAGTGCATACTATGTGTGTTCTTTTGTGATTGGGTTACCTCACTCAGGATGATATTCTCCAGATCCATCCATTTCCCTAAGAATTTCATAAATTCATTGTTTTTAATAGCTGGGTAGTACTCCATTGTGCAAATATACCACATTTTCTGTATCTATTCATCTGTTGAGGGATATCTGGGTTGTTTCTAGTTTCTGGCTATTATAAGTAAGGCTGCTATGAACATAGTGGAGCATGTGCCCTTATTACATGTTGGAGCATCTTCTGGGTATATGCCCAGGAGTGGTATAGCTGCGTCCTCTGGTAATACTATGTCCAAATTCCACCAGAGAGCTCCTAAACCTGATAAACAACTTCAGGAAAGTAGCTGGATATAAAATTAACTCAAGCAAATCAAAGTTTTTTGTGGTTTGTGGTAATTACTTTCAAAACTTCTAACAACATAACAATCTTTGATTGTAGTTTCTGAGAGATTATTTTGCATTCTATGTAGGATAATTTAAATTAACTTCGTAGAAAGAAGCTGAAATGAGTGTGCATACTGAACATTCAAATTGTGTGTGTATGCCTGTGTATGTATGTATGTATGTATGCGTGTGTGTGTGTATGTGCATATGTGTGTATGTGTATGTGCATGTGTGGGTAGGGCGGTGTGTATGTGTGTGTTCACTTACCTGTGGAGAGCCACACATGCCATGGAGCTTGTGTGAAGGTTAAATGGCACTTGTTAGAGTCTGAAGTTCTTTTCTACTGTGTAAATTCCAGATATGCAACTCATCAGGCTTAGCCACAATCACTTTTACGTTGTCCTACAATGAAAGTTTTAATCTGAGAAGTATAGCTGCTGTATTGATTGGAAGATTTCTCACATGATTCCTAAAGTATGAAAAACCACATGGAAAACGTGACAGGGCAGAATTGTGTTGCCTTTTCTACTTTATGAAATGTTAAGTGGAAAACTTCTATTAATATTATACATTATGTTACTATAAGATAATTAATGATATTAAAGTTATAGTTATTAAGTTTCTAGGCCCCTACCCACTGTAGAAAAGTGACTGACATCGGAGACATGGTAAAGGATGTATTTATTAACTAATGCAATCTAGCTTTTGTACATTGAGTTGGCAAACAGGCAGAATTATATATATTTCCATGTGGGTGTTGTTTCCTGTTTAATTTTTCTTCATACTTGAGAATAAATAGAAAAAGTAAAGTTCTCAGACCATTTCTTCATTTTTATTTTGACTAACTAAACAACTTATCTCAAATGCTACTTTATTTTCTGTGTAAATTGCCATGTATGCTTCCATGTTTAAAAAGATGGTGTGATTAATCATGAATGTTTGCTTTCTTCTCTTTTTTCTTTCTACTTTTGGGATCCTTACAAATACACGTTGCTGATAGGCACACAAATTCATTTTAATGATTTGATCTGGATATTGTTTTTCCTCCTTTCACAAAAATCATGAGCTTTTAAATATAACAACAGATAAAAAACCTCGGAAGAAATATTTGGCAGGCAAATGGGCGCCCCACAGTGTGCCTCACCTCTCAGAGAAGTGAAACAACAACCAAAGGTATATTTGCAGGCACTTATTAGATAAGAAGTGAGATTCAGTTGCTGCTGGGAGACACATTGAGCTCTGCAGGAACTTCCTTCAAGTTTAGGGTATTTGAGAGTGTATGTGTGGAATTGCACCAACGCCTGCAGCAGTACAGGAGGGCATGGTTGTGGCTTTCCAACAGTTCATTTTAATTTCCAAAACTAATTCTCTAGCTGTCTTCTAGCTTATGCAGTCTGGTTCACTCTGTGACTGTGGCATGTGGTAATTCTCAGGTTAAAGCTTTTCTGAAGCAAAGCACATATGTATATGTATATGATATATCTGTATATGTATATGATGTATATGTATGTATTTGCAGCAGTAGGAAACAGTTTACAGAAAAGCAAATCACTGTCTTTTGTGACTAGGAGCTGCAGTATAGTCCTGAGGTCAGCATGTGCCTTGGAGGGAGGCACGTGTGATAATTTTCCCTGCAGGCGACTCTATTTTGTTTGCCTAGAGTTACAAAAGGCATTCTGTTCAGTGTTAAAACTCTATATTGATCTAGGCAAGAACTTAGAGTTGTTAAATGCGAAGGAAAAGTTGCAATGTATTTTAGTTATCATGTTTAAAATATAGACCTGACACTATTACTGATGCTATGATGTGCTTATAGACAGGAGCCTAGTCTAGCATGGCTGTCCTCTGAGAGCCCAACCAGCAGCTGACTGAGACAGGTGCAGATGCTTACACCCAACCATTGGACTGAAGTCGGGGACCCCTATGGTTGAATTAGGGGAAGGATTCAAGAAGCTGAAGGGGAAGACTACCCCATAGAAGACCAATAGTCTCAACCAACCTGGACCCCCAAGGAAGCTTCTAGAGTCTGAGCCACCAACCAACCAGGCAGCATACACAGGCTGGTCTGATACTCTGGGCACATATATAGCAGAGGACTGCCTGGTCTGGCCTCTGTGGGAGAAGATGCACTTAATCCTCAGAGACTTGAGGTCCCAGGGAAGGGAGAGGCTTGTTGGGAGAGGTAGCACCCTCTCTGAGTTAAGGGGGAGGAGGAATGGGTTGAGGAACTGTGAGAGGGGGCCCAGAAAATGGAAATGGCTAGAATTTAAATAAATAAAATAATTTTAAAAAACATAGCTTTACATGTAAAGAATGTAGGAATTCTTACCTTTAATATCTTTAATACCTTTTTATACTGCTTTAAAACTTTTAATAGCTTAAGTATTATGACACTTTTATGTTCAAAGTAATAATGTAAACATAGAAAATGAGGTTACTCAATAGCTTTGGCTTTATTATCTTAACACATTCATAATTTATAAATGCATAAAACTCTGCTGAAGTTTCAACATATATGTGTGCATAAATCATTTTTAACACATATGTACGAGATCCATGACATGTAGCAGCACAATGATCAATCGTTTCTCTCCTCTCATCATAGCAAAACTTGCAAGGAAACAACAGTAAACACCTAGGGATTGGAGCTATTCACTGATGTAGTGGTGTTCAACGGCGTAGTATGCTAAAGTAGTCTATCCTTGAAAATACGCATTTATGTGTGTGTGTGTGTGTGTGTGTGTGTGTGTGTGTGTGTGTGTGTGTTCGTATGCATGTACATGCACATGTGCATGTGTCTGTGAGTCAGGGTGGTAGTATGTGGATATCAGAAGACAATTTATCCAGACTGTTGTCCCTTTTCACAGCATGAGTTGTTAGGATTGAACTCAGAATTTTAGCAAGGAATTGGACCCCCTAAGGCATGTTGCTGCCTGAACAGTTCATTGTTTTAAGTCAATGTACTTAGTTAGAAATCAGTGGAAGTTTGAAATTTTTGTATTATTATATTTTTTTAATATTTGCCCTAAATATCACTTTTAAATATAATTAATTTATAATATTTTGTAAAAATAAGTTGTTTTATTGATAATAGAATATATTTTTAAAATTTTTAAATAAGGAGTTTATATGCTTGCTAAGTATGAGAAAGTAAATTTAGGAAGAATAGCTTGTCTAATGTAAAAATGACAAAAAATATAGGTTGTTCTAAGCTTAACATATGTCCTTAGCTAAATTATGATTTGATAATAATGTCATTTTTGATCCAAATTATAGTTTTGGTTTTTGAGACTGGGTTTTTCTGTGTAGCCCTGGCTGTCCTGGAACTCACTCTGTAGACCAGGCTGGCCTTGAACTCAGAAATCCGTCTGCCTCTGCCTCCCAAGTGCTGGGATCAAAGGTGTGTGCCACCACTGCCCGGCTCCAAATAATAATTTTTTAAAACTGAAATGTGTATTTCCCTAGAAGAATAAAATTCAGTTTTGCTATGTAGAACTTAATTAATTCTAAGTGTAAATTAGATAGTCATATTTGAAATGTTAAACTATTGACATTGAAATGATGCTTTGCATTTTTTATATCATATTTTATGTGGTGTTTTAGTTTAGGTATTATAATGAAAGACAAGAGGGTAAGATCACAAGCAAAAAACAACTGCATAGATAAATTTTGTTGGTTTAAGAAATTATATAGCGATAAAGCACTAAACATAATAAAAACGAAAGGGAACATATCACCAGAGATACTTATTTATAGAAAATGAATATATCCAGCCAGAAGAAGAAAAAGCAAATGCTCTCTAACAAAATCCTTTTTCTTTCAACTTGTTTTTTTATTCTCTACTCTTTTTTTTATTTTTTACAATCCAGACTCTATCTCCTTCCCAGCCCACCCTCCAACTGTTCCACATCTCACACCTCTTCCTCCCTTCCCCCCCCACCATCTCCAAGATGATGTCCCTACCCCACCCACCCTGCCAGGTCTCCCCACTCCCTAGGGGCCTCAAGTCTCTCGAGGGTTAGGTGCATCTTCTCTGACTGAACCCAGACCTAGCAGTCCTCTGCTGTATATGTGTCCGAGCCTCATATCAGCTGGTGTATGCTGCCTGGTTGGTGGCTCAGGGTCTGAGAGATCCTGGGCTCTAGGTCAGTTGAGATTCTGGTCTTCCTATATGGCCGCCCTCCTCCTCAGCTTCTTCCAGCTTTTCCCTAATTCAGCCACAGGGGTCACCAGCTTCTTTCTGTTGGTTTGGTATAAATATCTGCATCTGACTCAGCTGCTTGTTGGGCCTTTTGGAGGACAGTCATGGTAAGCCCCATGCATATCCTTTTGGGTCTGAGTTACCTCACTCAGGATGATATTTTCTAGTTCCATCCATTTACCTTCAAACTCATGATGTCCTTGCTCTTAAAAGCTGAGTAGTATTCCATTGTGTAAATGAACCACATTTTCTGTATCCATTCTTCGATTGTGGGACATCTGGATGGGGTGCCATGGCTAAGAGTTCCAGCACAAGGAGAGCCCGGCAGGGAGCTGGTTCCAATTTGTGCCATTCTCAATTATGAGATCTACCAGGGTTTTTGAACATGCTTCAACCTCATCAGTTTTTTTGTCTAGTGGCCCAGTCCACTTGCCTCACATTTGGTGTGTTTTAGATACTGGATCAGTTCTTCTATAGTGCTTAGAAGACAGAGGGAAAAAAATGAAAAAGTGACTATGTTTCTAACAACCAACCGTATACAGAGAAGTTGATTTTTTAAACCATTATCAGGATCTTACCTTGTACAAAGATCAAAAGCCCAAGAAAGAGATATTTACTGAATGTAAAATAGATGGGATGAACCACTAAAGAAGAGTGAGGCTCACAGGGCGCACTCATCCTTAGCAACTGAGTCAGAAAGTGCCTAAATGGGACTTTTCCTTCCAATGAATCAGAGTAGAAAAGTTCTTACTCCTGACTAATTAACAATGAAGGAACAAACTTAAATTACTTAACCATGAGTTTTTGGATTCCGAAGAAATAACTTGGCATTATCACACTCGAAAATTCATAAATTTAATATGCATTTTTCCATTCTCACAGACATTAAAGAATTGTGAAATTTAAAGAATGTCTGACACCAAGATTTTAGTCTCAAAGTAATGTCTCAGAACCTTGTGAACTATTGGAGTAGAAGTATGTTTTAGTCTTTATTAGTTATAAGTGAAGTCCATGACTAGTTTTATTTATAACTTAGCCATAGGATTCACTTTTTAGAGGATATGCTGTAAAATAATGCAAGCATCTCAATGGCCATTTCCATTCTGATCTTTTATAGATGATTTAGCATTTCTAAATAGACTAGAAAGATTATGGTCTATAATACTTTATATAGATGTCTGATAGATGTCCTGCTTCCTAGAAAATCCATTCTCATGGCAGTATATGGAATTGCCTCTTTAAAGGAATTGCAAAGCAATCTTAATGACTATTAGACATATTTCCATTCAGACTGCGAGATGACTTTCATTTCATCTGTATTTCTTGGCAGTGTTCCCTCCTCACAATCTAACTATTTAACGTTAGTACACCAGGATTTACATGTATCTCCTGACCCAGTCAACAAATGTCTAAACTTTATAACCTATGTGCTTGCTTTTTCATTTCCCCCAAACTCCATTATAGTATAATCATCTAAAGAACTGGCCTCGTTTTAATAAGTTTTTAAAATCACTTTATTATTAATATACTTTTGGTTCATATAATATGAATACTGTATGAATATAAAATGAATCCTTGAACTCATTATACATGTAATTTATTTTAAACTTGAACACTTCCTTTGAGAAGTTATCTGCTTATTCTCTTGTACTTTGCCATTAGTACTGAAACATGATGTTTTTCATTTTTAAAATGTGAGTAAAATGAGAGCCTTTGATTATGCTAATGTATAATTAAGATTTTACAATTAAGACTTTGATATTTGAAACATTAAAACCATCGGTAAAAAATGTATACTTTTAACATTTTAACTTAGGAAATGGAAAATCTCTAATAGTTGCCATGAAAACCAAAGAGTAATAATAGTATTAAGTTCTGAATATAATCAATGAACCTGGCTTATCTCCTCCACCTGTAATAATGTCAAAGCTCTCTCTGGAATGGCTTGGCCAGCAGCTGGGTGGATTCAGTGGGTAGGCACTCCTCGCGACCTTTCTTATGTGCTGGAGATAACTTAGTCATTTTCCACTTCTCAGCTACAGTATTTCGTTTGAATGCAGTGAACTTTTAAAAAATGTCACTAAAATGTTAACTATTTTTTTTACACATTTGTGAGTTTTGACTACACTAGCATTCGTACCAAAAAAGTCTACTGCAAATATCTTTAGAACTTCATAGTTATTTCTGAACTTATATATAATCACATCTCCTCCTTGAATGCATAATGTACTACATCCGAGAAAACATGAAAGTTGATCACCTGCTTAATTTCTTATACTAATTTCATTCTTTTTAATTTCAATTAACTTGGTTTGTACTAATGTTTATTTTACTTACCTAGTTGTGAGTGTGTGTGTGTTTGGGAGAGAGAGAGCAAGGCTAGCGAGGGGGGAAGAGAGAGAAGGAGGAGGTAGGTAGTATGTGGAATCAGGGTTGAAGGTGCTCTTGGAAGATAGCAGAGTGTGTTGGCTCCCTTGTATCTGGAGTGCCATGTGGTGTGAGCCATGTGATAGATATGCTAGGAGCTGAACTTGGGTCCACTGGTAGAGCAGGAAGTACTCTTAACCAGTGAGACATCTCTGAAGCCCCAATCTAACAGTTTTACTGTGTTTATATTCATTTTTGGATAAATGTATTAAGTCCAGGTAGATGTGAATAATATGTTAATAACTACAAGTGGAAGAATCCCACAAAAGAAAAATGTAGTCAATTTACCTATCTATAAATTACAACTTTTGCATGAAAAATCATGACACTTAACATTTTAGAAAGAAACAGAACAATTTTATTAACAAATGTAGCAGCAGAGAGAGTCAGTGAAATAGCTCAGTGGGTAAAAATCACTTGTCATGCTTACTTGAAAATCTGGGTTTAACTTCAAACTGAATATAAAATATAGAAAAAGAGAATGACTCCACAAAGTAGTCCTGTGACCTCTACATTCATACCTTAGTGTGCACATATCCTTCTTCCCCTTACACTAATCATGATAATAGACAGAAGGAACGAATCAGAGATCACTTGCTATGAGCCAACTCTTCTTAAGAATTGCTTATTCCCAGTGATGGAAAAGGAGACTCAGTTCCCAGACCTACACAAAAATTATGAGGCAGTGAATGACTTTAAATATGTAGAGTGTGTCTCTAATGAGAATGCTTCCTAAGTAACCTGTCAAGAGTTAGTTGAAAAGATTTACCCTGTTACCAGAAATTAAGGTGTATTCTTCAAATGAACCTGTTATTTCTGAGTTCCAGTAAAGTGAGCAAGAACTTGACTGGGAATTGTCAATGGTAAGACACAAAAGATAAAAAACAATGTGAATTGAACAGCTTAAATTCATAGTCTGAATTGCTCTAACATCTGTGTCAGTAATCTATCTTAAAAGAAAATTCATGAAAATAATGCTAGTAAAATTAAGTAAATATTGAAGTGAGATGTATATAAGTGTAGTATCATTTTGAACACTGCTAAAGTATGTTTTTGAAGGAATTGACTAGTTTTTGCATTGTGCATATGTTCTGTCACTGATGCTAAAAAACACAAAAATAAAGCAGCCACTACAACAAAACTGTAAAGACATCATTGGGAATAATAATTAGGAAATAACTAAATATTAATAAACAAAACTGATAGGCGTTAGTTCTAGTATGAGTCAACTATCTGCAGGGAAAGTCTGTGTAAACTTACTGAAGCATTAGCACCAGACAGTGATTCCAATGGCCTTGTGCTGCAGATTGGATATGGCTGCTACTTATAAAGATTTAAAGTGTTGGGCCTGAAAAACTCAGGATGTCCTCATTCTTAATAGCTGAGTAGTATTCCATTGCGTAAATGAACCACATTTTCTGTATCCATTCTTCTGTCGTGGGACATCTGGGTTCTTTTCAGCTTCTTGCTATCACAAATAAGGCTGCTATGAACATAGAGGAATAGATGCAAACCAATGCTTTCTTTCTAAGAATTAACATGAGCTTGTCTTGGGGTCCTATCTAGAACTCACTTTGTAATAACTGACATGGAGTAAACAATTGGAAGAGTGTATTTAACAAATATTAACCTTAGAGATTTGGCGATAGTACATTATACCAGGGAAGTTGATCTCGTTGAGAAATAATGCTCATCCAGTTGGCCTTTTGTAACCTTGGGCTTCTCCACCTATGTACCAATTCCTGAATAATGACTGGGAGGCTGATTTATGGCCTTTTGTTAAGTGTTTCTCCACCGACTAACTCATAACTTATTTAATCCATTTAAACTTCTCTATCTGCTACATAGCTGGTAACCTCCCCTCAGTTTCACATGTCTAACTTCCTTGGCGTCCTGCTGGAGAATCCTCCCATGTCTGCTCATCTCCCAGAGTTCCAATCTCTCTTCCAGAACTCCCTCTTTCTACTCCCTGCCTTTTGCTAATAGGCCATCAGTTTTTTTTATTAGCAGGTATTGTTTCCATACCATATACAAGAGCCTTTCTTGGGGGGGGGGAGGGGAACCGATACCTTATGTCACAAACAGAAACAGTTCTAGATGTGTTGTATATCTAAGTATGAACAGTAAATTCAGTACAATTTCTGAAAAAATGAATATAAGAAAGTCTCTAAGAGTCTTTGCCTATTAGTGTGATAAAGTGCCCCTACAGAAGCATTTAAGGAGGGAAGGGTTTATTGGGAAGTGAAGGCAGCCAGAGCCTGGAGCAGCTGGTCACATTTCATCTTCATTAAAGAAGCAAAAAGTGATGAATCCATATTGGTGCTCACTTCATTTGTCCACTTATACAGGCCAGGAACTAAACCAGAGAATGGATGCTAAAAACAGTGGCCAGGTCTTCCTTTCTTAATTAATGTAGTCATAATGACTCCCACCGGCATGTCCAGTGGCTTATATCCCATGTGATGCTAGATTCTGTCAAGTTGACAGTTACCATCATCTATCATGGGTACATACATTAATATGCATTATATAATTATATATTGTTTATCATATTATGTATATATACATATATACATATGAATACATACACATATACTATATACACATGTATATGTATGTATATATGTACATGTATGTATATATATGTCTATGTATAAATGTGTGTATATATGTATATATCTGTATGTGTGTATATGTGTATGTGTAGTTATATGTATGTATGTGTATATGTATGTGTATATATTTATGTGTATATATATATATATATATATAAACATAGGCAGTAAAGTTAAATATAATAAATTAACCTATATTGCTTTTGATAATTTGGTATGTTTTAACATAATAGTATAAGTTGATTGGCTTACAAACAAAATAAATTTGCTCCTAAATTTTTTAAAGCTGGAATTCCAAATCAGGCTGCCGTGTGGTTGGGCTTTGGTAAGAACTCTCTCAGGCTTGCATATGACTTCCCAGGTTTTGCATCCTTACAGAGCAGAAAGCTAGCTACCTGCCTCTTTGTCATATGAGAGCACCAATCTCTCTCTCATGAGAGCTGCCTCTAAAACCAAGTACCTAGTTATTAAAGAACCACTTTAGACCAACACACTGGGGCATAAGTTGTTGAATGTCAGCTTTGGGGACACACAAACATTCCATTCATGGCACTGTCATAGCATTTGATTTCCATTACCATAGCCAAAGTACAAGAATGAAATGGGAACAAAGACACAGAACATTGGGACAAGGGTAGGAACTCATGAAATTCCTAGATAACTGCAGAAACTCCTTGGGCTGTTTTGTAAAACTAAATGTGCAGATATTTGACCTGGTAACTACTCTGCTGGGTACGTAACAGACATGTACATTGTCATGTATTAGCAGACATGTCCATTGATGGACAGGTAGCACTAATTTTTATAGCTGAAACTAGAAACTATCTATAGTGGTCATCAGAAAGTTTATAAAGTGCTTTACTTTAGTGTGTTTATAAAATGAGTACATGGAAGAAATGAGAATACTTAACCACAAGGATCTATATCCCAAGCCTAATGTGAATGAGTGAAGCCAGAAACAAACAAAGATCCTCTCCGTAGCTACATCTAGTGAAGATGTGAGGTAGATGGAAGGGATGAGCTTGGGTATAGACATAGGGATGGTTGGAGAACTGGCAGTGTTCTTACTCTTGAGCCTAGTCAAGTACGCTTCTATAGAAGTACTCTTCTGAAAATCATATTGCATATATATATATACATATATACGCACACATATATGTACATATATATTACTTTAAAATGAACATTGACTCAAATAATACAGGAGTAGTTTGTGATAGTTAAGTCTGTGTAGCAGCAATCTAAAATGGGGAGTGGATAGAAAAGTAAAACACAATATAATTTTAGCAGAGGATTTTTCTAGAAACAGACATTGACCTAATGATCTCAGAATGTAAACCAAATCAAAACAAAGTAAGAACTGTGTATGTTTTAATGTCAGATAGTTCCTAGTACTGCACAAAGAATGGAGAAAAACAGCTTCTGAAATAGATAAGGAGTTATACAGGACACAACAAGATGCAATCTGTGCAAGCAGGTGAGACGCAGAGACATCCATGGGAGGCTGGAACAAACTGGGTGTGGGCAATATTGAAACCTTTCATGGGGTTTTCAGAGTAAGCATTTCTGCATCTGAAGAGACAGAATGCAGGAATACAGTTGCACATGGATGGGAAAATGACGCAGTGTGTAAGAGTTGATAAAACAGGAGACAGGATTAGGTTTCCTCCTATTAATATGCTGAAAATTCTCTGCAAAGGATAATTCAGGTTTTGTTTTCCTGACTCAGAAGTATGCCCCGATATTGCACATGTTGCTTTATAGTACCCTAGAGTTGTTTGAAAGAGTGAATATTTAAGACCATATTATATAATGATACTGAGAGAAAAGATGAAAAAAAGTACTGTGAGAGCATTGGGTAGAGTTGATAGAGCTAGATTAGATGATTAGAAGGACCATAAATTAGCTCAATAATACCTATTTTAAAACTTGCAAAATTCTCCAAAGTTTGGAATTGTGTAACATGAAAGCAGATGTTGCTGTGTCTGGAGTTAGTTCATTGCTAGACTAGCATATGCATACCATGTATGGAGGGGGCTTGGAAAGAATTCTGAGCATGAAAGCCCAGCCCCTCCCGGGTACTCTCACTCCAGCTCCTCCCTTGTCCATCCCATTTACGAGCTGATAACCTTTCTATATACATATGTGTGTGCATCTGCATGTGTATGCACAAACGTAAATACAAACCGCTGAGTCCATCTTCACTGACTGTGTATTTATGGCTTCAGGGGTGACCACTCTACATTGGACAACCAATAAGGGGCTCACTCCTTGGACAGACTAATTCCCCTTCTCCCAGTGGTCTTCAGTTGCCTGCAATCTTTGTCTACTTGTGGGACTCTACAAAAATGTTCTCTTTCATGTTACTATGCCCATCAATTTTGCTGTTGTCCAGTCTTGTTTATGCCACCATTTGTAAGAGTTACAGTTTTATGGAAGACTCCCTAGTATTCTGGTTCTTAAATCTTTCAGCACCATGGCTGCATTGTTCCCTGAGTCACAGACTCCTTGGCTCACCTAAAGAATGACACATTGTTCTCCATAGCCTGTCCTCTTAACTGCTGAGCCAGCAGTTCTAGTCCAGAACTTCCATTTCTAGAGGAAGACAGATTTTAACAACTGCAGCTAAAGAGTAGTTGAATGCTAGAGATGCAGAGTAGATGCTTCACTGTAACATTGCATGTTGTGAGGCTAGAGAGATGGTCCAGTGGTTTAAAGTACTTGTTCTTCCATAGGACCCAGGTTCAGTCCCCAGCACCCATCATCCATGGCCCCAAACCAGTTGTAACTCCAGTTACAGTGGGTCCTACTCTCCTTATTCTGGCCTCAGAGAGTGCTGGGCACATTGTGATGTGTAGAAAACTCCCAAACATGTAAAATTAAAAAAAATAGATTTACACATTGTTGAATGTATTTTGAAAAACATCCAAAGGTTAATACTTTAATTCTTGTATGAAATATGTTTTAAACTTCCCTACTATGCCTCCTTTTAATTCTCCCTCACACACAAATAGATATACATTGTTATAAACCATTTTATGACATTATTAGATCTATAATGTATCATAGTCTTTCACTTTTAAGTACATCAAAATTTATCTCCTTGCAATGAAGGTATTCTTTCCCTAAACTACAAAGCAGTGATTAAAAAGCAGGGCTTCTCACATCGTCACTGTGCTAGTATCTGTGATATAGATCATACGCTAATCTCCCTAACTGTTTTATTAATATCTCACATCCAGAGTAAACCATTAGTCACTATATTCCTCTAACCACCTTTTCTTTGAAACAGGTTTTGATCTTAGAATTTCTGGGCTGTGACTTTTTTGAAGTTATTTGTTAATAGTTTCAGTATTCTATCTCTCAACATATATATACAACAAAAGGTAGCAACCCTATCATTTTCTTTTCTCACATGGAACAAAGTAATGCATTTAAGAAAAAAAACATGTCTTACTGTTATTTGGAAAGGCATTCATTATTCTGGAGAAGAAAATATATACTTTTAATCCAAGCAAGCATATGAATAAATATGTGCTAATAACCCCTTGTGATGAAAATGATTTAGATAATATATTTTATGGCATATAGTGAATATATATCATTTTATTTATAACTTTACTGAAAGCTATAACCAATGGAAAATTAGAACATATTTAAATTTATTTCATTAAGTATTTGAGACAGAAACATAGCTTTTAAAAGTGGATTGATTATCCCTCAACTGTAATTCATGACTTAAGTACATTCATCATCATTTAAAGGAAACAACATATATAAATTGTTCTTAGTTCAGATTAATTTTAAATTAGTTTTGTAAGCCAAATTATGATGCATATTATAAAACTCTTAAGTCGACATTAGGCTCATCTTTGCTGCAGGAATGTCCTTTCAGAATAATTTTGGGGTTCTAAAAACCAGTGTCCACATGATTTTTCGGAAGCTCAAATACACCAAAGGCATATGTCACATCCAGTGCTATCTTCAGGCATAAAATGATAGAAATGCAAATTGACTGTTTCCCAGTCTCTAGTAAGGGTGACAGGCTTTCCACTTCTCCTGCTTGCATGTGAGTGAGGACGAACAGAGTTGTGAATTTGAAGTCTTCTCAGTGGGTTAGAATTTAAGGTTAGGTGTGGTCTTCCACATCACTTCAACTTAGTCGCTCAGTGTCAAATTGTTGATGGCTCTCCCTGGTTATCACAGCACCTGCATCATGGCAGCATCACTAATGTCATTTCTCTCTGGCTTCCTTGTGGTATAACTCCAGAGGCTCTTAGTCCCCCACTGTATTGGGTGGCTGGTGGTGTGGGCTGTGTTCCATGAATCTATTGCTGTGCTTTAGTGTGTTGTTGGTTTAGCTTTCTAGTGAGTTCAAGTCCCACAGTGTACACATATACTTCAATGTTACATGGTTTGGAGCCACACACTCCAATGCAGTAAAGTAATTAAAGCAGCATTTTATTTCCTTGTTTTAGTAGATGTAAACACTATTGTGCAGAGTTCTTCTTAGACTTTTGGAATAATATTCACTGTCTTGTTTGAAGCAGTTATCTAATTTTTATAATCAAGATGATTTTCTGAAATAAAACTCTACACAAAGCAACCACTAATGTTTTATGGTTATACTTTTAAAACATTTAGATGTTTTAATTTTTATCAGTACACGATGTCTAGATGATATGTCATCATTTACTGTTTATTAATACAAAACTGCTCATTCAGACACTTGTGCCCTTTTAATATTCCCATTTTGGAAATGTAGCTTTGTCATATGATGCAAAATGCTGTTACTTTAATGCACACTTCTAATTCATTCACCACAGCACCATCCTATTTAGGATTCACCCACAGATGTGGGGAGAAGCCTCTAGAGCAGGCATTCTCAACATTTGAGTCTCGACACTTTTGGGAGTCAAACAATCCTTATACAGGGTTGCCTAAGACCATGAGAGAACACAGATATGCTCACTATACTTCACAGCAGTAGCAAAATTCGAGGTATAAAGTAGCAACAAAAATAGTTGTTATAGTGGGAGGTAATCACAACATATAAAAGGGTTGCCACACTAGCAAGGTTGAGAACCTGCTCTAGAGTAAGTAAGCAGAGCCATTACAGAGTGGTAGGGTAATAGCTTAAAAGTTGGGCTAGTTATAGGGAAGAAACGTGGAAGATAGGAGGGAGTTGATAAGGACTACTTCATATTGACTAAGTGTTGATTTGTCTATCAAATATAAAGCAATCTAAATTAAACCAGCTCCGACACCATTTCAAACATGAGGAACTTAAAGCTCACAAATAAGGGACAATCGTCTGGAAGACACATTGCTAATTGCTAATTATCCTCCTTTTTGAAGCTGATTGTAAGCCTGCAACTGTCTTATCACACTCAGCCCCATATGGAAAACTGTAAGCCCTAGAACGCAGAACTCTCAACTTGTTTTCTTAAACTGCTGTTCTCAGTTCCCAGCTCGTCCATAAATCCTACAGTGTGGCCCCCATCAGGAGGGCAGCATAGTCAGGAAGGAGGTGTTGCCAGGCTACATTATCACCGCATGTTACCACCGCGTGCTAGGCTTGCTCTGCTCACATATGCGATTATATGTAATACTGACAGCGGTACCATAGAGCTATGACTTATGATTTTACCATCCCAATGTATGATTTCACTATCCCGATTTTACAAATGTCTTCAAAATTACACTTAGATAATATTGGGTGAATGAATGTAGCATTAATTTTAGTATTTAGTCACTTGTAAAGTTGCTTCAAACTTTTTTTCTCAATGTTTTCATTGATATATTGCATAGGCAAGGTAAATGGCTTATATCTTGCTAGCTTACGTTCACAATACTGAAATAGTATTACACACACACACATGTACAGACATATACTACATATATTATATATTGTTATTATAGTATATTTTAATATATAATATATATTATATACTGGAATTATAGTCTATAATACATTATATAGTATAAATATATTTTATACTATAATATATAGTATATAACATATGTATAGTAAATACTATAATTATAGTATATATAATATACAAATACAATTTTGGCAAGAATATTAAGTAAAATTTAGTTAAGGTCATGACTAATAACTTTTTTACATGTTAAAGAACATTTATAGATAATAATCTAAATTGTATATTAATGAATGATATAGTGAGTTAATTTGTATTGATGAGATCTTTGTTCATTTATCTAAAATTACTTCTTTAAGGCATATAGATAATATACTTAAATAAGTTGTTTCTTTTTTGTCCACAGCTCAGTCCATTTTTAAGACATTCTCTTCTGAAGAGAACATACAATGTCACTCTACCGTGTTCATCCTCTCCTAATAGAGAACATACCGGATGTCCATCACAAAAAAACACACAAAAATTTCAAAAAGAGAAATGACAGTATTTCTAATGGGTAAGTATGCTGGGCAAGTAGTCATGGAGAGACATGTATGTAACATGCATGTTCACTGCAGCATAGATGTCTTGGTCAGACCCTTGACTTCCCTCAAGGTATTAGCCTGGTTTATTGCATCAGCAGTCATTAAGAGACCATAGGGGAAAATCAGCTTTGTGCTTCTGCATTAGACTGCTACTCTGGTTTTAATACTCTGTTTTTCTTTTTGTTTTTAATGCAAGACAAAGGTGTTACCTTAATGTGATTGAGTTATGAAATCTTTTTTTTTAATTTATGGAATATTAATTAACTAGTTTTCCAATACAAAAATTAAATTGTTTTGTAATAAATTATAATAAATTCATATTGTGCTTGAGCCAGATATTTTGGGATTGTATGACATAGCAGAGTGAATATCTTCTGGGTAAATTGTACCTCTGTTTACATTTAGACAAACAATAGATATTCTCTTGTAAAGCATTAACAGAGAGCTTACTAGCTGTAAGCTAACCACTGAATGCCTCATAACGACTATGATGATAGCTTAGGCTCTGATTAGCTATTTTGTAATGTAGGATAGGACTTAAACAGATTGATGGTGCTGTATCTAACGATTCTTTCCCATTTCAGTGTTTATACCATTAAAAGGCATTGTACTTCAGGGCTTGAGCATTTTTATATTAATTATTACAGAACTAGATTCTAAACAAACAAGTTATTTATCAAATTAGTAATCATCTAAACCTACGAATTCTGATACATCACAGACTATTAGAGAAACAAATCAAATTCTTTATTAGTATCACTGAGATCAAATATAAATAACTCTGATATTTATATTTATGAAGGTTAAGAATATCCAAGTAATAGTATTTTACAGTATGTGGTGGAAAATATTTCCGACATCTTAAGCTAAATAAAATATTCTGTTTTTTATTTCTTCACTTTTTTTGCAGTAAGTATAAAAGTATCTGGGACCAAAACTATAGTTCTATTGGCTAGTGACGATCTAGATTGAAATATCCACATTTTACATGAGTGACCACATAAATATTTTGTATAGAAAAGTAATGTCCTTGTTTTATTTTAAGTTTTGAAAAATGTTTTTGGTAAATTAAAAAATCTAGCTTGGAAAATATTTTCTTTCTGCATATCAAAATTGCCAGTATCTATCTTAGTCTCCTAATGAGCTGTTTTTGCTTTGAAGATTGTGTCTTTTATCTGCTTTCAGAGTATCAGAAGAGAACAAAACAAAACAACAGCCCACACGTAGACTCCATGTTCCTACATTTTCTTGCCTTCAGCATCTTCCCCAATGTTCTTTGATGTTTGCTAATATTCAGCATGGTGTAATTTGGTGGTTTTTTTATTAGTCATAAAAATTATAGCCTATTATATTTTGAAATATTGCTGTTCTATATCCTTTCTCACCCTAACTTTATAATCTGGTGACAAGCATTTTAGTCCTATGTTTAATGAATCCCACATGTTCTCATAAGCATTGTAACTATTTTATTTACATTTTATTCTCTGTTTTGTTAAGGACTTCTTCCTTTAGCTGGTCAGCCTACCATCAGCTAACTTGAAGATAAATACATGTACTGTTCTTAGTTTAAACTATGTTTTTATTCAGACTCCACAACTTCCCTTTGATTACTTTGTATAAGCTTTGTCTTGTTGGCATTGAGCATTTCACTCTCCGTAATGTATGAACCATAGAAGGTAGCCTGTGTGAACCATAGAAGGCAGCCCGACTCCGATTGAGACTTGGCTCTGCTTATCAGAACTGTCTGCCTTCTGGTTTCAGTCTCTTAAGTATAACTGACAAACATGGCTAACAGTTTGTTCATATCAATGTTGCTTATGAAAACTTACCACATAGTTGATGTTCTGACGTACATGTTTCTCCAAGGCAGAGACGCCTGTACAGGGATGTGCACGCAGCTGGTACCAGCCTCTTTAGAACATGGCTTCCTCACATGTCAGGAGTTGGAGCTCTCATCACTCACTTCTCAGGCACTAACCCTCTGTCACCTCAGGAGCGGTCAGTGGTTCACCATGCCTCTCTTCTATTTTCCTCCCTCTTGTGCAGTGGTTAGACCCCATGCCACTGCTGAGATCCTTAGCTGTCATTCTTAATGCTTCTTTTTGATCTGTTGGACACATGCACATGGGTTTTGACAAATATCTTCCATTAGAGAGTAGAACAGTATGGGGTTCCCATGTATTCTTCCCTCTCTTCACGTTCTGCCTGTAGGACCCTGAGAATGGGAGAATCTGAGCCTAGACTCTTACCCACTTTGTGACTGATTTCTCTCCTTTTTAAAGTTATTTACTTTTTACGTATTCACCTTACATCCCACTCATTGCCCACTACAGGTCACCTCCTCCCACAATCCTTCCTCCATCCCCTTCCCATTCTCGTCTGAGTGGGTGGGAACTCTCCTGGGTATCCCTGGTCACTCTGGCAGACTAAGTCATCCTGTCCCACTGAGGCCAGACAAGGCAGCCCAGCTAGAAGAACATGTCCTACATACAGGCAACAACTTTTGGCATAGCCGCTGGCCCAATTGTTTGGAACCCACATGAAGACCAAGCTGCACATGTGCTGCATATGTGCAGGTGAGGGGAAGCCTAGGTCCAGCCCGTGTATGTTCTTTGGTTGGAGGTTCAGTCTCAAAGTCCCAAGGGCCATGTTAATTGACTCTGTTGGTCTTCCTATTCCCTTTGGGGCCAGCAATCCTTCCTCCTATTCTTTAATAAGAGTCCCCAAGCTCCATCCACTGTTTGGCTGTGGGTGTCTGTGTCTGTCTGAATCAGCTGCTGGATGGAGCCTCTCAGAGTGAATTCTTATCTCCTCAGCATTGCCCTATTGACTCCTTCACAGGGAACACAAGGCTTGCCTTGGGTTACATGACGCTTATCTTTCTCCTCAGCTTCCAAGTTCTTCTGGCTATCTCTGTGGCCTCCTTCCTTGATGTGTATTTAGACAAAAAAAGTTCTTAGCAATATGATTTTTCAGATACTTTAACTATAATATATTGCTCATTGCCATATATAAAATTTCTTATTATCATAATTCTTTAGTGATTTCTCTTTTATGTATCAATAATTCCCAAAACCTTGTATCATCAATAGACATTTACAACTGAAAAAAAGGGAATCTTATAAACTCACAGTCTCCCAGTCTTCTGCAAGGATCTATTCTCTTTAAGTTAACATTTCTACTCATTAGTTAAATTCACCATTACAAATGAACAGGAGGACCCCTTCCCATCTTCTCCATGTTTAGACATGTCAGTGCAAACCTTCAGAAAAGCCTGGCAGATTTCCATGTAGGAGTATTTTACACTTCAGTAAATATAATGCCACTTGGAGTCTCCATCTTTACTTAAATTTCTGGGAAAAAGCAAAGCACGTGCTTAATTAGGACACAATTAGAGAGGAGATTAATGCTTGCCTGACCTACTACACTAACTCTCAAGGAGATGAGTGAGCTAATATGTCCACATGCTGACACCAATACAACCAAAGTGTGTGTAACAGGGGAGAAAGTGAGATACGCAGAGCAGTGACCTGTGGTTGAAAGTTAGAACCTCTTGGTTTGACAAGTCACATCAGATGATAAGAGGGGGAGAGCAAACTCTCATACTCCCAGTTTTCTCTGTATCAAGTCAGGTATTCAAGGGTTCCTTGCCATAGAAGGTATCAAAGCACCATTTGTCATGTGTAATCTCACAGACACGGAGCTTAGAAAAAGGCTAGCATTTCTCCACAGATGAATCCTAATGGAGCTTCGTTCATGCTCCAAGCAGATTACCTAAGTAACTGCACTGTGCTTATTGTTGCTGTAGCACTGTGAAAGAACTCTGCTCCCAGGCCATTTGCCCCTCCTAAAAACCAGTGCATTATGTTATACCATAAAGAAAGTAAGAGCATATTTACTGGTGATTTCCTCTTGGCTCTCAGGTTTGTCTTGTTAGATGTGCTACTCTTGTGATACAACATCCATATGGTTTGCAGGTTCAAATCACACTCTCATATTCATTTTTATGAAGCCCCAGTCTCCAGCAGACCATTGGTACAACCCAAAGGCTATGTTGGTGGGGACGACTTGAAGATTCTTAGTCAATTATTTTTACATAAGGAAGCACATTTTAAAATGTATTCCACAATTAGGATGTTCAGCTGAACTGCTACACTGGCTCCTTGTTTGAGATAAAAAGAAGCAAGCAGAAAGCATATTTTGAGTTAGGTGGACATATATACAATGGAGTCACAACTTACTGAAACAGTTTTTCTCTCCTCCCAGATACAGCCCAAAGGTAACATCGCATAAGCCAAGGCAAAGTGGCAGTGTTCTGTCAGAGATGAACTTCGGTCGTGGTGACATCCTTCAGCAACTGCTCTAAGAACACAGTGTCCACTCTGACCTCTACAGACAGGAAAGGCTGTGGCTGTAGCACATTTAAATCTATTTTTCTATCAAATTTCTCTTTTACAGAAGATATATATACATATATAAATAAATCTATATATTCATATTCTCCATTGCATTCTTTGTAAACACATACTTTTGATGCCTCCATACAAGATACAGGGTTAAACAAAGACATCCAATGAAAGCTTTTCTTTTTTAACTTTAGAATCTCTCTCTCACCAAAGAATGCAGTCATGCTCTAGACACCAAACATGCGAAAGTAAAGCAAGTGCTGCCTATTACTGTGTGTATGTGCTGCCCATCTGGATAATTTTCTTATTTCCATTTCTCTGAAAATCAAAAAATATAAAGTGAAAAGAACCACGAAAGAATATTCACTATTTTGGGTTAGTTATGAGCAAGTAGGAAAACAAAGAAAAGTACTTAAATTGTCACAATCCCTTGTCCATGGCCTATTGCTTGTGAAGATGGGTATTCATTTGTTTTTCTGTAGCAGTAGAATATGAAATCTTTATGTGTTAGCTCATGGCCATTCTGCACATGTTGCAACAAGTGCTTTTGTGATAGTGATTATCATTTTTGATTCCTAGTACTCAACAGGTATTTCTCATATAGTTGATCTGGAGGTAATGAATTTTCTAAATTTATGTTTATTTGAAAAAGTATTTTTGACTTCAGTTTTGAAGGCTGGTTCTGCTGAATGCCATCGGTCGCCAAGGCTAGTAGGATCTCAGCCACTTGATGTTGACCTGTGGGCTTTCTGTCGAGAACTATGCTGAAAATCTAGTGGGAATTTCATTATATGTAGCTTGACACAGGATTTTTCATGTTTCTAATTCCGTCTTCTCTCACAACTTTGAGGACAGCATGCATCAACGATCATCCATTTGGGGTAAGTCTACTTGGTTTTGTTCCTTTCATTTGCTTATGTATACATATCCATATCTCCAAAACATTCTAAAATCTCTAGGTGTCATTTCATGTGAATTTTTAATTCCTGTTTTCTTAACTTTCTGAAATTATAGTAATGGGAAAATTGTTAGTGTTATTCCAACTCAAATGTTTTGGTTTTTTTTTCTTTGATTTGTTTTTTGTTTTTAGTGTTTTAAATCTCATCCCATCCCTTCTCTTCCTTTCTTTTCTTCTTTTGTTTTATCTGGCTCGATTAGCTCAAAAGACTTGTCAGTTTCTGGAATGCTATTCTTTGTTCTAGTTCTTCTTACAAGACAAGAACAAATGTTATCACACTGATTGTAAACTTGTCTCTAAAGTTCTGACATTTCAGCATACATACATCTCTTTGCTGAATTTTGGGTTCATATTTGACAGTATTTTTAACACTTATTTGTATTGCCTATCTGCCCCCTTGGCATCTCAAGAGAATTTCTTTAGAATCTTTATTTTGAGTTCCCTTTGGAGAATTGCCATTTGAAATCTACTGCTGGAGAATTACTGTTATTCTCCTTTAAAGAAGCCACGCTTCCTTTCATGGGTGCTTCCTTCAGCCAGTGGTGTAGTCTTATGCTTTGATGGTCATTTTTCCCCAATTTTATGGAGTAGTTTTTGTGGGAAAACAGTTCTGCTGTTAGGTGGGATATAGGACATCAATGGACTGAGTGCTTTTCAGCTTTGAAATAGAGGAAAACCTAAGTTTGGTTTTGATATTATTTCTTCATTTTCCTCAATGCTGACAGTATCTTCAAGTGTATCATTTATCTAGAATACAGAAGGAAATGATGTTAGTCATAAATATTGTCATGAATGTGGGGTTCCATACATGTAAATCTCTATTTTCAGTGTAATAAACATTTGATGACATTTGGTTATGTCCAGTAGCTACTAAAATTTCAATGTGTGAAGTTGTTATCTCTTCCCAAGTCCCTTGAGAAAAATATCAGTAATGCTAACTGTTAAAATGCCAGTTACCAAGCCCAAACATGTAAACGAAATTTTATCTAGAACCTTCATAATAAGTCACAAGTTGCCCACGACACTAATAATGATAGCTCTGGAACTACAGAAGGGGCAAGTGTGGGTAGGACTTAAGCTTGTGGCTAACAAACCTGCTGGACCTAAAACTACAAGATACTGAACAAGGGCAAAGCAAAGCATGGCTTAGTTTCCACCAGGGCCCAGCTGCTAGCACCTAAAAAAATAGGTAGCAATATAAGAACCATTTGCAGAGGTTTGGCTTCTATAGGATGAAATAGATGAAGTAGGTTCCTAGGTACCAAAGAAGTTAGGAAACTCACCAGGCAGGCCCCCACAATGGATGCACTGTGGGACCACAGAGTTCTCCAGCAGTTAAGCTCCATGCCTGCTACTATGATTGGCATTGGTGATATTGTTCAACTTACTTTTTCCCTGGCAGAATTAGGGAGGATCCCATTGGAAGAGGGAATTATGGTTAGAATTTGTTATTGTTTTTATGTTTGTTTGTTTTCCCTTTACAATGCTTTTGTATCTCTCCTTAGTATTTGGTTTTCAGGCATTTACAGTGTTCTCCCTTTCTCCCAGTTGTTCTCAAAATTCAGTTTTCTTGTGTTACTTTGGCTCATGCCCTGTCAGATTCATGTTCATCACATCCATATTACAAGTTTACATATTAAATCTCAAAAGCTTGGTAGATGCTCTCTTACAAATAATATTTTTAAACACCAATTAGTCACAGAATGATTTAAGCTGCTGCTCATATTTCAGAAGGATTATTGACACTTTGAGATTTGATAAAGAGCTACAGAAATTATATAGATAGTAATTGAGTTATCCATGTATTTGAAAGTCAATTTAATTTCAAAAAATTCAAGTACTTTGGAGATGTTCCAATTCTAATTCAAGACAATCTGTTGCAAAACATCCTCATTAATGTATCTAAGACTAATCACTAATGATTAAAACAACAAAACAATAAAACAGCATAACCCCTCAATGAAAAACTACTCTTGTATTGAATTGAATAAACTGAACTAAAGTGAGCTGCAGAAAATACCTCAAAACTATCAGGCATCAGAGAGAAGAATTTGTTCTCAAATCTTAGACATGAAATCCTAAGCAAATTATTTAATCACCTGTATATGTGTTTTATGGCCAGAACATAAATCATTCAGCACGGTCATCAGTAGGTCTCTATCATAGAAGCTTAACAGCTTTGCGTGTCACAGAATATGTTATAAAAAAAGAATTCAGATGACAATGAAAATCTTTCTACAAAATTTGAAGCTTACATTTTTTTAAAAAAACAGTTTTCATGATGCTCTAAATTATAGAACACATTTCAAATATATAGAATTGCCTGAATTTTCTGAAAAATATATAGTTAAAAAATAGATTTCACAGTTCATATGAGACATAAGGAAATAATGCCTGAGAGAAATAACACAGGAATAACATGAACTATGAGATTTTTGAAAGTGGAGCTTAACTCTGAAAGTTAAATTCTTGGAGGGAATAGCATCTCTGGAGCCCTACCCTTAGGCACATTCTCTATTGAGTAAGCAATTAAGGTGTTGTAAGAATTGATCATCAAGCAGCCTGTATGATGGAGAATGCTTGTAATCAGTGTGGAGCTAAACTCAGTGTAACTCTGTTCTTATAAAAAGTACAGCTCTGGCTATGGGAACATGCACAGGGCATATGGCAACGAAGTCAAAGAGGATAGTGGCGTAGCTGAGGCTGAACATTAAAGCTTGTCACACATCCACCTGAAGCCTGGAGAGAGACCGTGAACATTTTTTCCTTCAGAGTTTTGGAAAATAAGCCCTCATGTTATTGGATATTAAAGTATACTTTGGGAAATAAGAAAGCAATGTGAGTGATTTAAAGTCAACCGAAATCCATATGTAATACTATGACAGTTTTATAAACTAATGTCAGAAATGGAAATAGAAACAAACTGCAGGTGAACTATAAATTGATCACAGAATTTATTTCCTTTTCTTTTTCTGTTTTTCCATTTTTGTGCCTATTTTTGATTTTATTAATATTTTTCATTTTATCTAGTAGCAATAAAGTAAATGTGTACATAGAGGAGAAGCATTTCAAAATTTATTAAGCAACAAATGACATTATTCAAAGTAAATTTGTGCTTAGTTCCTTTGACTTCTCCATTTGAATAATTTGAACTTAATTCTCTGTCCAATACTATCTATGACTATTAATTATAAAAATTCTCCATATGAGCTATTAATAGTGATTTATGTATTTATTTACTCATATCTTTGTTCTGAATTTTCTCCCTTTTCTTTCTTCCCTCCAAATCCTCCTATATACCTCTCTTTGCTGTCCTACAAATTCATAGCTTCTTTTTTGAATTAATTTTTGTTGTATGGTTCTATGTGTTTATATATGTATATACATTTTATATATATTTATATATGTGTGTGTGATAAATATACACACACATATATATACATATATATGTGTGTCAGAAATGGAAATAGAACATATGTATACATATATATATATGTGTATATATATATATATATTCCTGAATATATCCTATTGAGTCCATATAATGTTACTTGTATGCATGTTTTTAGGACTGACTGGCACTGAACAACCAATTGATATGCTCTTCCCTGGGGAGGCCCACCTCTCCTGTTCTCTTTCCCACCAATGTAGTAGGTCTGGCTGGCGGACCCTCACTTCTGTTGGGTGCTTCTTGGACTGGAGATTTTTGGGTACCTGTGAACGCAAGCGGGTATGAGAGAAAGAAAAGACACACGCCAGGTAGCTGCATCGAGAGAGGTGTGTCTCCTTTACTATCGAGAACTGGGTTTATATGGCACAGGCAGAATCGAAACCAAAACAATTCTTGGTTTTTAGCATAGACATGAAAACAGGCAAATAGCACCCCAGTCTGCACACACAACACCCTTCAATATAGTTCTAGGCAGGAACGCCTGAGTTTCAAATAGTTTCAGTTCCTTTGATGTTCAAGCTGCAAGGTCCGCGTTTGATCTCAGGGGCCACCACCGGTGATTCATGCCACAGGCGGTGGTCTAAGCTCTGGGCCTGTCACAGCTTTCTTTCGCTTCCGGAACCCGCAACGGGGCAGAGCTGCAGAATACCACACACCAAGGTCCCTCCATCCCACCTCCTGTGATTGCTTTCTTCTCCCTCCCAAGTGGGATTGAGGCGTCCTCACTTGGGCCCTTCAGCTTGTTAAAGTTTTTGAGTTCTGTGGATTATATCCTAGGTATTTTGGGTATTTTGTACTTTTTTTTTTAAACTAATATCCATTTATTAGTAAGTACATACTATGCAGGTCCTTTTGGGTCTGAGTTATCTTACTCAGGATGATATTTTCTAGTTCCAGTCATTTGCCTGCAAAACTAAGGCTGTCCTCATTCTTAATAGCTGAGTAGTACTCCATTGGGTAAATGAACCACATTTTCTGTATCCATTCTTCTGTTGTGGGACATCTTGGTTGTTTCCAGCTTCTGGCTATCATAAATAAGGCTGCTATGAACATAATGGAACACATGCATGTGGCATGGTGGGACATCTTTTGGGGATATGCCCAAGACTGTCATAGCTAGATCTTCAGGTAGATCTATTTCCAATTTTCTGAGGAATCTCCAGATTCATTTCCAGAGTGGTTTTACCAGTTTGCAATATTACAAAGCTGTAATAGTAAAACCAGTGCTGTAGTGACAAAAGGAAAGATATCTAGATTGATGGAATATAATCGAGAATACAGGCATAAATGAATATATCTCTGGTCAGCTTCCTTTTATGAAAGTCCCAGACCATTTAATCAGAAAAAATACTTTCTTTAACAAATGATTTGGAAGTTCTCATACAAAATAACTAGATGGGGCCGTTTATTCATATTAAATATGAACCTTAAGTCACAATTGAACAAAAAGACTTATATGTAACCACTGAAACTATATAACCCTAAGGGAAAATTCGTCCTAATCTTGGATTTAGCACTGGATTCTTGGTACAGCACTAAAATATAAGTGAAGAGAAACTTAGATGTGGTGGACAAGTAATCTTACAACCAGACAAAAGGGAAATGGAATGTCTTAGGTTGAAGAAGCCCCGCACCGCAAAGGACATCACCGTTCAATGCCAGAGGCAGCCTGCACCATGTGAAAGGATCTCTACCTGCAGTCCTTCCAACACGGGGCTACTACCTGAAATATACAAAAATTACAAATTTCAACATAAGGAAAGCAGCTCAGTTAAAACTGGGGTATGGAATTAAACAGATATACAAAAAGATGAACTACAAATGGCTGAAGGATAGTTTTAAAAATATTCAACATCAAAAAAAAAATTCAACATACTTAGCCATCTGGGAAATGCAAATTAAAAGAACCTTGAGTTTTCCTCTTCCCCAATCAAAATGGCAAAGGTCAACAAAACAACTAGCAACAAATGCTGGCAAGGACTTGAAGAAAGAGTAAACTTCATTCACTGGTGCTCTGTTGCTAGGAATGCTAATTGATGCAGCCACTCTGGACATGAATGTGGAGAATTCTCAAAAAACAAGAAACAAAAAACCTAAAAATGAATGTACTATGTGATCCAGCTGTACCTTGCTTAGCATATGCCCAAAGGACTTGACATTCCCCTCCACAGATGCTTGCTCAATAATGTTCACTGGCAACTCATTCACAATAGCCAGGAAGTGGAAATAACCTAAATGCCCTTGAGCAGAAGAATGAAACTGTGGGACACGTATATTACGGAATACTATTCATTTGTAAAGAAAAAAGAAAGCATGGCATTTTTAGGAAAATTGATGGACCTAGAAAAGATTACACTGAATGAGGTAACTAGACCAGAAAGACAAAGACCACATATTCTTTCTGAGAGACATAGCTCCATACTATGAACAAATACTTCTGAACAAAACACATTGAAGCCCCTACACTTATTTCTAATGAATTAATCAATTCCATTTACATCTTGATCACAGCCCCCACCTTCCTCTTCTCCCAGTCCTACCCTCACAAACGTCTCTCTCTATTACCCACTCCCCTTCTCTGAAAACTTCCTAAAAATATACTAAATTCTACTTACCTGTATATTTTTAAAAAGAGAAATTTTATCTCAGTAAAAATATTCAATGCAAATCTCCAGATGCTAATAAATAATCAGGAGTAACTGCAGAGAATTAGGAAGTGAAGAGATAGCACCGCAGTAGATCGGGGAGGAATAACAGAGAAGGGGATGGTAGGCTTAAGTGACAGGAAAGAGGGATAGGGACAGGGAGGGGGGCTTTGACTAGAAAGAACGCTTCTTTTTGCAGCATACAGATGATTACAGAAAACCCCAACCTATAAAAATGAGCTTCAGAGCCCAGTTTTACATGATACATCTACAATACAGCTCTGGAACCTAAGGCTCTAGGATAATTGTACGAGAGGAGGCAGAAAGATAATAAGAACCAGAGGAACAGGGAGATTGATATGAAAATCTGTCTACTAGAAATGTCAGAGAAGCTATACCTGTGAAATCTCACAGCATGCCCGCCTAAAGATGATATGAACAAGTGCTGCACCAATAGACACACTAATGTAGAATGGGGAAAGATCACGAGATCTCAACCCTGGACAAAGACCTGCAGGCTTTAAAGAATGTGAAGAGCTTAGTCAGGGAAAAGCACATCAACTGGTTATCCAGTTCCAAGTAGTCGCCAGAAAAACGCATAGTAACTGAATAGTAACATAGTATAGAGTAAGATAATCCAGACTGAGCAGGTTGTATTTATACATTTAGGAATAAACACCCACACTTTAAAACAATTAAGACATCATTATTTGAAAGACAGCTAGGGTCTGGGGTGCATGGGGGATTGGAGGAATGAAAGGGAAGGGGAGAATGATATAAGTATATTATATCAAAAAATAATTAAAAAATCATAAAGATTGTGACATGGCAGTAAACAGGTCTCTGAAGTTGAAGCACAAGGGTTGAGAGCCATTTAAAACCTGTTCAATATCCTTAGTCAACCAGGAAACTGAACTTAAAATGACTTTACAACTTTATCTCACCCCAATCAGACAGCTAAGGTTAAACAAACATACTGTAGTCAATAACTGATAGCGTGTATGTGGGCATAGGGGAGCACATCCTTAGTGCTTCTGAGAGTACAAGATCTTGCAGCCACTATCAAGCTGGTGTGGATGTTCCTCAAAACGCTAAAAACACACATGATCCAGCTGTGTTACTCTTGAGTGTATATATATCTGAAGGACTCCATACCTAGAAACATCTACTCATCCACATTCATTACTGTTCTATACACAACACTCATGAAATTGAAATAAGCCTGGATGTCCATTATTTTATTAATATACAATACAAATGTGGTATACTTAAAAATGGGATATTATTCACATACTAAGAAAAATAAAATTATTAGACTGGTGGATGGAGCTGGAAACAATCATTCTGTGTGGCATAACTCAAACCCAAAAAGACAAGTACTATTATATTTCCTAACATGCGTGGCTGTTAGCATTGACTTTTAAGTTATGTGTGTTTGGCTTAGAATAACCACTGAAGTCTGGAAATCACTAAGGGGCCATAGAGAGAGTTTTTAGAGGGGAGTCATAATGAACTAGAGTACCGTGTTTAAAGGAATAATGGAACAAGAAAGTTTATATCGGTATACTGGAGTAAAAGGTAGAGTAGAGAGGGGATTGGGGAAGGTATTGATAATGCTAAAATACTTCTGAACAAAACACATTGAAGCCCCCTATACTTATTTTTAATGAATTAATCGATTCCATTTACATCTCGATCACAGTCCCCCACCTTCATTGTGTCCCAGTCCCACCCTCACAAACCTCTCTCTCTATTACCCTCTCCCCTTCTCTGAAAACTTCCTAAAAATAGACTAATTTCCACTTACCTGTATATTTTTAAAAAGAGAGATTTTATCTCAGTAAAAATGTTCAATGCAAGCAAGTCCTGCCAATGAAGGGATCATTTGGATTCCAAAGAAGTTTAGTTTCTCTTTCATACAACAACTTCTATTTATGATAGGCAAGATTCTGTCTTAAAGTTGAAGAGTGCTGGTATCTGGGGACTCATATCTGGTTATTCTGTGGAAGGAGGCATAATATCAATTGCATCTGCCGTCAGAAAGTAACTTTCCTTATCACAGTCTATGTGATTTCACTAAGCCAGGAGTTCTGTAATGTACTGAAGGAAACGACCTGGGTGAGAGAATAAAACTCTAACTTGTGTTCTTTTCATTAAAGTGTGTTTGTTGGAACAAGGCTGGTATACATCACACTCCATAGGTTTCCAGCATTTATCCCCACTCTTTTCGGGCCACCATACTCTAAATTCAGTCTGTGCATCTTTACGAGAGCAGAGCCCCAGCAACTTCATTATAATTAGCTCATCATATTGATTCTCAGCTCTTCTGCTTCATTGTGGTAAAAATTGATCAAACTCAAAAGGACCACCTCTCCTGTGCAGCTTGCTTTGAAAGAGCAATCATACTTTTAAACACCAGAGTACAGTCATTGATTTTAGAATCAATGGAACATCAGGGCAACCCCAGGTCTCTGATTGGCAGGGGGAAAATGGGTTAGAACATTTCAAGTAAACAGTAAATTACATAAAATCACGTCTCCTTTGGCTGTCTGCATGTTTGGATTTGACTTAAAATAGACATGAAATGTTCAACATTCAAACTTAGAAGTATGAAATTCAGCCCCACATCTGACCTATAGCCCACGGCTTGAGTGCCAGTTGTGAATCAAATGTTGACTTACTCTGAAGGGTTTTCTCAGACACTTCATTTTAAATTTTTATCACTTTCTAGGAGATGGGATCTTAGGCTGTGGGCAGGAATCAGAATGTACTCCCTTCAAACACGACAGAAAGTCTAGCATTGTTTTGACAATTGGTATCTAGACAAATGCTGGTGTTATACACTGCTAGAGAAGGTAAAATGCCCTTGTTGGAGTGCTAAGTCACAGGCTGAACTTCACATTAGTAACAAGTTAGCAACTGTGGTATTTTCATGTCCATATACTATTTAGATGAAATTATACTAAATAATAGGTAATTCCGACCTTTGTTTTGATTGTTTTAACAATTTGCTGTCAAGGCCAAGTAAATAGTAAAGAATGTCCTGAGTTCTCTGCTACCATTTCGGATAGCCAATTCCAAGTTATCATACATTACATTTTATTTCTTCGTGCAACCCTAATCTTGAGTACCTAAAATTTCAACACATGGGATATAAATTTGTGCCTTGCTTTCCTTGTACCTTCGGTCATTGACAGATGGTTGCTGCCAAGATTCAGCTTGGGTGGGGAGCTAAAGTTCCAAAGAATGTAAGAATCTGTATGCATAGCTGATATCCCTTAGGCCTACTCCTGTACTTCACATGATAAACAGAGACCGTAGCCTTGCCTTCTGGGATGGCCTTTACCATGATGGCTTTGTCTCTTGTTTGAGTCCCAGTTCCCTGGTCTGTAAATCAGACATAATTGTGTTTGTCATCTCCTTTCCTTCATTGGGGGATTTTAAGGACTGCAAAACCATGTAGTGCTTGACAATATAAAATGTTATGGTAATGGTTAAAATGAAGAATGACCTTGTCAGGCCAATAAGCAATCTACTCCTAGGGAGAGAGTACGACATCTGGGATATGAATTAACTCTGTCTGACCACTGGGGCACCATTTTTAGCCAGTGTGCTAGAGGGTATGAAAGAACATAGCATTTCCCTTCCCACTGTGCCTGTCAGAATTTTTAAAATAACCGAAAATGTACACGGATATCTTAAAAACTCCTAGAAAATTCAAACTATTAGATCTGCAATCCATCTTTCTATCTCACATAATTGCTAAAGGAGCTAATTTTCAAGTTTCATCCCTTTAAAATGTAAACTAAATTCTGCGTGTTTTCTAGAAAGTTCTTTCTGAATTTGGCTTCAAAGCTTAGGATCAGGAACAATATTGCATTTGTCCTTCACAGCTCATTATGTTCCTGGAGTTTTAAGGCAGGAGTCCTGGCTTAGGGAGTCCCAACAGAGGAGGCTCAGCCACCTGTCCCAGTTAAGTCAATTAAAGAGAGAGCATTGGTGAAAGACAACTAAAGAAGATTTAATCAGTGTAGCCACTGGGAGGAGGGACAGATAAAGGGATACAGTCACCTCTAATCTATCATTAAGGTATGATTTGAGCTTCAGATTTGAATAGAGGAATGATTGTTGCTGAGCCCAAGATGTATGCAGTTAGTCTGGTGGAGTGTTGCCCAGAGGATCAGCATACTGCTTCCGATGCTGCTGCAGGGCCTCTCAAAAAGTGCTCATTGCTTCTGGAGTGGGGAGGTAGGGTGGGGGATAATCTGATTCCCCTAAAATGACTGCTCCTGCTCCAGGGTATAGCTTACCATCATACACAAATACTCTAATTTTGGGGGTGATATATCCAACAGGGCTCGGTGGACCTTAGGGGTTATCTTTCTCCTGTTGTAAATGTTTATCTCCCTGGAAACCAATATTAGGGCAGAAAAGGTAGAGTTAGGGAGAAACACTGAAGAAGTAAATAGCCAGAGAGAGTTCATTGAGTTGATCCAGTGACCCCTTCAATGACAAGTTATGAACTATCCTTGTATGCAAACTGTTTTTGTGTACAATGCTTTACATTATTTAAAGCATTGTAGCCCCATCCCATGGGCAAAAATCAATCCCTGACACTATATATAATACTCTTGTTATGCTTGGAGACAGGAGCCTAGCATCACTGTCCTCAGAGAGGCTCCACTCAGCAGGTGACTGAGACAGATGCCAAGACCCATAGCCAAACATTAGATAGAACCCCAGGAGTCTTTTGGAAGGACCTGGGGGGAAAGATTGAGGAACTTGGAGGGGATAAAGATTCCACAAGAAGACCAACAGAGTTAACTAACCTAGACACTTAGGGGCTCCTAGAGACTGAACCACCAACCAAAGAGCATATATGGGCTGGACCTAGACTCCCCCCCCCAATATATAGCATATGTACAGCTTTGTATTCATATGGGTTCCTCAACCAATGGAGTGGGGGCTGTCTCAGACTTTGTTGCCTGCCTGTGGATCCTGTTCTCCTAACTGGGCTGTCTTGTTTGGCCTCAGTGGAAGAGGATATGCCTAATCTTGAAGTGACTTGATGTACCAGGTTGGGTTAGTATCCAGGGGTCTCCCTATCTCTTCTCAAGGAGAAGGGGAGGGAATATGTAGGAAAGGGCTATGTGAGGGGTGACTGAAAGGAGAGAGGGGGCTGCAAATGGGATGTAAAGTGAGTACATAAATTAATTAATGGAGAAATTAATAGATGCTGTCACACATGGGTACTGGGGTGCTGTGTTTGTAAGTATTGGAGGGGTGACACTAAGCAACAGAGATGGACTAGTGGAGGGGCGCTGAGGTGATCCACAAGAGGAAGAAAAACTGGGTGTGCCTCCTGGGAGTGGGGGCAGAGAGGAAGGAGAAACCACAGCAGGTGGTTTGCTTCAAAACTGGGGATAATGCTGGGGTTGGTGTTAGAGGACAGGAGGGAGAAGAGAGATGACCTACCTGAATGTCTGACTGGCCTGGCTGGTGATTTTCCAAGGAATGCCTCCTAGCATTGGTGGCCAAGACCATACATAAAATTATTTTTTGAGACAGGGTCTCACATATCTCAGGGTGACCTCAACCTTACTGTGGAGCTGAGGATAACCTTTAACTTCCTATTCTCCTGTCTCTGCGTTTCCTGTGTTTGGGCAGGTGCCAGCAAGCTATGCTCTGTTGGGAATGGATGGGAGGAGTATACCACATGCTCGCTAGGTGAGAACTCTTCCAACTGAGCTGTCTTCTCAGGCCTTCAGGGAAAAACATTCGTGCACTTTTGGAGAGAGAGTTCAGTTTGTAAAGTGCTTGCTATGAAGCATGAAGACTTGAGGGCAGTCCACAGAACCACATAAAACAGCTTATGTCCCAACATCGGTAATGAAGCCCTGACGACATTGCATCAGTGGGTGGTTCTTCAATGTAGTTACAGAGAACAACAAAACAAAACACAAAAGTGTAATGCAAATAAAACTACATTTTTGAACATCTCTTGTGTGAAACTTATTGTAAGGAATATCTTATATGCAAAGTGTCCCAACTATTCATTTTAACATTTAAGCACATTAAAAATGTATTATCTACATTTACCCAGAATAGAAAACTGAGATATAGGAGTCATCAATATTAGTCCAATATTAATATATGTAAGGCCTAGGACAAGCAGTTCAGGTCATCTTTCAAACCAGAAGTCTTATTTTAAATACCTGAGTGGTGTGTGTATGTGTGTGTGTGTATGTGTGTGTGTGTGTGTGTGTGTGTGTGTGTGTGTACATGTGTATGTAGTCAACCTGTACCAGGATCTTAATTTCTTAATGCCAATATGAAAATGATTCATTATGCAGTATCTCTGGAAATAAAAGCTAATATTAAGTTTCAAAGCAGATAGAGTAGAGTGCCAGTTATCATATTTCTGTCCTTTGGATATTTCAAACCACTGATTCCTATTTCTAAATTTGTCTGGAAAGCAAAATTAAGAAAAATATATAATAGGGAATAAAACCATCCATGGTAATTCTATGAGCAAAATAAATGTTATTTGTCAGTGTGGGCCTTGAAAGGGAACAGTGCTTATTTTTTGGGTATATTTTATTTAAAATGTTATATCTTCTATTTTTGAGATTATAATGTAAGTATATTGTTTCTTCTCTCCCTTTCCTCCTTCTTAACCTTCTCATATATTCTACTTGCTCATCGTCAAAATCATGGCCTTTTAAATTAATACATATATGCATATATAGTGTTTGTTTATATATGTAGACACGTATACATTATTTCTAAGTATATAAATATAACCTGCCCAATTTGTGTAATGTTCCTTATATGTATGTTTACAGGGCTGACCATTTGGTATTAGATAAGCAATTGTGGCCTTTTCTGAGGAAGATATTTCTTCTGCTCTCAGTTTTCGGTAGCTCCCTCTAGTTCTTTGTGTAGTGTTGAGTCCTCGTGGCTTCCCCTATCCACGTTTGCACGCAGATTGCTGTGGTCCTTGTTTAGCTTGTGTTTAGGCAGTCACTTTGCTGAGACTTTGTGAGTGTAGCTTTTAACGTTTCTAGGAATCGCTATCACAATTCCCTTTTCCTCTGCTCTTACAGTCTTCCTGCCTTCTCTTCTGAAACAATCCCTGAGCTCTAGGTGCCAGAGTTGCATTGTAGATGCATCGTTTGAAACTGGACTGCACAACTCTCCATTCTGAATGATGAAGCTTTTCTATCATGTTTCAAAAAGAAGTTTCCTGGATGAGGAGGGAGGATTACACTTCTCTGGGGGTATGAGGACAGATATTTACAATGCAGTTATGGCTTAGGCTTGAACTCATGACCTTTAGGAGGGCAGTCGGTACTGTTAACCACTGAGTCATTCTCCCCACAACAACACAGTTATGGATTGTGCTGTTTAATAAGGGTCAGTTTGGGGTTCACCTCCAAGATCCATGCTTTCACTAGCCCTGAGCACCAATAACAAGCATGATTTCCCACTTGTTTTGTGGACCTTAGTTCTAATTGAAGAACTGGTGGTTACTCTCAAAGTATGTGTGCCACTGCTACACCCTACGGCCCAGCTGTTATGCTTTGTAGGCATCCTAATGGGTAGGAATATTTTTTTGCTTCCTTCCTTTGGGAGCTTTTGTGGGGCTTTACTATGAAAGCTAGTCTTCAGGGAGAAAGTTTTGAGTTCACTATCAGTTTTAGGACCTCTGAGTCCTATGTCTGAAGGTGCATTGTTTCTTCAGCAATGAGGCCTTACTTTCACTTGTGGAGTCAACCAAAGACAATTATCTATACCCTGTAAAGTTTTGGAAATCACTTGGATCCTGAACAACAACTCAAAACAGAGGTCCTCACGCCTGGTGAGATTTTTTTGTTAGGTCAACTTTGACTCTTAGAAGGAAAATTTTTATCCCAGATGGGAAATTTTCAATAAACTATGTATGCATAATTATACATTGACTTGAGTGTATGGTAGATACTTTTAGGTAGAGTTTATTGTATAATTGTTTGTGTCTTTTTCTCAGGCATCTTTATCATTCTTTTACCTTAGAGCTTGGGAAAAAAAAAAACTCAACTCAATCTCAAGGTCACTACTGTATATGTCATCACAACGTGCTTACCGAATATGTAATCACATTGTTAGTTTGTGACAACTCTATCAGCACCTTATATGTCAAAACCACCAAGATATCCACTACCAGTTACTTGCCCCTTTTTCTTCCTTTCATATTTAATCTTGTGGCCAATGAAATGTGGATCCTAATACATTAGATCAGGTCGAGCTATTTCTAGCTTGTTATGAGCTTATTGATGTCATTTGGAGACTTCAAGACAATGAGACATAAGAGATCCCAGAGTGTACCTCAGGGTCCATCCCACCCAACTAACCTCATAAACGCTAGGCGTTACCACCAGAGAAGTTATCTACGCAGCCTTCCTTCCTCTGAGTTCTTATTATTTCCAGTGTTTAAAGTAGCTGCTTGCAGCTGAGATAGCTAAAGGCTTTTCTGACTAGGTCCTAAGCGTCTAACCGTGGTCCCACTATGACAGTGAAGCAGCCTAAAGGGCCTTCAGTGACACCCCATGCATCTCCAGTGATTTATGTAATGCCACTTTCTTGATGATTAACCTGAATAAATCATGTTGGTATTTTCATCATTGGACGAGTTGCCCTTTATGTTCTTATCAGTTTTCAGGGCAGGAAGAAATTAGCTCAGTCCTCCCATTGATCTCACGAGGGAAATAGTACTTCACATCAGGGGTTCTACGGGTAAACAATGAACTCTACAAACAGCTTACAAGTTCAATTTTAATCAATAAAGTTTCTGACGATGCATTATTCCAGAGTTCTGCTTAAATCACTCCGAGTGTAACTGTTGTTTCTAAACCTTTTAATCTAATTGGAAAATCTTCCTTTGTACTAGTAATAAACACTCACTAAACTGTCTGCACCTAATTGAGCCATAGTAATTTATGGGTGCTCCCCACTGCTCCTCGCCTCTTTAATCAGGCAGACTACTTTATGTCTTTAACTAATGAAACCTCAGCATCCACCCAGAAGATCTGATCAAATGTCTCTAGTGAGTAAATCTTCATTAGCACTGGAGGGTTCCAAACCTGGTCTCTGTCTTGACACGATTATCATCTCACAACTCTAGTCCTGTCACATGGCAAACACTGCTCTTCCCATTTCCTCTGATGGTAGAAATGGAGACAGAGCTGACTGTGGAGCATACATTCATGAGTCTGGCTTCTTCTGTAACTTTTCTGCCCCTTCCTTTGCCAGGATAAGAACACACTCTGTTAACCCAGCCAGTGTTCAAACTCTGGTAAAATATTGTAAGCTAATCATACAGAGGAAAGAATAATAGATGCATTAAAAAATAATATTAAGAGAAATAGAATATTTCACTAACCAAATCTTTATAGGAAAGTTTACCTGAGGAGGACTCCATTGACTATATTAACTTTAAGCTGACAGAGCACTGACTTTGCCAATTATTTTCAAGATCTGACAGAAGAAATTTATTTTCCAAGTTGTTTTATCCCATATGCTTCATTTTATAGTGTGCCTTTATGATATCATTTATATAGCCCCCAAAAACATGTTAGCCACTCATGACTTGGATACATGAAATTAATAAAAGAGACATATAAGCTGACAAGCAGAGGCATGCAAGACAAAGTAACCACACCAACCCCGAAAATTGGTTAAAATATTTGTTAACATATACTGTGTGCATTTATATTATTCCAGGTAGTGTTCTGAACATTTTAAAAATGTTCATCTTTAGGACAGCTCTAAGAGGATGTTCTTATTGGAAAATGACATTTTTCAGAACAGAGGACCAAGACACAGAAAGCTGAGTATTTCACAAGTGGTGATACGTAGCTAACAAGGAACTGCACCAGCTTTTGAAGGTAAGCACTCAGGTTTTCTTGTTAATCGTTTTCTTCAGCACTATGCTAACTCTGTGCACCCAGACCTGTGAGTTGTTCCTGCATATTAGTACATAAAGCAGAACTGTAGAAAACAATACTTCGGGGTATTGTCATGTTTAGTGAGTTGCATAGATATGTTCTAACACTTATTTCATAGAACCCTAGTAGCACGATTGGGGTTTTTGTTTGTTTGTTTGTATCCTTAAAGCTTATGTATGTGTCAGAGGCTGGGCTTCCAAGCATCATGGTATTAGAGTATGATGGAGACTTTTAAGAGGAAGAAACTAGTAAGGAGCCATTGGACTGCCGTGGCTGTGGCTTTGGAAGGAATCAATGCACTTCTCTTGGGCCTTTGTTAGAGTTCATGTGATAGGCGTTTAAAAATCTGACCATGGCCCAAGACAGGCTTGCCAGCTTCCTGCCATCTCTACACACAAGGCCCAGCAATAACTGCCTATTATATAATGTGACCAAAGAGGCTGTTTCCAGACGTGAATTGATACTTGTGTGCTTCTCTTTAATCTTAGAACTGTAAGCTACATAAACCATTATTTTTCTTCAAGAGTTATCTTGCTTCAGATATTAGAATTATAAAACCCACAAATTAATTGATAATCTCAGTATCTCACAATGATCATTCAAAAATTGTCCTATGAATTTAAGAACTTTTATCCTGCTACAATTCCTTTGAGCATTTACAAAATACACTAACATCTCCAAAAAGACTTACACAGAGACAAAATACAGGTAAGTATAATTGAGTGTTTTCAGACCTATTCAATAGAACAGTGATGTTTTCTGGAAGATTCATTTAACTCCTGTGAAGATACTGTCTGGATGTGAACTACGTATGTTTATCCTGTGGTCTCTTCATAGCGTGAGGATGGATGCAAGAGCTGCCTGCTACAATTTAAAGATGGGAGACGATCAAATGTATATGTCAAAATTTCTGCCTTCTTGTTGAAATTTGGGGAAATAATTATGCATAGCCTTAAAACATGTTTTAGGATGAGACATAGATTTTTTTTCTAACAAAATACAGGGGTTTTTATTTTCATCATAGAAGTCATTTCTTAATCATCAGTGTGTCTCTAGAGTCTTTCTTTATCATGCGTGTGTATATGTGTGTGTTAGGGTTTTACTGCTGTGAACAGACTTCATGACCAAGGCAAGGCTTATAAAAGACATATATTTGGGGCTTCAGTTCAGTGGTTCAGTCCATTATCTTCAAAGGTGGGAGCATGGTAGCATCCAGACAGATATGGTCAGGCAGAGCTGAAAGTTCTACGTCTTCTTCTGAAGGCTGCTAGCAGAATACTGACTTTTAGTCAGCTAGTGTGAGGATCTTAAGCCCACGCCCACAGTGACACACCTACTTCAACAAGGCCACACCTCCTAATAGTGCCACTCCCTGGCCCAAGCATATACAAACCATCACAATATATCAGTTTATATTTCCAATATCTATATATTCATATATAGTCCAATATATAATATGATACAATACATAACATATGACATCATATATCATATATTCTATATCAATCATATATATGATATATTCTATATCAATCATATATATATATATATATATATATATATATATATATATCTCACACATATATGCTTTCATTTTGGGCCTGCACTTGCCTTTTTAAAACTTCCCTAAGCATTTCTACACAAAGCTGGGAAGCCCTTCTATTTTCCTTTGGTTCATGCATATTGTTCAGTGGTTAAAAGAATGAGCACGTGACTTTCTGCCAGCATCTCTGACTCTTGGGCTATAAATTGGAGTCATAATTATCCTTGTCTTCCTAGCTAGTGTGAGATAACCTGATTCCATTGCTGGCTAATAAATCTAGTACATATGTGGCATTATCCATCAACTCACTTATATTTCTATTATCATAACTTTGGATTTCAGTTGCTTAAAATTTTATGCCTGCTAAACTTCCTTCCCTTCATTAGCCTCTACCCCTGAACTTGCTTTGCCTGAGGGCCACTTTGACAGGTACGTAACTGCAACCCTTTCACCTTCTCTCCCAACACCTGCCACCATCTCCACATGCATAGGCCTAGCTTTAGACCCATGGTTTGGAGCTATCTTTGCCTGGCCCAGTTATACAATTTGCATGCCAGTTTTGGTAACCAGTCTGGTGTCACAGCTCCTGCACTGGCTCAAGCTAAGGCAGGCTAGCTTCTCACATCACACACCCAAAGAAAGAACTGCAATGCCCAGGTTACATCACTAAAAAAAAACAATATGAGGGGCCAAGACAGCATGCTTCCCATCCTGGAGGACTGTTAAAACAGGTTGCCGAGGCTATCCCCTGGGTCTCTCATTGAGAGGCACATTTCTAGTAACTTCCAAGATTATGCCAAAACTACCATTCTGAGGACCACTATTGAAAATTGCTACTGTAACTAATTTACAAATATCTACACAAAGATAAGCTTAAAGCAATCAAGTTACATTGGGGACATTCTGCAGTGGAATTTATCAGATGCTTATATACTATAAAGTCTTTATCAGAGTTACCTTCTGATGTGAATAAGTGGCTTGTTAAGAGATGTTGAGTTTTCACTGGCTGCACTGGTCTGGCTTAGTTTATCTCTCAATTGTGCTGCTTTCCATGGGACGGAAAGAGGCATCCACTTGTCTCCTGTTGTTATGCCGTCTGTGCTGAGAATAATGAGCATATTTGAGACCATCATACTTCTTCCAAGTCTGTATGAGTGGTATCTAGGAGTGCTCTCCCATAACAGTTATCCAATATGAAGTCACACTCAGGAGTCACTGTGGGCTCCTGAGTGCTCAGTCTAGACTAAAATCGTGGAACAGTTTGTCTTTTCACCTTAGAGCAGATGGAAACAGCTAGAGTAAATGACAGACAGAGGGGAACAGACTTCATTATCCTCTCTGAATTATTATTGACCTGGGAAAAATAGCAAGGTCTCAAACCTTGCCCTGGTAGCTGAGAAAAACCTTCTTAATTAGAGGTAATGTCAAAAAGGTGGCCATTCCCCCACATTCTTGCTCACCTACCATCTGCTGCTAATGAAGATTTGTCAATTAAGGAATGTTATTTCTGGTTAAGAAGTACGTTCTGCCTTCCTACCCCCATGTTTCATTCCCTTGGTACTCTTTGATGACCTTAATTGAAGCTTGCACGTGAATCATATCTTCTGCAATATACCTCTGCTTGGTTAATATGCAGAAGTCATCTTAAACCCAGAATTGCCCTACACTAAACATCTAATGTTCAAAAACACAATTAGCTTTCTCCCAGTTTCTGTGGCTATGTATTTCATGTGAATTCCTCTGAGTGTGATGTTGATATCCATCGTAAACTTAATTTCCTTGAAATGGAGCTTGTCAGTTGGTCTGATCTTCATCTTCGATAAATTTGCTGATGCAGTGGAAAGGTAAACCCTTCTTCAAAGCCACATGGATGGACTTTTCTGTGGTCCTGATGTATTGGTACCAGTTGTTTCTTTGTGAAGCCATTCAAGTGCATTTAAGCATCCTTATTTCCAATTGAACACTTTTGCTCTCCGTGTTTGGGGTAGTGTTGGGACAAAATAGAAACTAGTAGCATTATTCTGAAAGTACTTGAAGAGCACTGAGTCTCTAGTTGTACATAGAGAAGGGATGTTTACCTTCCCCCGTGCCAGGTAAAAAAATGATGACATTATACCTTTTTTGTTTTAGCATTAGGAAAAGAAGTTCATCTTGCTGCACTGATCTGAAAAAGCACAAAAGAACTCATCAAAGTACATTTCTGCAAGTGATGTGTGGGATCCACAGACATTCCCACATCTGTTCAACATCCAGCATCTGTTCAATATTTTTTTCAATAATTGTTTTTTGCAAAAGCTAGAGAAGCAGACCTTGATAATTTTCTACTTTATCACAAAATTCCGAAAAATGCAACAGAATAAGTTAACTATTCTTTGTGAAGGAGTTTTCAGGAGAAAAACCATATGTTGCTCTTTTTTAAGGAAAATTACAACCCCCCAAATATAAATGTTTATCTTTAAATCTGGTATCAACTTCAAACAATTTAATGTGAATAACTCAACACAGGGAATACCAATGTGAAAACAGTTAATTAGGCTCATGCATGTAGTCACATAAACTGGTACAAAGGGCATTTAAGAGCCCACATTAATAATCATGATGGGGCAAAATAATTAATACACTTTAAAAATTCCACCAGGGATTGAATCCCTTAAGATTAGAATCAGTGCTTCAAAGTCATCAAGTTCAGTGGTTTCTAGCCTGGAATTTTGATTACTAGCTTGAAGTTCAAATGTGTATACCATAGTCCCATGTTTGAAACTCTTACTTATTATGGCTTTTCAACAGGTGTCTGGTATTTATATATTTTTATATTGCAGGTCAGTCTTGATGATCCTATATAACAACCCAGAACTTCCATAATACATTGCATTGTGGTCAACTTAACACACACAAACAATTATTCTTGCACAATTCTAGATTGTACAAAGTCCCAAATCAAGGGGCTGACAGCCTCACTCCCTTTGAAGCTGCTTGGGCAAGACTCTCCAGTTCATCTCTGAAAGCCCCTGCTGTTTCCGTCAGTGGCTGTCAACACAGCCTTACCAACTTTTCTTTGGTGTAGTTGTCATGTTAGCCATCTTCCCATGTGTCTGATAACACTAATTTAAAACACAGAAGTGAAGCAACTTGAATGAGTTCCCTGTGTGTAAGAAACTATCCCCTACATTTAAACAGTAAATATTGGTTTTCTAGTGATATCTGCGGGTCAAGAAGTTGAAGCAACATAGTTGAGTGTCTGAAGCTCTGGCTCCCTGTTGAGTGTCTAGAAGCTGTGTGGGTTCAATAGTAACATTCCTATCCCAGTTCCCTGTTGTCAATTATACTTTACTAGGCAGTTGGCATCTGACTGTAGGATCTTAGGTAGAGAGAAAAGAGTTATTACTAAGGCTGAAGTCACAAAACCATTGGCAACTGGATTTTGAATCCCCTCTTTCATCTTCTAGAACCCCTCTGGTACAATGTTGTCTATGTACAAATGCTAGGAGTTCTGACATCAGTACTAAGAGACTTAACCTCAAACTGTGACCCAACAGTAGTCCTAACTTTATAACTGAGTGAAAATGCCTTCTCTCAAACTCATTTCAACTGTACTAAGTCAGGAATGTATTTTAATATGTTATCAGATGAATGTGTGTGTGTGTATGTGTGTGTGTGTGTGTGTGTGTGTGTGTGTGTAAAGAAGTAAAAGCTAGAACATATTACTCACCTGAACATACTGTCCTTTGCAATCTAAAAAAGTTTTCATTGCTTGAAATCTGTTATGGGATGGAATATATCACGCATGAAGAAAGCTTCATTTTTACTGTGGCCACACTACATTCCTGTAATTGTAACACTATTTCTGCTCTTTGGATATATTATTTTATCAGTATTGACACCAATATATGTTACTGAATTTTTTGAAATATTTTTTGAGACACTGAAAACATGTTTAAGTAGTGAACATGTGTTTTCAGTAAGAATTTAAAACACATGTCACATATTTGAAAGCTCATGCACAAATCACAATGCTGTTTTCAACACAGTACCATGCATTTCTAGCCTCTGCTTCTAAAGGAGGGTTCATCACTTTACCAAGTAACTTGAAGTCGATGATCACTGCATCTAATTGGAAGTACAAGCAAGTACAAACTAAAATCAAATTCACATTAAATTAATTCATACTAGCAGCTTTATAGTAAAAGAAGAATAAGTATTTCTAGGTAGTAAATGCTATAATTCAATACTGTACTATTTTCTGTGTTTTCATTTACAAAATAATGTAATATAATGAAAACTTCTAAGATCCAGAGAGAAGAAGTAAAAAATAGTGAGAAGTGGAGAGAATCATCAACACAGTCTGATTCAATGGCAGGCCACATGCTGGGATTCTCAGGCAGGATTTCAAATAGCTATGCAAAAGATGCTGCATTCTCTAGGGAAAGTAGCAGCAGGAGAACAAGAAAGAAATGGGAAATAGATAGTGAATAGGATTTTCAGGAATAAAATCAATTACATAAATCTTAAATGAGCTGACAAGCTATGGGGATCTTGATGTAGACAAGAAAGGATCATGTACTTGAACTGCCACAAGAACTTATCAAATCTGAAACATATAAAACTTGACATGGGCTCTCAACAAAATATCAGCAAATTAAAGTAAGTAGTGCATGAAAAAATGATAGATCATTATCAGTGTTTATCCTGGGATGCTTAATTTATTCGCTACTAAAATATTTTACCAAAATATCTCACAAGATTAAAAAGAAAATTAAAAATAACCCCAGTAGTCAGAATAAGCATTTGATACAATTCAGCAGCCCTTACACAAGCCTTTTTGGAGAATGTAAAAAAGAATTCTTTCAGTTTGATTTAAGACATCTCTGACAGACCTACAGCCCTTGCTACATTTAATGATGAAATACTTCTTATTTTTTCCTTTTATGGTGAAAATAATGCAAGGAAATCAGCTGTTCCCTTAAGGCTATGGAATACTACTGGCTCTATTTTGAAATTTAGGTTCTTACCAGTCACTTATGACATTCTTATCCAGGGAATCTCTCATTCTCTTATTTTGTTCCTTGTCCTCCATATGAGAATGAATATTCTATAGTGATTGCTCCAAACTGGTGGCATTCAAGGCATCAGGACTCTTTTCATTCCATTTAAGTCAGAAGCCATGGTGTATTGGGCATGCTGTAGATAATGGAGCATTATTGACAATTGCCCTTAAATACAACACAGGCAAATAGGGAGGCAAAAATAATCATCAGGTATTCATAATAGAGGCTGGTGAGACCAGAGAAATTAATACTGGCTTCTAAGTGGCACCAAGATGGGGTCATCACCTGGACTGGGGCGATCATCCTAGATTGGGGCTTTCATCCACACTGGGGCTATCACCTAGCCTGAGGTTGTAACCTTCCCTGGTGCCATCACTTCACCTAGCCTAGACAGAGCCAGAAGAGACAGCAAAGAGATCTTCTAGGAACAGGTAAGCAGCAGTTGGATTTGACTGTGAGGAATATCCTATCGTAAGGTCTCAAGTCCTAAGTACCAAATCCAACACAAGTCAGAAAATACCCAGGAAGCCTAGGTGCACTTGGGCTTCTTTACTGGTAATAACCTCAAAACGATCCAATGGTGAGTATATCTACTGATTTCCACTCTGAGCAATGGAGCAGGTATCCAGCCACAAATTGGCAGGTATTATCGGGATGTTCGTTCATCTGGGTATCGTGCGAGAGTGCTTGAACATCAGTCCTTCCTGACTTGTTCTACTGCCATGTTGTATGGAACTATCTTACTTACATGTTGATTGGAACATGCACTATCCCCAGTTCATGAATACAGAGAAGACCATACAGGGGTTAGACTCGTACTTTTCCACAGTAGAAGAAAGGAGTGTGTTGTTAGAAAGAAATGCAAGGACAGAGCTTAGGAGACAAGAGAGGCCGGCTCTACAGAGACTGATATTTAAATGGTCCTTGCAGGTGGAAGGGCTGAAACTGGGAGGGAGGAACAGGGGCTTCCTTCCCTCTTAGGTTCTGGATGTCACACAGGGAGTTCACCCTTTTATTTCTCTTGGGGCATTAGAGAGCTAGTGAAAAGTGTTAAGCAGGGAAGCGTGTCACTGTAGGCTTGGCTTTCATTCTAAGAAATATTACTCAATTGACAATGTCAAAAGTGGACTTAAAGGGGCAAGACAGGAGCCTTAGAAACCATTTAGGAAATTGTTACCTTAGTGGTATACCAAATAATGATGGTGTAATTCAAGGTGCAATGCTGGGGCTCAGAAGAATGGACAGACTTGAGATGAACATGTAGCACTTAGTGGTTAATTGGACATGAGACATGACATAGGGTAATTATGCCCCCTTTTCCTCCCTCATTCATCGGAGGGCATTTTTGTAACAATGTATGATCCCCTCCAGCATTTTATATTCCTTCATGAAAAGCATGCATTTTTCAATTACCTTGTTAAAAGCCTGAAAATGTTCATCCATTATAATGTATTTTTTTATCGTCAATTCTTAAGATAGTAAAAATAAAATGTATATCTGAGAAACTATCACATCAGTTTCCTGCACACATTCTGAACATAACACTCAGGCATAGATAGCTTAATGCAAGAAGCAATTCCCATATACTGTGAGGAGGTATCACATGATTACCTCAATGGAACTGTGACGACATGCAAACCTAGAGATGTTGCAAATTATAATCTGCTTGGCCCTGAATTAACAGTATTATTTTCCTACATGAATATCTATTGTTAATTTTTAAAAATTAAATGCATACTCCCTTCAATAATAATTATATTATACAAATAACTTATTTTTATGATTGTAATACATTTTCATACACTCAGGCCATTATTGTAAATATCAATGACAAATTGCCCTTCAACTCACTCTATATTCAGTAATGACTTGATCCATTAAGCAAACCAAAGGAAGAGTGAGATTAAGTTTTCTTAAGAAATGAATAATGGAGTGTACAAAATAGCTTAGCTTTGGGGACTTTTTGGATTTAGCTGGTATCGCAGAACTTGGTAGAGATGGTGTGTGTGTGTGTGTGTGTGTGTGTTGGAGAGGAGAGTGGCATTTTACCGGGGCCTGTGGGAACAGTCATACAAAGGGCTAAGCCAGGCATGTCTGGAGTGTTCCCGGGATAATCCAGAGGTGAGTACAGCTAGGAATGAAGAGGAAGAGGCTAGAAATGAGGAGGATAAGGCCCGAGAGGTGATTGCTATAATGGTTTTAAAACATGCCTCCATAGGAAGTTCAAACTCTTTTTTTTTTTTATAGTCAAGAACTAACTGGGTCTGTGGCTTCTGTAAAGGTCTCTCTAGCAGTCTTTTGTTGAGGTGGCTCTGTTCCAGTGCGCTGGGCTTTCTGTCCCCTGAGTCTTTTCTTCTAGAACACAGCTTCCAAGTGCTATGGGAAGAAGAGTCCAGATGGAGATGTTAACCTATATTCTATAGTGATTGCTCCAAACTGGTGGCATTCAAGGCATCAGGACTCTTTTCATTCCATTTAAGTCAGAAGCCATGGTGTATTGGGCATGCTGTAGATAATGGAGCATTATTGACAATTGCCCTTAAATACAACACAGGCAAATAGGGAGGCAAAAATAATTATCAGGTATTCATAATAGAGGCTGGTGAGACCAGAGAAATTAATACTGGCTTCTAAGTGGCACCAAGATGGGGTCATCACCTGGACTGGGGCGATCATCCTAGATTGGGGCTTTCATCCACACTGACAGCCTGCAGCAATCTTCCGGCTATCCATGGCAGCTCGCCCCTGGCCCCCAAGCCCCACCACCAAGATTCTCAATGTGTCACAGGACCTATGAAAGAGCACCCTGCTGGCCTCATCAAACCCAGGGCCCTGCAGCCTGCTAAGATGGCGATTGCCCTCTTCCTCCAGGCTTTTTGGAGTGAGTAGTTGTTACGCAGCAATATTTGAAAATGCCAAACGAAAAAGCAGCGACTCCACTCAGCAAAGACCTTTGGGGAGTGTGAATCTTCTTCCTTCTAAGACTACAGACACGTGTGTGAGCTGCGGATAGTTTTTTTTTTTTCTTGCGTTTGGGTTTCCGAAAGGATCATCAAAAGAAACTTTAAAGTGTAGCAAGAAATGGAAGTGAAAGACGGATGTAATTGAATCACAAGCTAATGGTGATTCAGAACAAGCGGATTGCCTCAGTCTATCAGGACGTATTTTAAGGAAGGCTTTATGTGTAGACTCTCTGTGTACAGATGCTTTGTCTCTGGAGCAAATCTCACATATAAACATCTGCCTAGCTGAGACTGTGTGCTCATATTTCCGGATTCTGTTAGTCTTTTATGGACACAGCTAAGGGGGAAGCTTTGCTGTTCGGCCAGGAGCTTTTCTGTACATTCTGTCTGCTTCTATGGAGTGTAATTTACCTGGCAGCTAGGCAGCACTTCCATAGCTGTTAAGTGTCTGGAAGTCAGTCTTCCTGATTCCTTCTTTGTTTAAAGGAAGATGGATTACAATTAGAGAGAGAGCGGACTGGGTGCTATCTGGAGCCCACTTCCGTGACTTCCCTCAGTATCCATCACCTAGAGGAACATTTCCTTACATGGCTCCTGATCCTATAGAATACTAGTCAAATGTTGTTTCAGCAGATTGTTTTGTTTAGTAGGAAAGAAATACATAATTGAGGCTTCTGGGAAATTCTCTATCCTTGGAAGGGGGTTGTGCATTTGTTATATTCTAGTAAAAATGTAGACTGCTAATGCATAGGTGTACCTTTTATGAGTTCTTTGACCAAAAATAGAGAGAAAAAACACATAAGGCCAAGGGCTTAGGAGGTTAAAAAATAATATTGGGATGAATACATAAATAATATACAATGGCAGAGGAAAGAAGGACGGCTTGATCTGAGGCATAAGTATGTTTAGGCAAAAGGTGCTAATCAAATTATGACCTGTCATCAAAAGATTAATAACTAAGCCCTTTGAGGCCAACCGCTTAAAAGCAGTCCTCTGACACTGAAGGACAAGCCTGAGACTTGAGATACTGTCCTGTCAAACTAGAGCACGGCTTGTCCCACTCACCATGATTGCCAAACCATTTCCCATAATTATTCACAGAACTTTTAAAACTCAATTTCCCAACCAAGAGAACTACCAGCCTAAGAAGCAATTGCTTAATTTTTCTAGGTGAGTTCTCAGAATTCACCCCGAGTGCACCAAATGAGAGGCTCCATCACCTTTGGCATCTGTGACCATTAATCACAGACAACAGGAAAGTAGGCATTTGCTTTCACTTTGTGGCTAAAAAGTACCTAAATTAAAATTTCTATAATACCACATACAAGAAAGAAATTTTCTCCTGTTAGCATAGCTGATAATCTGTGACCAACAACATTTCAGGCGGGAGGTGTGTGAGAAAGGAAGCTTGAAAGTATGGTGGGGCCTTCACAGGAAGCCCAAAGAGTCTTTAGAAATTATAACCTAATTAGGCCCCTAGGCAGAGAAGGCCTCTCTAAATGCAGGTACTCATCTATCATATTCTGAAATGCCATTTTCTTCTCTTCATTATCCAAATGAGTATGTGGAGAATAAGCCTTGTAATCTTTGTCAATTAAGAAAAATAGGAAACACCATATGGTAAAAGAATTATTAGAATTCTGAAACTTTGCAATTCATGACTTGTCTTATCAGCTTCCCTAGGAATAACACTTCTTTTTTAATATCCTTTAGGAAAAAATATCCCTAGTTGTCTGCTTGAGGTTAGCTCATTCTAGGCAGGTATTGGCGGTACAAGTGGGGGTAATTGATCGATTCACACAATGTCCAGACTCTTTAGACCTCATGACAATCTGGCTATATTGCATCACATGTCTCATGATGCATTCCTCCATTCCTCCATTCCTCCATCCTTCCATCTCTCTATCTCAATCCTTCCATCCATCCACTGACCCATTCACTGAGAGGCATTTCTCCCAACATAACATTTTTATTATTCATTTGGAAATGTTATACAGTGCACCCCAGTTATACTCAGGTCCCACTCTCCCACCCTTGTAAACCCCACTCCAGAAAAAAACAAAAACAAAAAAACAACAACAACAAAAACAACACCAAAACTAAAAAATATGGCAAGCCCAATTTGTCTTGCCCAAATAGTCATTGGAGCATGGTCAAACTACCAGTGACCAGCCCCTGAAAGATAACTGAGTACATCCTGCCCCTCTACCTGAAACTCACAACTGTGAAGAGCCACATTATCATCTTCATCACAATTTTTGAGGACTCTCTTCAATATCTTCCTGTACGGGGTGGGGTGAGGTAGGGTGGGAAAAGGTTGTCATGGAACCCTTCAGTGCCTCTTATTCTCAATTTTGAATCTGAAGTCGATATCACTGCAAAAGAAGTCTCCTCTCCCTTTACAGCAGCACGGATCATGAATTTCCTCATGGTTTCAGGCGGCAGCCCAAAGCACAGACATCAACATGGCCTCCTCTGCCATTTTCTCAATTCCATAAAACCATCTTTAAGAGCATCTTTCCATAGAAACTCCCATTTTTAAAATTGCTGCAGAGATACTGAAGGCTCCTCTTCCCCTGGGGCATCTCCTCTTGAAGTGCCTGTTGGTCTCCCAGACTCCTCAGAGTGGCTCTGTTGTGGTGTTGGTGCCAGTAGCCATTCCCATTTTCTTTTCTCCAAGATGCATTCTTAAAAGCTTGACTCTCACAGTTGTGCAGGATGGCAATCCTGAAATGTGTGAAGTACAGTAACAGGCTTAAAATCCTAGAACAGATCATGTCAAGAAGTTGAGCACAGGATTTGAAAGGAGTCAGGTTGTCTCATTTCCTGAGCTCAGTCTTTTATCTCTGTGATGACTAAATACATCTCAAGATTTATACTTTCGATCTTAATAATAAGACATTGTTAAAAAGATCTGTGAGAAGTCACTCTGCCTCACTATTTCCCTTACTTAAGAAGCTCCAAAAAACTATCTAACTTTTCCATGAAGTTTACCAAAAGATGCCATATGTCAGTAAGATGAACTTCTGTAGATGGACTGTGCTATGCCTTGATATTAGATTTCCCAACCTCCAAATGTATGAGAAACAATTTCTGTTGTTTGAAAGCCATCAAATCTGAAATGTTTTGTTGTAGAAGTACAAAAGAATTCACATACCTTGTAGAAGATGTTCTGCTTATTTACTTTATGAATTTATAGGTTAATCATGTCCAAAAATATCTTTTCAACATCATCTTGACTGACATTCAACTGGTTAGGTACCATTGCCTAGCCAACCAAAATCACACAGAAAATTATCTATTATCTCTGTTTATCATCTAATATATGTCTATTTGATCTGCCTAGTAATCATTATCTATTGTTTATCTGTTTATCATCTATCTTCTTTAATCTACATGCATTTCTATCAATCATCTAGTTATTATCTGTATACCTATCTATATATCATCTATATGTCTATCAGTTGTTTATCATTTATCTATTATGAATCAATATACAATACAATACATTTGTAAGCCACTTATTTCTGGCCGGTAAATCATCCATCTCTCTACCCTTCACCTATCTATCCTCTATCTGTCTATCTATCTATTATCCATTATTATATATATGTATCATCTATCTATGTGTCTATCTATCTATCTATCTATCTATCTATCTATCTATCTATCTATTACCTATCAACCATCTATTAACTACCAACTATCTATCTATCTATCTGTCTGTCTGTCTGTCTGTCTATCTATCTATCTATGTATCTATCTATCTCTATCTATCTCTATCTATCTATCTATCTATCTATCTATCTATCTATCTATCTCTGTCTATCTATCATTTATCCATCACCTATCAATTATCTGTCAATCTCTAATCATCTCTGTATCTATAATCTGTTCATCACCACACGCTGACTTTTGTCAGAGGCATTGCATTTCACCACTGGAAGTGGGAGAAAGCATTATAGTTTTGACTTTGTGACTCTCAGGCAATTGTCAGCATGGATGCTCCATGATAGCACAAGCTACTATTTTCTATATACTATTACAAATCACATTTTATTCCACCATAATGGATATATGTGACTATTTAGGGTAGTTGGTATAACTGTGAGATTTATTTTATTTTATTTTTCCTCTTCTTTCAATACAACTGAACAAATTTTGCAAAACAATTTCCAACAAAAGTAGTATGATAATTCCAAAGGGAAATCAGAAGGCCAGAGCTAGTCCTTTTCAGAACTATACCTTACTGGTCATTCATGAAGTTATATAAAACAAGTCTTTTGTGTTTTTTTAAAAAAGAGCAATTATAACTGGTGTATCAATTACTTTTATTGACTTTATCAGCATGCTGAAATTTATTATAAGGTAACAATATATTATATAGTATATTGTATAGAGACTCAAACATGAAAATCATTTAAAATTGCAAAAACAGGGAAACAATATATATGAAAGTGGGGACATGAAACCTGAAGAGATAACCTCCCGTGGATAGACATGGCCCCCATTTGAGGCATGGGGCCACCGGTCTATCTTTAAAAGTTTTGACCCAGAATTGTTCCTGTCTAAAGGAAATGCACAGACAAAAATAGACCAGAAACTGAAGAAAGACCACCCAGAGATAGGCCCAACTTAGGATCTATCCCATACTCAGGCACCAAACCTAGACACTATTGCTGATGCCTTGTTTGCAGACAGAAGTCTAGCATGGCTGTCCTCTGAGAGGCTCTAACCACAGCTGACTGAGACAGATACAGATACTTACAGCCAACTATCGGAATGAGGTAGGAGAAGGCTCACTTGGGCCTTTCTGGTTGTTAAACTTCTTAGGGTCTGTGGATTGTATCCTAGATATTCTGTACTTTTTGATTAATATTCACTAATTAGTACATGCCATGTATGTCATTTTGGGTCTGAGTTACCTCACTCTGGATGATATTTCTAGTTCCATCCATTTGCCTGCAAAATACATGATGTCCTCTTTTGTTAAAATAGCTGGATAGTATAATTCTTTTTTTTTTTTTTTTTTTTTTTTTTTTTTTTTTGGTTTTTTGAGACAGGGTTTCTCTGTGTAGCCCTGGCTGTCCTGGAACTCACTCTGTAGACCAGGCTGGCCTCAAACTCAGAAATCCACCTGCCTCTGCCTCTCAAGTGCTGGGATTAAAGGCATGAGCCACCACCGCCTGGCGATAGTATAATTCTTATGGAGAAATTCTAGGAGTAAAATTTCTCACTTTCCATTAGGTCCATTGTCTCCTCACCTAATAAAACTCCTGTGAAAACATATAATCCACTCACCTGACATCTTCACAATGTTCTGTGCCTAGGCCCCTATTCATCCTTTTTCCTAGCATCATCTTCTACCTTCGAGATTGCATGCCAGCCTTACCACTTCTGCAATGTTCTTGAGGATTCTTCCAGCATAGATTAATCTGGTCTTTTCTTCCTCAGCACACTTTCTTTATGAGACTTGATCCTTCAGGTAAGCTCTTGAGTACAATCCTCTTGTGCTTACTGGCCTTTGTGGCCTTCACTCTGTCCTTTAGTTCTTCAGTTGGCCTTGTCTTCAGCTCATACTTGGGAAGCCACTCATCCTGTGCTTTTCAGGAATTCTTCTGAGCCAAGCTCAACATTTCTCTTTCTCCCCTGCTGCCCTTTCAGTCTTGACAACAGGTTTTAGCCTAACAATGTGACAGAAAGTCACCTTCAACTTTCCTAACTCAGCTCTGAACACCAAGTTTTAGTTTTTGCTCTGTATGGCAAGAGGCATTGTTAGCTGCCCCTTTGTAGAAGGCATTCCTAGGCTGGCACCACTCCACCTCCCTTCTTTTGTCAGCTCTGGTGATGCTATGTCATGCTTGTCTAGCCTTTCGCCCCTTCCCTTTACTCTTTCCGGCTTCTAGGACATAGGATCCCTTCTGGGACTTGAAAAGCCTACTTTGAAATCTGTCAGAAGTCAGTATTCTTCCTAGAAATGCTTATTCTTCACACTGACAGTACCTGTTATGTTTTCTCATCTCTAAGAATAACTTGCTTTAGATACAGGTCATTAATGAGATGTTGATATGTTTTCGATCACAGCTGCATTTAGGATTTTTGTTGTGGATTTTATGTATGAATACTGATTTCACATTTTCCGTTCCTCTCCTCCCATGACCCTGCTTTTCCTGTTCCCTCTCAAATTCATACCCCCTTTTAAATTAACATTATTACATATTTATAATATATATAACACACACATACTCTTTAGGGGTCTTAGGGTTGAATACTGGATATTGAACACCCAACTAGGGTGGTCATGCCTGAGGAAGACTGATTTTCCTCTCTCAGCAATTTTTAATTACTTGCAGATGTTCAAATAAGGGGCAAGTTTTCATATAGATATGAGACTTGCCCCTTTCAGAGAACCATCTTATCTTGGGTCATTGTTTGGGTCTTTTTTTTTTTTTAGATAAATATATTGTGATTTCATGAGTGCATCTTCACTCTCATATACAAAAGACACATACATAGCTTACAATAGCCATCCTGGTTTTCTATCCTGGTATTCTGTCTCTTAACAATATTTCAGCCCTCTCTTTCAGAATGTTCCGAGTCATAGACATAGGGGTAGCGTTATAGATGTATCAGTTGCATTGCTCAATGGTCAATGTGTTCTCTACATTTTGATCAGTTGTGGCTCTCTGTAATGGTCTCCATCTGTTGAAAAAAAAAAAAAACCAAACTTATGCAGGGTGAAAGCTGTACTTATCTGTGGGTACAAGGATCGTATTTGGAGTGCAGTTATGGGTTATTTTGCATCTCAGAACATGTCCTTGGTGAGTTCTCCTTTAGGCTGTATCACCCTAACAGCCATAGGTAGTCAAATATGTTTACAGTACCAGGAATGAATGCCTTCATTTTGAGGAGATAGTTATTGTAACAAGAGAGCTAACTGTTGGTTTTTCCCAGAATATAATTAATTCAACTATTGACTCTTTGGAAACATTTTTACATGGTGATCATTGCTGAAGTTTCATATGAGAAGGCTTCCACATCATATCTATCTAGACTCCTCTATGTCTGGAGTGTACAATATTTTCAGCTATAGGAGCTTCCTTTAAATTTCTAAGAGACAACCAGGGGTAGTGGTGATAGTCTATATGGTTTTGAGACTCCTGAAACTCCCTGACCAACAATTGGAAAGGACTTTTTTCATGTTTTGTACTTGGATTTTTGTTAGATCATCTATGGCTTTTGGAAAAACTATATCACCCCAAGTGAAATAACTTCATTTAAAGCACGTATGTGTCTATATACTTGTGCATATATTACATGTAAAATAGTTGAATATAATATGCCTTTCCATGCCTTTTCAGACACACTCATGTTAGTTATTCCCTCTCATTTCCCCCAGTTCCCCTCCATAGCACCCCTCCATAGCGCCTCTCCATAGCACCTCTCCATAGTACCCCTCCATAGCACTCCTCCTTTGTTCTCTTCCTGACTACTCCCTCTCCACACAACCCCACATAATCCCATTTTACTTTCCTAGTTTTTACATTTAGTCTAGGTTGTACACTTACATCTAAAGACTATGAGCAAGAAACACAAATAACATAACATTTGGCATTTGGCATTTGTCCTTCTGGCTATAAGTTTCCACATTCAGTATATTTTCTAGCTTCTTCCATTTGCCTGAACATTTATATTATTTTTATTTCCCAGCCATTTTAATAGATTTTTCTGGAAATACATGGTTTTCACTATGTCTCTATAATGTTGGAAATTCAGTTGCTTTGTATTGGTGTGTGTGTGTAGCAATAAGGCAATTCTGACACACAAAGAACTTCCTATTTTCTTTGCCATGCCATCTTTGAGTAGGCACCAGAATGTGGCAAAACAGGAATCAAGGGCACAGCCTTCCAATAGGCTATCCCCGCCTTCGAGACTTACTACATATTTAAGTTCTGACTAGCTGCCTCATGCCTTCTGATTACATAGTCTCCACTTTATGAAAACCACAAAACCTATTCCAAACCCATATAGTTTTATCATAGAAATGGGATACAAATTAGAACCAGCCAAGAAATGATATGTAGGGGCAAGTTTAGCAGAGGTCCAGCTGCAGTGATTTTATTGTACCCAGGAAGATCTTCACATTTCATGTCAATGTGAGGTCCTTCCTTTCATTTCTGATGAGGTTCTAGCAATATATGCTCCACACCCCCCATACACACACTGTGACAATTTTCTGAGGCAAAAACCTTAGCCAACCTTCTGCCCAAGTAGCCCCTGGGATCAAAATTGTTACATTAGTTTAGACCTGAGCAAAACTCATCCCGCACAAAGCCTATGTACTAAATATTATACATAACTTACAGTATGCTGTACTGAAGAGGGAACACAGAAGGCTTGTGTGATTAGACATTCTTATGACTGTAAGTTGGAATATAATCTAAAGTTGTGGAAATTAGAGACTTGGGTCTCACAGAGCAGTTCATTCAAGCTATAGTATCCAGAGACTTTTTTGAGGCTTCATTTACAGGCCATGACTGATTGAAATATGGGTCATAGGGTTGAATTTAATCCCTGGCCACCTCTCACCTTCCAAAAGTAGGGCCCACTTGGTCAACATCTTGACCTCTAATCACGTGGAGTGATTTTTTTATGAGATGGGCCTCTCCTATTTTAAGTAATTTTATTGGCATAAATTATTTGATGACATATTATAGTATACATTGGCCCTGTTAGTACAAAATATCCAGTGTAGTTGAAGGCTCAATAATGGATCATTAATGAATCATCTAGTATTCATTATATTTCATGAGTTTTTAGGTTTTCCTTTGGTTGGGTGAGCATCCCCCTGTAGTCCAGTTCTCACAATTTCCCTAACCCTTATTACTAGCAACATATGGTAGAACATCCTGGAGATAGGACCTGGACATAGGTACTCCATACATTAGAGTCATCCCCTGGAAGAGATTGTGTTATCCTTATTTTCTTCACTGTTCCTTGTTGCTGGTTCACAAGGCTTGTGAGTTATTCCATATGCATTCCCTCTGTGGTTTTCTCTCCTCACCATGGGCCCAAAATAATACAACCTTCAATCTCAAAGTTTTACAGTTGTTAGCAAAAATAACCTGTTTTAATTGTAGTTATTTGTCACATATATTTCATCATAGTAACAGGGAGCTAATACAATCATATTTAAGGGGGAAGTCAGACAAATTCTTAACTATGAAATAACAAATATTTAAATTTAAGAAATTTCTTGAGAGAAGAAAATGTAGATTTCTCCCTTTCTCTTCATACATCTCAAAACCATGTAAGAAAAAGCTTGGCAGCTAGAGTTTTAAAAGTCCCTGATATCTATTCTCTAATTATTAAAATGGAAAAAATACAATAAAAAGTAATACTGTTCATTCTTTAGGTTTCCCTTTGAAATGAAAGAAGAATTTTATATCTGTGCCACAATATTGCAAATAACAATGCCATGAACAAAGTGTTTTGTTGTTTGTATTTTAATCTTAGAAAAATAGAAGTTGAGTCAGCAAGATGGCTCAGTGGATGAAGGGGTTCATTGTGGAAGCTGATGACTCAAATTCAATCCCAGAATCCTTGTAAAGGTGGGAAGAATGCAAGAAGTCCACAAAGTTGTTCTCTGGCCTCCACACCCATACTGTGCCAAACATACCCACATGCTCATCACACACACATGTAGCAATAATGATAATAAATTATATTCTTAAAAAAATTATATAGAAGTCATTATAAAGAGTTTATGAATCAAAGAAAGAACTTCATGTAAGAACTAAATCTATAACATTGCTGTGGAAAGAAAAGATTTTTAACCTTTATGATTCTGGATTTCATAATAGTTTTCAAATATGGCACCAAACTTTTAAGCAACAGAGGCTATATCTACATCAATATCTATACCTATATCTATATTCATACCTATATCTATATCTATATCATCTATATCTATCTATATCTATATCTATCTCCATATCCATATCTATATCTATATCTAATCTTTTTTATAAATTAAAGTTTTACATATCAAAAGATCACATTGAAAAAGAAAATAAAAGACAGCTCACAATGGTAGGAAGTTCTTTTTTTTTATTAGATATTTTCTCTATTTACATATCATATGATTTCTCCTTTCACAGTTTCCCCTCTAAAAAACAAACAAACAAACAAACAAAAACAACAAGAACAAACCCCTGTTGCCTCTCCCCTCCCCATGCTTGCCACCCCATCCCCTCCCACTTATTGACCCTGGCATTCCCCTACACTGGGGCACAGAACCAGAAAGTTCTTTTAAATAATTTATTTCATGTGAGTGAAATACTAATAAAAAGCAAATTTGACAAAGTGAAGCAAACTGATTTTAAGAAAGAAGAAAAGAATAGATGTTTCCCCTTAGAAGGTAAGCCAACCAACAAGAAACACAAAGAAAGACACTAAATTCTAGTATCTTAAACTGCTTTAACAAGATACCTTAGATTAGAAATGAATATAATATGCAAAAGGAAATGAATTGAGTATGAGTTAAGGATGTGGAAAAATTAAAATGTCCTGTTCTGCTGGTGGTAATGGAAAGAGTTGCAGTTGTCATCAAAAATGGTTCCTGAAAAAATTAAGCATAGAATTTATTACATAATCTAGAAGTGACCAATTCTAAAAAAATTATAAAAACTTGCTCCCATCAAACAAATATGGAAAATATGTTAAGTACATACTGAATAGAATATTATTTTCTCATAAAGAAAAATGAAGTCCCATTGCTTTAGTTACTTTCCTCTTGCTGTGATACAACACAGGGCCATGACAAGTAACAGATGGAAGAGTTCTTTTGTCTTATAATGTCTGAGGTGTAGACTCTCCATCATGGCGAAGACAGTGTGGCCACAAGTACTGAGAGCACACTTGAAATGACAAGAAGGATCAGGGACTTTGAAATCTATAGCTGCCCAGTTTTACTTGCATGGTTTCAAGATGCATGAAGAGAAACAGAAGGATCTCCTTTTTTTTCTCTTGATAAAAATTCTTCAAACTTGGATACTTTACTTATTTACTATTGCATAATTAAGAATTTGTTTGACTTTCTCTGGGAATAACCAATGAGCCATCTCTTTAGCAATGATCAATCTTTTGAATTAAGTAGAAGAAAAAAATTGATAGAAAGGTACATTCCTTACTCTAGGCCAATTTGATCCATTCTTAATCAAGATTATCAAATTATAAATAAAAATATTCTTTTGAGATAATGTTTCCCAGAGTTTGAAGATTTGTATGGTTCCCTTTAGCTGTTTATAATTTATGTTGCTATTTATATCTTAATTTAAAAATCATATGATAGATGGAGCAATGACTTCTTAAAGTATCCTCTCCCTTATCCCCAAACCTGTGACTAGAGTATAATTAGCTGACAAAAGGATTTTGCTTATACGAAGAAGGCCCCCGTCTTTGAAATGAGAGATTATCCTGCTGATGTGTGGTCCAGTCCCATCACTCCTGACAAGCTGCGGAATTTCTCTGTCTACAGTCAAAGAGATGAGAAAAGTTTGAGACAGATGAAGAAGGTAAATTTGAAATATGAGAATGCTTCAAGGCACTGTTTCTGGCTTTGGAGTTGGAGAAAGGCAATGAGCCAAAGAATGCTGTCAGCAACTAGAAGCTGAAAATTACATCTAACAGCTACAGGGAAAGAAGATACTAGAGCCAACCCCATGGCACTGGGCTCTGTTAATGGTTGGGATTCTAAGTGAGGCAAGGGATGAATTTTCCTCTAGTATCCCTATGAAAGCAGCCCCAGGATGCATTGGTCTTAACCTTATAAACTGAGGGCAAAACAATTCCTAGGGCTAGTAGAGTGTTTACTCATACAAGTATAAGCTTATGTAATTATGTTGTAAGATGCTAGGCTTGGGCTCTGCCATGACCAAGAGAGAAACTGGACATGAGGCATCAAACAACTATGCACTGCTTGTCAGTATATCTGGTTAATTTTGTTCCGAATGTTCTTCACAATTTCACAACAGCCAAAAATTTGTAATAGTAATTTACTAATAATATCACTCTTCCTTCCAGAGGATTCTCTCTGACATTTAATAGTTTCTGTAACTAGGCAACATGGCTCCTAAGTCTCTGAAATTCAGTCCTCTTTCCCTGGGTATGTCTTGACTTTTTATAAAGGGCACCCAAGAAAATCAAGGCACACAAGAAAAACAAAAGAATATTGTTATTTTTTTTTCCCCTACGAGTAAGCAAAATCTCAACTCAAACATCTAATCCTTGATGCTGAATAATAATGACTCAGGAGATGATTTTCATTTTCTGAATAAAAATACTTGAACTTGAGAAGGAGGAACACTCCTGTCCACTTTGCAGGACTGTCTCTGAGTTCCAATCCCTTCCGGATTTGTTTCAAAACCCATAGTTAAGACAGCTGCGGAAACAGCGGCAGTGCAGAGTAGTTCTCTTGAGGAAATAGAAGTGTGTCCTTCATACTTCCCTTTCTGGAATATTCCAACCAGCATTTTTTCCCATCCAGGGTTTTGTATTACTTACTCTCACATTGCCCCAGCACTAGTTGTTAAAATAGCACATCATTATGACCTCACGATCTACCTAGATCAGGAGTCCGAACAGCTTGAATGGCTCCCCGGATGCATTCTCACTGGATAAGAGCCAGTGAGGGTTGGGTTGCATTTTCATTGGAAGGCTCACGTGGAAGGATGCTCACGTTCAGGACACAGCAGAATATAGTTCCTCGTGGCTGTATGCAATGAAGGCTTTGACATAATCTGGCTGCCACACTGAGCTGGAAGCTGTAGGCTATCAGCAGCAACTTGCCATGAGGGTGAGTATTCTCCACACATAACTTTTTGCATCCTTCATTGTCCAATGAGAATAAGCTTACCTAAGGGTAAGAGGACTGACTTTTCTCAAGAAGTGGAGTCAAGTCAATTTCAACCCTACTGTTGCAGAGAGAATTATGGCAAGGTATGAACATCAGCAGTCAAGATATTTACAGTGAAACTCCAGCCAGTCACTGTTGGGGTCTGCAGAAAGATCACATGACTTCATGTAGCTACTCAAGTCTTTGAAAAATGAAGAGATAATGAGGTCTCTTTCAAAGAACATGCATGCTCATTTAAAGGCAAACGTAGCAAATGTTGGCTTGGAGAACAGGGACAGACTATTTACAGAGACAAGATCAATTGCCAGACCTGATGTGGGCTTTTTTTTTTTTTTTAAAAAAGCTGCAACCTAGGGAGTTATGTATGAGATACTAAAATATGACTGAAACACTATTGATTAGGCAAAAAATTTATATATCAGCAATTAATTGATAAAAAACAAACTCAGGGTGTATAGGAACACGTGCCTTACAATTAGCTTTGTACTTCAACAAAGTATACGAGGTAAATGGGTCCATGAGACATATGAAAACCATAGAAATTAAAAAAAAAATCTGACCATTCACTGACTACTGACTTACATATTTGAGCATTTAACACAATTTCGTATTCAAAGCATCACTGAAAGGGGAAATCAATGAAGAACAATGTTCCATTATATTTTATATCTGTAAGTATTTAAAAACCCAAATTTAAATTAAGTTTAGATAAGGAAATGTTTGAGTGTGAACTTTAATTTTGTTATTTTTAACAACCTTTGGTATTGCCTAAAATAGAAATTTATGAAATTTAAATTTTTATACCTTATATTAATTAACCAATAAAAATACCTTAAAATAATCAAGAAGAGCACAACTTTTAAGAGTCAACACTTTTGACTGTCTAGGATCTGACTTAGCTTTAAACTTCATCCTGTCTTGAGTGCCTGACAGTGAATAATTTCATTGAAGTCATTATTGTAATCAAGAAATATTTCCTTTTAAATTTTTATTTGTGTGCCCTATTCATATTAGATGTATAGAAAATTAGAAATGTATATAGGTGGGCAGATTGAAAGATTATAATAGATAAACATTTACATAAAAGACTTATGTTATATTTTTATGGTAGATGAGAAATCTTAAAATTTCCCTAATGATAAAATTTACTGAAATAAATTTTTACTAATCAGAAAAAAAAAAAATGTATGTAAGCCTTAGGAACAACCTCTGCTGACCAATGCCACTCCTGTCTGGATTTTAGCTTCATTTTCCTTTATGTTTCCTTCTCCTTTGTGATTATTAAAAAAATGTAAATTTTAGGAAAGGAATTTAGTCTGACAGATCAAAGACCTGTAACTGAGTTCCATATTTCACAATTCACTAATTATGATGATGATAGGATTTCTGTCCTTAGTGTCCTCCTTTGCACAGGTGCATTTAAGACTTGCATCCCTAGCGTATACCAGTTAGAAGGTTTAAAGCAATCTAACTGTGCATTTAGTGTGCCACCAATCTCTGACTCACATCTCTCAAGGTTCTATAGGCCCAGACATGTCACGCTGTGAGCACACAGCTAAGCTTGAGATTAATTTCTTGTATGAAAAATATGTGCAGCCTTAAATTCTACTCCTTACTACATTACATTAGCTTCAGTAAACCTCTTACACATTCACCTCTCAGTAAAATGTACGTCTTGCAAAGATGTGGTTAGGCTTAAGAATTTTCTGGTGTATGGTTATTTTGTAAATGCAAGTGTCTTATAAATTAAAAATATTTTACACATCTGAATTGCTACTATAGATAAATAAAATGGTTAGCATGGCCTTCCTCTGAGTAATAAGTTAATGATGTTTTATTTCTCTAATAAAAGAATATTCATAGATGAAATTTAGGAAAGCCACCAATGTATGGTAAGATGATAAATATGAATATTTGATAATGGGTAGTCAAAGCGTACTCTAGGTGTTTATTGTCAATGGATAGAAGAATTTTTAAAATCCTGTGAGATAAATGCATTTTAAGCAAGGTAATACCTACATCTTCTTATGAAATAGCACTAGATGCCATGTTATCAAATGTGGTGAGCCCATTTACTGATCATAAAAAAGAAATCGAAGGGCACAATTTAGTAACAATTATTTCTAAGACCAGCATGTATATTAACCACCCTAACTTTTGACACTCAAGATGAAGGATTGCTCAATATATAAAGCCACTTACTTTTGTTGTGTGGGAGTCCACCACATTATTCATGACTCCTACTAGCTGCTTATTGAAAGTCTAGGGTTATGTTGCTTTCCAAATGTGCATATTTATTCAGATTCATTGTTCACCCAAGAACATTTCAGGTTAGTGAACATGTAAATATTGCCACTTGATTTATCTCCACAGGACTTCTTTGCATTTCAAACCTATATAAGGATCAGTGCAAAGCTGTCTGCAGCATATAGGAGGTCAGGAATCCTAGAGTTTCTTCTTTAGACTTGTGTCTCTAGTGCTATTCTTATAAAAATGGCTTTCCAAGGAAACAGAATAATTTGATATATGATACAATAAATAGAAGAGAGAGCATAAATATGAAATGGAGAGAATTTACAAGGTGGCTATATTCTTTCAATTTTTATGCTTCGACATTATATCATTATGAGTCCATTCAGCAGCTCATTCTTTTAAAGTTGGTTAAACTGTTCCATTTAGAGATTTATGTACTAGATTTCTTACAAATATGGAGCATAATTGTGTGTGAATTATATTCTGAATGGAGCACTTCTGAATCATTGTGATATGGGTTTCAGAGATGGAAATGGAAGGTCATTTGTGTTTGCTTGAGCTCACTGTGTAGCAGATGACTTTCATAAAATGTAGTGAAAAGTACTAGCTGGTGATCTTATAAAATACAAAACCAAGTAGAACTTTTCAATCTCACTTTCTAATTATTTACTCCCATTTTATAACCTCAATCCTGATGGTAAAATATCGTCTCCAAAATTATTTTCAGCCCAGTAAAAATTCTTCCCAACGTAAGAGACTCCAAGGACTGGTTTTATTTATTTTTTTCTATTAGAAATATCATCATTATGTAAATTTGGTGCACTGAAATGTATAGCCTTAGGGTCAGTTATTGCTGGAAAGCCTCATTCCTAATTCCTGTATCACCTGGAAGAAGGCTGTGATCAGAGCTGTTTGAGTGCAGCAGGCTTGTCAGAAACTACCAAAAGGAAAGGGCTTGGTATCTGAAGAGATTTTGGCAGTAGGACTGACAAATAAGGGAAGGGAAAATAAAGTAGGCTCATAGTGATTGGTCACTCCTACTTATTAAGCCATTTGATAGGAAAAAATAATGTCTATGGGCCATATATGTACTTGAAAAGTCTTTCTGCTTCACATTCTTCCTCCCTTCCTCCTCCCTTCCCTTCATTCTTCCCTCCATTCCCCCTCCCTCTCTCCTTTCCTCCCTCCATCCCTCCTAACCATTCTCTATTATTTTTTCTTTCCTCTCTCCCTGTATTTTCCTCCTGCCTAATTCAGGGTTTATATTCCTACACAAAACATCATGACCAAGAAGCAAGTTGGGGAGGAAAGAATTTATTCAGCTTACTTCCACATGGCTGTTGATCACCAGAGGAAGTCAGAACTGGAACTCAAGCAGGTCAGGAAGCAGGAGCTGATGCAGAGGCCATGGAGGGATGTTACTTACAGTTACTGGCTTGCTTCTCCTGGCTTACTCAGCTTGCTTTCTTATAGAACCCAAGAAGTGGCACCACTCACAAAGGGCCCTAACACCCTTGGTCACTAATTGAGAAAATGCCTTACTGCTGGATCTCATGGAGGCATTTCCTCAAGGGAGGCCCCTTTCTCTGTGATAATTTCACCTTGTGTCAAGTTGACAGACACTCTAGCTAGTATACCTCCCTTCTTGTATTTCCCCTTTTCATTCTGGTGAGATTTTTCATCTAGCCCATTATTATCATTCCATGGATTATACATGTATTCATTTACTAAATATTTATTATGTGTCAGCTTTCTCTCCACCATCTCTGTTTGGCACTTGCAATGCAGCAAAACAAAGATACGCTGCCCTCATGATGCCTGTGGTGGTAGGGTGAGGATGAATGATAAATCAATGACATAAAAGTTGCAAGAGAAGAAAGAAAAGAAGGAAGGATGGAGAGAGAGAGCAATTGAGAGAGAGAGAGACAGACAGAAAGAGACAGAGAGATACACAGAGAGATAGAGAGGAAGGGAGAAAGAGAAGGAGGGAGGAAGAGAAAGAGGGAGGGAGAGAGAAAGACTTTAGTCTGAAGGTACAAGGAAGGTCCCATTGAAAACAAGCCAGTTTGAGAGGAAGTCAGGCAACAGTGGGTGATGGTTATGAACCAGAACTCCAGACAAGGTATAAACATATAGGAAGTCAGAAGTTAGAGTGTGCTATTTAAGGAATGACAGTGCACCAGCTGGGAGGTAACAGAACATGAAGGCACAAAAGTGATGGAAGAGTCTTGAAGACTGTGGCTTTTGGTCTGAGTAGAATGGGAGACAAGGAAGGAATTTTGAACAGTTTAAGGCCATTTGACTTAGATTTTTAATAAGATGACTCGTCTCTCTGGAAAAGAGAAGAGTGAGAGTATAGTGACAGAAAAGTATGGTTCACATGAGAGATGGGTGATGAGAAAAAGCAGAGAGAGCTGCTCAGACACGGGGCATATTTTGATGGAAGAGCCAACAGGGTTGCCTAATAGATTAGCTGCATGAATAAAAGAAACAAAACAAAGAATGACTCCCTAGATTTGTGCCTAAGCCTCTGAGGAAAGGGAATTAAGGACACTGCGGTAAAGAGCTTTGGGAAGAAGTTGCAGGTGTTCAGTTTTGAAAGGGGGGAGTTTGACATGGGTATTCAACATCCAAGGGAAGGAAATGAATAGCATATGACTCTGGATGAAGCTGTAGCTCAATGATCAAACACTTGTGTACCATGTGCAGAGACTTGGGTATTGTCTGCAGCATCCAACAATTTTAGTAATAATAATAATGATAATAATAAAACAAGGAAGTTGTCAGGTAAATGGGAAACAAGTAGGATTTAGTTATATAGGGAAATATTGAAGGTTTTTCTTGGAATTCAATAAATATTATTGAATAAACAAACTATCTTGAATTAAAAAGTCTCCCTTGTGTGGATTATATGAATAGGCTAGTCAAATCACAGATGAAGGCTTTACTATAGGTTTCCCACTAAGTCAAACATAAATGACTACCTAGACAGAGCCCTCCCCCCAAGAGCCCTCCTAGTGTGTGGGTGCCTGTCTGTAGCATCCTGGCAGTCTATACCATTCTGGCTGTGAGAAGAATTCTGTCTTTCTTACGTAGCATCCTGACAGTTTGTAGCATCCTGGCTATTTGTAGCATCATGGCTGCTTTCTGTGGCATCATGGCTGCTTTCTGTAGCATCATGGCTGCCTTCTATAGCATCATGGCTGCCTTCCATAGCATCATGGCTGCCTTCCATAGCATCATGGCTGTCTTCTATAGGATCATGGCTGCCTTCTGTAGCTTCCCTTATTTTATTTATTATCATAGCTTCCCCTCTTTTGTTTATTATCATTTCTTAGCAACTTTCCATGTTTGATTTTTATTTGTCTGAAAATTTTTTCAATCTCAAAATCATTTGCAAACTCAATTCCCATTTGCACTTTCTATCACCCATGCATTTTTCATATTTCTTTTTAATGTACAATTTTCTAACAAATGAGTTGTTATAGAAGAATGAATAGTTATGTATATAGAGAAAGAAAGTTTGTATAACTTTCTGCACCATTCCTTTAAGAATTACATAATGTATATGCTAATTATTTCTGAGACCTGCTGAATCATATACAGCAGTAGAAAAGTTTTTAAATTGGTAATAGCCATGGTGAATGATTATTCTAACATCACTTGGTGGTATTCAACAAACATTTGCAAATATAAGAGAATTGACTCAATAAGATTGAATTGAAACTCTGAGAATTAGTTTGTTCATTCATTATTATTGTTGTTTATTTCCTGTAACATTAAACTACATCTCTACCCAATGATATGTATTCAAAAGAATTTGTTGTAAACGCCACACATGAGCATTGCTTTTGCATCCCTCCTGCCTCTTTATGTTGTGTGCATGTGTGCTCAATGCTGAGTTTGAAAATGACCAAATTATGTGGAAACTCAGCTCTGGAGGAAATGGATCCTCTCTCTCAGCAGTCCTTATTTGCATGTAGCTCTTCATCTAGGGGTGAGATACTGTGGAACTTCTCCTTCTGCATTCAGCAGGAACAAGGTATTGTCATCGTGTAGGTCTTGCTGAGGGAATTGTATTGTTGTGATTTTGTGGATGCAGCTGTCCTAGCATGACCAAGAAGCTCAAGAACATTATCTATCAGCAGCTCTCCTGGTCCTTTGGTTCCTATAATCCATCCTTTCCCAATTTTGTGATTTTCCTTGAGCCCTAAGTGCATTGCAGATGTATCAATTGGGGTTGAGCACTTTATGCTCAATTATTTTCTACAGTTTGACCAGTTGTGGATCTTTGTGATTATCTTCATCTGTGGAAAAGAAGGTTTCTTGAAGAGGCTTGAGAAATACACTTCCCTGTGAATATAAAGATTAACTATTTAGAATAAAGTTATTTATTTATTTATTTATTTATTTATTTATTTTTAGAAAAATGGCAGTGGTAGGTTCTCCTCTAGGGTCTGACCTTTCTAGCTATGGGTATTTTTTTACAGTACCTGGCATAGAAATCCTCTATTGGTAACTCCCAAAACAAAAGTACCACTATTTCACCTCTGTGTACATCTTGAAGGTCCAGTTATGGTTGTACTTCACAGGCTTTGCAACTGGATAGAGCTGTATCTTCTCCTGCTTAACAGTCTGCATAGCATCCTCAGATGCTGAAAAAGCCAGTTATTAAGGGAGAGGCCTCCAGGTGGGTTTCAGCTCTGTTCCTGTAAGTCCTGTGTCCCAGGTGTGCAGTATCTGCTGTACTATCATGTAAACATCACTCAGTCTGTTAATTTCTTTTTAATACTAAGTACTTATATATAAAAAGACAACCAGTTCACCTAGGAAAATCACAGTGTCTCTGAATTTACAAATTTAAATAGAAGGCATTTTCTTATGCTGTTGACGTTATACATCATACCATTTAGAAAGTGTACTGGCTGGTTGTGTGTGTCAACTTGACACAGGCTGGAGTTATCACAGAGAAGGGAGCTTCAGTTGGGGAAGTGGCTCCATGAGATCCAGCTGTGGGTCATTTTCTCAATTAGTGATCAAGGGGGTAAGGCCCCTGTGGGTGGTGCCATCTCTGGGATGGAAGTCTTGGGTTCTATAAGAGAACAGGCTGAGCAAGCCAGGAGAAACAAGCCAGCAAGGAACATCTCTCCATGGCTTCTGCATCAGCTCCTGCTTCCTGACCTGCTTGAGTTCCAGGCCTGACTTCCTCTGGTTATAAACAGCCATGTGGAAGTAAGTTAAATAAACCCTTTCCTTCCCAAATTGCTTCTTGGTCATGATGTTTGTGCAGGAATAGAAACCATGACTAAGACAGAAAGAAATGCTGACACATACATGATTTCTTAACAGAAGCCTGCCACACTTTATCTTACCTTTCCCAGAGTCTTGCTTTCTCGTCTCTGTATGACTGTTACAAGTGCATTGCTCTATCTTTACAGGACAATACTTACATAAAATCTAGACATTAAAGTTTATTGGTGGAAAATAAAAGATAAAATAGAAAAACTAAACAAAATATACCCTTAAATCTCTTCGGGTTGTTGGACTTCCATTTTTTTTTTTTCCCACTGAGTCACTAATTGTACCTTATCCCCTTGAAATAACCATGGAGAAAAATGATAGAATTGGAAGTTCTGTCTTTGCTTATCATAATCTCAAAGACATTATTAACACTTATTTTATACCTTAGTTGAATCTTTAAATTTTACCATTGCTTATATGCCTGGTAGTAGATACTCCACCAACATTTTCTGAAACAACCAGTGGAGGAATGAACTAATAATGATTTGTTATTTGAGTAAAAATAGCCTTGCTGCAA
>NW_022196898.1:87021827-87067786 GCF_008632895.1 Mastomys coucha
CAAAACAAAAGAAGAAGCAACAACAAAAACCATCTTGTTGAGGAAGCTGTAAGATGCTAGTGTGTCACACAGTATGCCCTTTTGTCTACACATCTTTACCTGCAAATGTTCTTGAAATGAGTCATTGGTCTGGTTTCAGACCTCTGCCTTCTGCCATACAGTCAATACTTGATCCTCATTGGGACTCTTCTTGGATAGTGTATTGTTACCTTGTGTCATGGTGATCCTGCTGCTTTGAATATATAGGATTGACCATATTCATGATCTCCAATGTTCATAAATGGGATAGGTGTTGGGGTAGGTCAACTTGAAATCTTATATCTGGGCCTGAGGAATAGCTGAGTTGGTCAGCCCATCAGCTCTCTTGCATTCACAACACTGGAACCTGTTCTCCAACACTGCTACAGATAGCTCACCCAAGTGCCATGGATAACAAGGGGGCAGGGCCAGCTCTTGCTTTCTTGTGCACTAGGGTCCAGCTTACGCACCTGGAAGACAAGGGACATGGCCAGTTTTCCTGCTCTTGCTCTCATGCCCTTGGGCCAGATCACCTGACTACCCCTCTCAAATCAGGGTCAGCTCAGCTCCACTGTGCTGTCTAGGTAAGGTGTAGGGCCCACTTTTCCAAATGATGCAGCCAGTGAAGTGCAGGCCCAATTTTGAGCAGCCCTTAAACATCAACATGATCCCAGGCAACAGCCCAGACCAGGAGGATGTCCACGTGGCTTTTAGTGGTAACATGGGCCATGGTCCTCAGCTGCAGCACAAGCTGGGTCTCCACCATGGCCTCAGGTGACAGCACCAGCTATTCACATCAGGCTGTCCCTCATCACTCTTTCATCTTTAGAACTCCCCCTCTTCTTGGTGCTAAAACCATTCCACTTCTGTTGCTCTCCCATCTCTTCACCACACACTTGCACACTTCAGTGGTTCCCTCACCAGTGGGGCACATGGCAGGCAAGTCTCTGGGTGTCTACCCAGCAGCACCACCCAGAACAATTTTTAATATAGAAATATTGACCTTAGTGGAAAGGATTTTTGATTGATTTTAAAAGAAATCTCTCCATCTTTGAAATAGTTTAACCTAGTGTTTGGGGTAATAGAACTTAAGAATTTATACAAAAGGTATTTGGATTATCCATTTGGTAGAGAATTTGCTTAATATGTTGAAGGCCATGTGCCTAATGTATATTAATGATGAGGTGGGGGAGAGATTATTTAGAAATAAGTAGCTTATATTCATCCACTGCTTCTGGTTGTTACACATTCTAACCTCTCTTCTGTAATGATTCATGAGCCTTGGGAATAGGACATTTGTATAGATGTCCCATTTAGGTTTGAAAATCTCTCAGTCTCCTATTTTATGCACTTTGGACAGCTGTGAGTCTTTGTGTTATTTACCATCTCTGCAAACAGAAACTTCTCTGATAAGGAACGAGAGGTGCATTACTCTCTGAATATACCAAGAAGCCATTAGGAGTCATTGTAATACTATGTCCATTAAGCACAATAATAGTAGTGATTTTTTCCCCCAAAGATCTATGACTTGTCTAGTCATTGGTTCTTTTCTCCATAATATTGCCAGGTATGGGATTCATCTTGTGCAGTAGGACTTCAACTAAATCAGAAAGTGGTTGGTTATATCTATGATATTTGTGTCATGGCTACAGCGGTGAACATAGCTTACAGGATTCACAACTGCATAAGACTGATAATTACTTTCTCCTCTAGTCCCCTGAATAACACTTTTCAGCACAATAAAGAAAGCCAGTAGAAATGGTGGTTTCAGGTTAGTATCACGTTTATAACTATATGTTCTGTGCTGCAAGAATGTGGTATCTTTAGCAGTACGGTCTTAAAATCAAGTTCTGAAGGGTAACTTTTCTAGTTAGGCTTCTATTGTTGTGATACAAACCATAACTGGAAGCAATATCAAGAGGAAAGGATTTATTTCAACTTTAGGTTGTAGATAATTATGAAAGGAGGTCAGAGCATGGACTCAAGGCTTGGATCTGGAGTCAGAAACTGAAACAGGGACCATGGAGGAATATTGTTTGTCAGCTTGCTTTCCTTGGCTTGCTTAGCCAGCCCTTTATACAAACTAGAACCAGTCTGGGAGAGGTATTGCCCTCAATACCTGGGCTGAGCCTTTCTACATGAATCATTCATTAATCAGTACAATGCCCCATGGACTTGCTTGCAGGCCAGTCTTACAGAAGTTTTTTATTAATTAAGAGATTTCTTCCCAAACATGTCTAGTTTTGTGTCAAGTTCTACTGCTCAGCACAAGAACCCCATTTGTCAACTTGGTACACAAACACATCACTTCTTAAACCACAAACTTCCCTTTCTGACTATTCCCAATTTTGGATTTAATTTAACATCAGAAAATAAAACAAAACAGAATGTAAAAATCTTATAGTCTTTTTAAAAGTCTTTAAAACTCATTTTGTTTGAAATATCCAACATCTTTTTGAAAGTCCAAAGTCTCTCAATTGTGTAATACTTAAAAGTTAAATACTTTCATAGTCCAAGAGGGAAAATCCAGAGCACAATCATAATCCAATACAAGACCAACCTTCAACAATATCGAAAGGTTAGTGCTTGATTCCATGAGACGAGTTCACAATCCTCCAAGCTCCATAAACACTGGGTGGTTCTACTTCTCTAGCTCTGTCACCTGAATGTTACCCTAGGCTCAGGATGGTTCCACTTTGTAGTTCCTGTTGTGTTTTGGGGTCATCCCACTATATGAGCATCTCCAATAGGCTGGTGTCTCCACAGTCACATCTTCACTAGCAGCTTTCTGCCCTCTCTTCAGGGACTTGGACACATGGTGCCAAGCCCAACTTTCTTCTGGAACTCCAGTCCTGGGATCACCAATGCAACTGAGGCTGTGCCATCATCAATGGCCTCCTCTGGCTTTTCCAGGTGGCAGCATGGGTTCTCTCTATATACCTACCCATCATGTTACCAAACCAGTACCATCTGAGAAACTCTTACAAGTTACCAAGTTCAACCACCAGCATAAAATTTAGCCTTGACCTCCTTTGGACCACTTTGTCTATGTATTGATCCGAAGGAAAGACATTCAAAAGATTCCACCTCAATGGTGTTGGTACTAATCCTTGTCCCAGATGACTAGACCGCATAATCTCAATTAAAATATCACATCAACAAACTGATAGAGTCTTGAAGAACTCTCAGACTTCCTTCTGAACGTTCACAAGCCAGGCCTCCACTGTTTGAATAGCTTTCATCATTATCTTTTGTTTTCACAATAGCTAATTAAGCTCTGAGCTCTCAATGGTTTTCTTAGCCTAAAGCTTACCAACACACACCAACCTTCCCCAAACCTATATGGTCAATTCTGCGATAGCATATCCTCATGAACCTGGTATCAACTTCTGTCCTAGTATGCCTCTGTTGTTATTAAGACAATGAAAATAAGAAATTTGGGCAAGAAAGAGCTTATTTCACCTGACAGCTATAGACTACTATGAAGGAAATCAAAGCAACATCTCAAGGCAGAACACTGGGGCAGAAACAGAAGCAGAGAGATGTTACTTCCTGGCTAGTTTGTTTTCCATGGATTTCTCAGCCTGTTTTCTTATACAATTCAGGAGCACCTGCCTAGGAGAGGCACTACCCACAGTGCACTAGACCTTCTTATATCAGTCCTCAATCAAGACAATGCCTCCACAGACCAGCTTATAGACGAGTCTTATGGAGATTTTTCTGGATTAAGATAAGTTTATGTCAGGTTGATAAAATCCAACCAGCATAGTAGCCAAAAACACTGGCAATAGTCTGTAATGTTTGGGAGGTATGTGAGACCTTCCCACAACCCTCCCCCACAAAGCTTCCCATTCTTGGCATTGGGTTTCTATATCTCTTAACTTGTGGTATCTAGCAGGGCATTGTTATCATGTTACAGGGTAACTTGTACCAGTCCAACCTATATAAACCTCTGAGGGAGGAATGAGGATTTTAGGAAAGACAGAAAAGAAGATTCAGAGACAAAGGTTAGAAATCAGGAGGGTTGTCAAGTCAGTACTGCGGCAATCTCCAGTTTAATTCTCTTAGGCTTTATGTATTTCACAGTATCGTGGGAAACAGTCACAAGCCAGCAGAGGCAATGGCTGATGTGCATTCGATATCTGTACCCATCCAGAGGTCTCCCTATTCTGCCCTGTTCCTTCCTCCAAGATCAACACAACATTCAGCCCCTCACCTTGAGCTTCAAGTGTATCCCCTCTTATGGTTTCATACATCAGCAGGCCAGGAAATCTGTCAGTAGACCCTGACCTGACCTGACTCTGCCTGACAGACAGGCTTTTACAGAAGCAGGCAAAATGGCTCCCAACAGTAACTCCATTATAACTGTTTTTGTATTTGTGTGTTTATGGATATATAGAATAAGAATTTTGTTCCATATTAGACTTTTATAGAACACGAAAGAACACATGAACTTGGGAACTCACAAAGACTGTTACAGAATGAATAAGACCTGTGAAAGCTCAAGTTAGACCACATCTCAGAGCATAGAGGAAAAATGGGCATAAAGTCCTACTTCAAGTGAGGAGCTATTATTAATTGACAGCTTCTAGAAAAGGGAAAGTCATTTTTCTCTAAGAGTGTAGTCCATAGTCAGTGGACTATGCTTTGTGGAAGCCCACACATCCAAGGATATATGGGTAGTACACATTGGACTTGATGGGTTAAGAAGACAAGGACACAAAGTTGTATACACAGAGAACGGAGTGGATCTGGGAGATCTGGGCAGTAAATATAATCAACACACATTGTATGAAATTTAATATACATATATATTTAATTTTAAAAATATGAAATGAGTAGCTCAGTAAGATTTAATTTGCCTATATGTACACAGGGTAGAGAACTTCAAATTTTCCTATTGAATATTTATTAATTGTATGTTAAGCTGAAAACAAATTAACAGGGAATGACATAAAAAAGTTTAAATGTATTGAAGACACATGCAGTATGAAACTCAAAGAAAGATATGTCAAGTTTGTAGCACTTGGACAAAAACAAGGACAAACAATTTCAGGAAGACTTTTTAGAAGGTCTTGTCATTGGTCGTGTAGCTCTGATGATGTCAGTTGGTAGGACTCAGCATTGATGGTGGGCAGGCACCATAAAGAAAAGACTCAGCTCAGAGCAGCATGATAGCACAAAAAGGAGAGAGGAGACTTACATGCCACTGTCCTTGCCAAGGGCATGCCTCAAAGTAGGCCCTACCTTCCAAGATCTTACCACACTGCAGTGATGCCAGAAGGAAGCTAACGACCAAGCCTTTAACACACATGCCTTTGCAGGACGGCTAAGATCAAAATGAAAGGGTAAGATGGTTGCTGTCTCTATACCCTCTTTACAGTGTGGAGTACAGAACAGTTTGTGAAAATCCTAGTGAGATGACAATGGTTTTATCAGTGAGGAATGTGTCCAAAGTACATGAAACTTCCAGATTACACTGAACTGTAAGTTTAATGCTTTGTCTTTAGTTGCTACCATGGTGTAAGGCCATTTAATGTCATGAAATTTAAGTGAGACAGGAGGCAATTGTGTTTCTCTTTGGGGACAGCTTAAAAAGATAAGGCAGCTTTAGAAAAAAACCCTTTAACATGTGTTTGTCTTATGTTCTGATGAAAGCCGTTCTGTTTTTGAGTTAAGATGGGAGTGGCAGCATGTACTTCTAGTCACACCACTCATGATGTCAAGTTATGGACAGCTTCTGTTGCCAAGGATAGCTGCAACTTCATGCATTTGCTTCATTTAATGTACTAACCATCATAGCTGAACTAAGTTGTAGATTATCAGCTATCTGACTCATTGCCAGTATGCCTCAACCCCACAGGTACGGAAATCTGTTGCATTTCGCCAGCCTGGAAAAAGATTATTACTCAAAATCTAAAGTGTTATTTCTATTGAATGCATAGTCGTTTTTTGAGCAGATGAATACTTATATCATATGGTATCTTTATTTCTCAAAAATAATAGAAAACTTAGCTAGTATCTTTTAAATCTTTGATTAAACCTCAAATTAATATTGTTTGTGTAATGTTCATTTTTATACTAAATAGCAATTTTTAAATTCTTGCCACACGACAGTCTAACATGTATTGATATGTTAATTCGCACAGAGTCCTGTGAGGTAAAGACAAACATAGTGTCAGGATTTGGTGTGCATACATGGGATGAATCCCAAGTTGGGGCAGTCACTGCGTGGCCTTTCTTTCAGTCTCTTCTCCATTTGTGTCCCTGCATTTCCTTTAAACAGGAACAATTCTGGGTTAAAATTTTTGAAAATCGGTGGGTAGTCACCTGCCTCAACTGGAGCCCATATCTATCTACTAGAGTTGGTCCCTTCCAGTTCTATATCCCCACTGTTAAACGTTCTGGCTAATGACACATCCATTGAGTCCTGGTAGCTTCCCACATCCCAGGTCTCTAGGATTTTCTAGAGGTTCACCCTGCCCCCTAACCCTCACTACTGCATGTTTTGATTCATTCTCCTGGCCCTGTGGGCATCCCATACCTGGACCTGCCCCTCCTTTTCCCCTCCCCCTCCCCTCTCCTACCCAGTTTCTCGCCTTCCATGATTATTTTGTTCCCCTTCTAAGTGGATGTCAGATATCCACACTTGGGTCTTCTTTCTTGTTAAGCTTCCTACAGTCTGTGAGTTGTATCCTGTGTACTCTAAACTTTTTGGCTAATATTCACTTAATTAATACCATGCATCTCCTTTTGGGTATGGGTTACCTCACTCACAATGATATTTTCTAGTTTTATCCATCTACCTGCAAAATTCATGATGTCCTCATTTTTTAATATCTGAGTACTATTCCATTGTGTAGATGAACCACATTTTCTGTATCCATTCTTCAGTCGAGGGACATCTTTTTCAGCTTCTGGCTATTACTCATTCAACTCTGGGGAAAAACTCAGTCCACAGAAATTTATAGGATTAACATGCAGTGGATTTTTGTTGGTTTAGATCTTTCAAGATTTTTAACTTGATGCTAAATACACCATTGTTGAAGTTAACATGGCTCAATGAACGAATTACAGCCTAAGGATCTTGTTTAGCCAGTATCTATGTTTAGAAATATTCTACATTTAAAACCATGTGTTAAGCAACTAAAATCTCCATGAAGTTTACCATAACATCTTTACAGATAGAATCTATTCTTTTCAAATTTAGTTTTACATATATTTGTATGTGTATATATGTATACATGCATGTTTGTGAAAGGGCATATATGGTATGGATAGGTATGGATGCCAGAGGACACTTGTAGGAGTTTGCTCCTTCTACTACCATGGGTTCTGGGGATCATATCCCCTTGTCTGGTTAGGGCCCTTCTACACTGAGACATCCCACTGGTCTCATTTTTCTCTCTTCTTTTTAACAAAGCAAAATATTATTTGATATTCTAGGAACTATTACCAAGAAAGAGTGATGTTTTTTAGAAAGTATTTTTTGAGGTATCATTTTAGATCCAGGAATCATTATAATCTCTTCTTTTGCTTTTTGTTGCTATGTGGAACACTGACCAATAGCAACTTGTGGAGGGAAAGGTTTATTTCAGTATCTACCTCCAAGTAACAGCTTATCACTGAGGGAAGTCATAGAGGAACTCACAGCAAGAACGTAGACCCAGACCTGGAAGCAGATGCCGTTGTGGAACATTGCTCACTGGATTCTTATGAATGGTTTCATCAGTTTGCTTCATTTTTTTAATATACAACTCAAAACCATTTGCCTAGAGTTTATACTGCCCACAGTGGCCTGGACACGTCCCCAAGCCAATCTGATGGAGGTAACTCCTCAATTGAGATAGCCTCTTCCCTGATAACTCTATGTATAGTAAGCTGACAAAAACTAACTAGCTCATCATGATCATTAAATTCCTTTGTAATATTCTGAAAAACTGATGACTGATCTAAGTCTTTTGCAAATAAGGAGCTCTGCCTTGTTGCCTGCTTGGAAGTTCTGTGTATGGACTAGTACGCAGGAAAGGACGATGCCTGGCCACATGGGTTCCAAGAACTCCTTACCCTGCATGTGACTTCTTTAGCGCAATTTCTAGTAATCATTAGGATTTTCTCTTATTAAATGGCAACCTAAGTTTGTCAACAAGCTTCCTTAATTTGTTAAGCAGTTCTATCAGATGTCTGTAACCAGATTTTCTGATCTATCATCTGCAAAGGTCTTGAGGAAAGTTCCTCAGTTGTTTGTCTTCGGGAGAGCCTATGAGCAATCTTGTTCCGTGCAGCATCCCTGATAGCCTCCTCTAAGAGACAGCTGGCTCTGACTGACAGCTCTACAGTGCAGAACAGGAAAGCATAACACACTTTGGGACTTAGTTATCCATTTTCCCCATGTTCCAGGCAGGTATTCTTCTCTCAGAGGACATATCCCACATATAAACTAGAAACTTGGTTTTAACCATTTAAGTTACAAAGAGCATGAGGACTCCTTTTGAGAGCACTGATTAACTTGAAATCTCAGTATCCCAATTCAACCACAGATATGCAATGGTGCTCTGAAAGAGGTAAAGGAAGTTCAAATCCTCTGAGGGGAGAAAAGAAAGAAAGAAATATCTGGCATGAAAAGTTGCATATAATTCTAATAATGAGATGAATGATGATTGAAGGTTTTTTTTTAAGTATTCAGGTCTTCAAGGATAATTTTCTCATGTGGACCTGCAATATTTTCATTGATGAGAATCACAAAATTTTCACACAGAGAACTTGTTCCATTGAAAAGAAATGTATTAGTTGCATTTCTTTGAGACAAGAGGGCACACAATAAACTTCAGGAAGGACCACATTAAGAAATATGGTGTTTGCAGCCCCATAGGAGGAACAACAATATGAACTAACCAGAACTCCCAGAGCTCCCAGGAACTAAACCACCAACCAAAGAGTACACATGGTAGGACTCATGGTTCCAGCTGCATATGTAGCAGAGGATAGCCTTGTTGGTCATCAATGGGAGGAGAGGCCCTTGGTCCTGTGAAGGCTCTATGATTCAGAGTAGGGGAATGCCAGGGCCAGTAAGCAGGAGAGGGTGGAGTGGTAAGCAGGGGGAGGGAATAGGGAGTTTTCAGAGGGAATACCAGGAAAGGAGATAACATTTGAAATGTAAATCAAGAAAATATCTAATTTAAAAGAAAAAGAAAAAAAAGAAATAGTAAGATGAAGGAGGCAGAAGTCAGGGGTGCTAGCAGAAGTTACAGTCAAGGCTCTTCTCCCTCCCCTCTAAGAGTTTGGATGGAAAGACAGACAGCAGAGGGGAGGGGTCCAGTGTCAGCTAGCCTGACTAATTCTACTGCTGTAGTCTTCATTTGCCATGTTTTCGCCCTTGGGAAGATACAAGGTAGAGGGACTATTAACTTAGTGTACATACTATGAGAATTGGATATGGAGGCATTTGGGGCTAGAGATGCCTCATTGTTTGATTCCACATAAAAGATATGTTCTTAAGTAAATTGTTTATTATGCTTTGCATTTTCTGTCCTGTTACCGCCCAGCAGTAATGTTAAAGAAAGGGTTATTCTGGGAAATGGAGCTAGAAGGAAAAGCAACAGTAGAAGAGAGTTTGGAAGAAAATAGGGTGGCCAAAGTTATACCTGTCCACATGGAAGGTTTAAAAAAATTAGACAGGAGTAGTGACTGCTCAGCCATCTTGAATTTAATGCCTGTTTGTTACCAGCCAACAGTTAGAATAGGTGAGGTAAACCCCTCCCACAAGTTCTTCAGCATGCCAGCCCAATCAGCGACTTCTTTTTGTCTCTGTAGAGATGGGACTTCCGATGTAACTGGAACCAGGAGCAAGGCGTGGAGTGGCAGGAGGTGGGCAGAGAGGTGTGGTTATGAGAGGCAGGCCTCAAGGCAGGAGGGTTACACTGTCCCTGAGAAAGGCACTGTTCCTTAGGTCTAGAAGGCTCCCACATACCAGGGAACCAAGAATGCTGATTGCAGCATTGATAAGTAAAATAAGTTTAAATGACCACAAATAGATCAATAAGCTAAGGCATATATACACAGAGCAGGCTGCGAGGTGGCTTCAGAAGAGTAAGAGCCACTGTTACTCCATGTGATAGGAGCTTTGACAATTCAGCTGAACTTGTTAGTCTTCAATTTCTCATGAGTAAAGTAAGGTAATCATTATTGACAGGAAAAAAAATCAGCGAGTCATTGTGAAGTACTGAGAAAAATGCCAGCATACACATGTTATAAATGCCAGATATTATACACATGTTATAAATGCCAGATATTACCTACAGTAATACAGATATTACCTTCCTGAAACATGGCTGTCTTCTATAGCTGATAATGTGAATAAATTAGATCACAAGTCAGTATAGTCACAAATGCGTGTGTGTAACAATTTACAAATATGAACATATATGCCTAATTTGGTTTTGATCCAAGTAAATATAGATTGATATGCTAATGTTAAATGTAAAGGTATCTAGAGTGACTCAAAGAACTTCACTTTCATTTCACATAATTCTTCAACTTCCACTTTTCTGAACAAGACATGTATAGAAATCTATTTAGAAACATGTTTAGAAAAATGCATTGCTTTGTATAAATACAACAATGAAATTATTTTGATTATATGATCAGTTTACAGAGAAAACATTTTCCAAATAGAGAGGGTGAATTATACATAAAACATACCCATTGCTTATTGATAATGTAATAAAAACACTCATGATCAGATATTATTTTATTGATGTGGATATCAGAATCTGAAACTTTAAAAATGTTGTATGGACTATAGTGGTTTCCATAAGGTAATCTTTAAAAATTATTTCTTGAGGTTATAATGCAATTACTTAATTTCTCCCTTCCCCTTCTTCCACAAAACCCCCTGCCCTATTCCCTTACAAATTCATGGCATCTCTCTCTCTCTCTCTCTCTCTCTCTCTCTCTCTCCCTTTCTTTTACTCTCTCTTTCTTTGTGTGTGTGTGTGTGTGTGTGTATACTTTCCTGAGTAAAATAATAATCCACTCAGTGCAGATAACACTACTTGTATATTTGTAGGATAATATTTATAGAAACCCTAAACTTATCAAAATACAAAGTTGTGAATAGTCCCACAGAATACAAGAACACAACTACATCCAAGTCTCAGCGATCATTGCTGAAGAGCGGGGCTGTAAAAGCCAGAGAAGCAGGAATTTTGCTGTGAGACTGTGTCTCCTAGAAATGTCTGAGAAGCTACTTCCACATAGTCTCAGTGTCATGGCTGACTAAACATGACCCGATCAAGGAACACAACAGTAGACATTCTAACATGGAGGGGAAAGCTCATGAGGCCTCAACTCCAGCAAAGAACTACAGGCAGTCAAGGAATGCCAAGAGAGGGAGAAATAGTCCTCCCTCAGGGAATAACACATCACCTAGCTAGCCAACACCAAGTGGTCAGTCCATTAAGTATTCTTCAGAGAGTCAAAGTAAAAACTTTTGTGTATATTTGTTTCATAAAACATGTTGAAGAAGTCACTGTGGTTTGTCCAATTAGTCTTTCCTAACTGTATATAATTATCAATACTGTAGGGTTTGTCACATTCATACTTTATTCTGCTAATTTGAAATGTGTTTGTAACACACCTCACTCATGTGTTGTTTAGTAAACATCACATATTATAGTTTGCTGTTTTATCACCTGCATCAGCTTTATAGCCATAGCTTCACATGACATAATAGCTATCACTAATTTATAACAACATGTGTATAAATAGTTCCCTATTTTATTAACAAAGTAAAAAAGCACAACATAGAATGTGATCTTACTGTCATGTATTTTATTTCTATATATACTAGAGGCATTGCTTTAATATGTCATTATTCATCCAGGCGGTGGTGGCGCACGCCTTTAATCCCAGCACTTGGGAGGCAGAGGCAGGCGGATTTCTGAGTTCGAGGCCAGCCTGGTCTACAGAGTGAGTTCCAGGACAGCCAGAGCTACACAGAGAAACCCTGTCTCGAAAAACAAAAACAAAAACAAAAAAAAAATTAAAGCTAAATTTACATGTCCATGTAAATAAAACTCCTATGTAACATTTACTCATAATTTTATACTATCTGGTCATTTAGTCTGAGTCCTTCTAAACATTACCATTTTCGGGAGGCTATGTCAGTGTGGTGATCAGTCCTGGTAGCCAAGGGAGGAGTGTTCTCAGCCTCTGTTACTCTGAAAATCTTTTGCCTTTGAGAAATATTTTCACTTGATGGAGAATTCTAGAATTCTACTGCAAAGCTCTATTGTGTCTTTCCTTCAGTACTTTAAAGATGTCGTTACATGTTCTTGACCCTTCCTGTATTGGGTGAGAAGCCAGTGGCAGCCAAGTGTGTATGCACCCATTTTCTCTGTTTGCTTCTAAGACTTTCTTCTCTTTGTCTTTATTTTTCACCAGCTCACTATGCTGGAACCACTTAGATCATTTCCCTTACACTTATGCTGTGAGGCTTACTGATGTCTTCCTCAGCTTGTGGGTTGCCGTGATTTATTTCTTTGGAGAAAATTGAAGCCATAATTCCTTCTGGCACCGTATATGTTTTATTTCTAAGGCTGTTTTAAATGTGTATGGATGTCTTGCCTGCATATACATCTATGTTTCCCCATGCATGCCTGGTACCTATACAGGCCAGAAGAGGATATTGGATAACCTGGTGCTATAGGTAGTTGTGAGCTACCATGTGGATGCTCTGACTCAAACTTGGATCCTCTGCAAGAGTAGCCACTGCTTGGAGCTGTAGAGCCATCTCTGTATCCTCCCTACTCTCCAAGAATCTATTTTCTAACCTCTGGTATTCTAATTGGAGTTTTAGGGCAAAAATTACTTGCTCCAAGAATGGCTAAGCTTGGCCATTTATCCCAATATTTTAATTAAATAGAGGAGAGATTGTGAAAAGCAGAGCAAGGATACCATGCTACCTGCCATTCATCATTTACTATCCATGGAGACCAAGGTGACTTTAGGTATAAGTGACTGTTGGTATAGCACACTGGAGGCCTGGAGCAGTACTTGTAAAGGCCTGACAGATGGGCACCTCTGTCACTCTGATCTTTATCTTTCAGCTTTGAGAAAGAAAAGAGATGGGCAAGTTATCAGTTTTTAGTAGGCATCCGTTGAGTAATTAACAGGCCTGTTTGCAAAGTAGCAGACCTGAAGTAGAAGAAGCATGCCAAAGGAAGGCAGCGTGCTTGCATTTGGCTATCATGTAGGTGTCAGTGTGGGGCCAGAGTTTTCAGGACCAGCAATTTCTAAGTGTCTGTTCTAGGACCTCGGGGACCCAGGCAAGCACTCTTTGAGGATGACCCACAGATTTCTGGCTTTCTGACCCCTTCCCTTCCTTTCATGTTGGTTTGTTCTGTGGATAATCTCTGCTGACAGTGATCTTTAAGTTCATGGTTTTTTTATTATGACTGATGTCAGGTTTGTAGGAGAATTATGATTCTGTGTTCTATACTTCTTGATTTTTTCATTCACTTTGCCTATACAGTGTTTGCCCCTCTGCAAAAACTCTGTGTTTATGCATGTTGCCTGCCTCTTCCTCTAGACATGTTTTTCCTGGTTCATTTTAAGCTCCTGCTTGATATTTACACCTGCAGAGATATCCATTTCATTGTTTCTTCTCTTTTACTGAAGGTCCATTGCTTGTCCTTCTCTCTTTTCATTATTATTTATTTTGATGAGATACATAGCTAAAGAAGAAAGAAACCAAAGTAAGTGTTATCATTGAGACCAGAATTGCCCTTTGGTTTTTATCCTTTAGTGAGGAGGACCACAGCAGATTATTCTCTATTTGACCTCCATCTGGGTTTCCATGCAGCTTTAGTTAAACACCTTTCAATAATCGCTTCAAATGCTTTGAAGAACCTGCTGAAGATGCCCTTCTTTAGCAAGGCTTGAGATGAGCACTGGCAAGTGGTTGATAATCTCCTTTTCATTTGCTCTCACTCTCTAGCTTTCTAGGTCACTGCAGAGCTCTCTCCACTGGCTACCCATGCTCTTCAGAATTCAGTCCTGAAGCCTAAGTCTCGGGCTCTCAGGCCCATTGCTGTACCTGGAAGAAGGGCCAGTGTTTCTCAGAGGAGCGACTCTGCCCTTCCCTCTGTGCTACAGTGCAGTTTCACAAATTTATCTCTGGAACCTTTCAACTCCTCTTACTGTTCTGTTGGGGTGAAACAGCTGCTCAAATATAAAGGATTTTGTGAACCCCAATTTCTTTTTTTACATACTTAGTTCCCTGCATTCACTTATTTGCCATGAAACAATGATGGTTTAACTTGCCTACTTTTCTAGTTGTTTGGATGCTGTGCCCTGCTCTATTGCAATTTGCTACATTTTTAACTCCAGTTGTGACTTTTTGGGACATAGCCATCAAAGCTAGAGTTAATTTGAACTCTAGTGCTTTGGGACACTATAAAATTCATAGCTGACTTCATGAAATTTTGAGAAAAATATCAATCATATAAATTAGTCTATTCCAAGTTCCCTCCTTTGTTTCATACCGTGCTTTTTTTTTTTTTCCACACTCAGCCTTTATGGATTCCATTTACTTTTTCAATACAGTTCTTTGTGATGATGTGTGAATCGGCAGCTCCTTCATGGCAGGCTTTCTTTGTGAGATAGACACACATGACTTCTTGATCTTAAATCTGGGTTTACAGTAAGACCCTCGGAAAACTCTTCCCATACCTCAGAACGTGGTGCAATTAAATACTCAGCACAGTTACTACTCAGAATTTCATGGATCCTGCTTCAAATATAGCTCACCAATGTAAGTTGACTGCTATCTATGTAATCTATCCATACAGATTTTCTCAATAGATTTTCCTTGACTGAATTACCTTGAAACTGTTTGCCAAAGAATCACAACAAGAAAAGAGAAGTTATTGCCCTATTCACTTTCTTTATACCTTCCTAGGTATTCTCTCTCTCTCTCTCTCTCTCTCTCTTTCTCTCTCTCTCTCTGTCACACACACACATACACACACATACTCACCCATATACACAAACACACACATATACACACTCACACACACAAACACAAATGCACAAACATAACTTTAATATTTGCTAGCTTATAATTGATATTTTATTTCCAATATTATTTTGTTCAACAGGATAAGGTAGCATTTCAATCATTTTATAGGTTAAACAAGCATGAAACAGATAAATATAACTTTTCATTGATTTCAAAATGTTCTGTTGGAGAACTTACTATGTAGAAACCTGCTTCTGATACACAATACCTAGATTTAGTGACTAAAGTATGTACAAAAAATAGTGCTCTCTGTGTTGGCAATGTTACATGACTGTGGAATAAAAACATGGATGTTTTAGGAGAAAAATTGGATCATATAACTCCATTTAATGAAACACTACTTGGCTAATAAATATTGAAAACAGAGTATTCATTTCTTTTGTAGATCTCAGTAATGCAGACTTGGTCCATGTAACAATTCCAGTTATATTTTTAATTATGTATTAATTAAACCAAGAGGTGTGTGTGTGTGTGTGTGTGTGTGTGTGTGACTGTACTGTATGAGTGTAAGTGCCTACCATCTGAAAGAAGAAGGTATTGGATTCTTTGGATCTGGGGCTACAGGTAGTCATGATCCATGTGATATCCCTGAGGCAATTGAAATTTTCATCTCCTGAAGAGTAACAAATGCTCTTAACCATTGTCTCCAGCCCCTTTTGTGGGTATTTTAAGAATCTGACAAACAATTGGCAAAAGTTTGAAACTTTACTATGTTCCACATTTGAACCATAATGTTACAAATCAAATAGGCATTTGAATATATGTGATGTATGCGCGGGTTTTAATCACATTATAGTGCTGGGCTGATCAGAGAATAGGATGTCTCCTACAGTTAATATAACAATTTTTAATCCCTCAGTGTTTAGAACAGTCTCATTCAGTTATGCTGAGTGGATCATTTGAAGATGAACAGCCTCCGTCCTAATGAAGCCTGGAATGAGACCTGCCATGCATTACAGTCCAGGAAAATGTCTCACCAGGGGAAGGGGAACTCGTGGAAACATCTGGGTTGGATTTTTGGCACAAACAACCAAACATTGCTTTCCCAAGGAGCAAGCCTTCCCAACGGAAGGACCGTGGAAGCTGTCCGCTTTTATTAATGGGCCTCACTGGTGAATCTCCCGCGATGATGGATCGCCCTCATTTAAGGAATGATGTGCTGGAAAAATGCATTACTTTCCAGAATAAGGGAGTGGATTAATGCAAGTGTGTGTTGAAAAGAATGCAGAACTTGCTTGTGGTGTAGGCTCGTTTTGGGGTGTCACCCACTTGCACGGCTGTTTAAGCAAGCACTCTAAATGGAAATGCACTTGACATTTTTGTGACTGGATGCAATCAAACGACATTAGAATTTAGCTGATTTTTCAGAAAATGATTAAGCCAATTTCTTACTCCTCTTTAACACTCGAAGAAGAAAAAAGGGACGAATAAAAAATACATTAATAAAAAGGACATTGTAGATGGGAAACCTGCCTAGCAACCATTGGAGAGGTTGATATCTCTTTCTCCTGACTCCACTCTCTTCCTTTGTCCATCATAATAGTCCTGGGCTACAGGCATTGTAAGAGGAAAGTGTCCATCACCTGATTGCAGGCCTTGGCAAAGCAATTCAGGATAAATGCTCCTTAAGGTACCTTGAGACTGAATTATGCTCTCCATTAATGCTTATGTCAAAAGAACTTGTTAATATAGAAATATTCTTAAACACCCCATAATAAATGATTTGGGCCTTGCAGCTCCTGCCAGTAGACAACTGAGTATTAAATCTGCTAGGGGACTATGGAGAACACAGTTAGGCCGTGCCTACCACCCCAGACCAAACAGTAAGTGCTTCTTATGCGATCCTCTCCAGCAACTGAAGCTGGGCAGGAATATCAGGGGAAAGGAATTGTTGAACATGCTTGCACCTTTGACCCAGAAGAGGATTCTAGTTGTTTTTTAAAGTTATTTTTATTAGATATTTTCTTTATTTACATTCCAAATGGTATCCCCTTTCTCGGTTACCCTCCAGAAAAAAACAAAAAACAAAAACAAAAACAAAACAAAAAAACCTGTTCCCTCTCCCCTCCCACTGCTGACCAACCCACCCTCTCCTGCTTCCTGACCCTGGCATTACCTTACACTGGGGCATAGAACCTTTACAGGACCAAGGGCCTCTCCTCCCATTGTTTTATTGGTAAATATTGCTTAGTGAGCTATTATTAAAGAAAAAATTAGAGGCTTAAACCACACACATTTTTTAACAGTTTCTGTAAGGAGTCAGACTAGGGCTTATTTAGGGCCTTTGTGGGGCTTTTTTGTTTTTTTTTCATTTGTTTTTTTTTCCCCATCAAGCTGTTTAAAGGTGAATGCCATGACAGGGATGGAAGCTCTTCTGAAGGTCCCTAAGAAAAGCTCCACATCCAAGATCATATGGCTGTTACAAGGATCCACTCTCTCTCTGGCTGAACATCACTATCACTAAGCCCTAAAGCATTTCTCTAGTTTTTGAACCCAGTTACATATAAATAACTTCCTATTCCTGTTTAAGAAACATTGCTGACTATTTCTGTGAAAGAGAGTTTGCAGGCCTGAGGAATTCCAAGTGATATATTACTGACTTCATCCAGGAATCAAAGAACATATATATTATTTCAATCCTGCTTATATATCTTGCTAATCCCTCTTTACTCCTTGCCAGCTATATAACATGGGGTAATTAATTCTTGGCTTTGTATGCCAGTTTGCAGCACGTGGGATAGTAAAATTCTTGTTATTCAGTCTATTCACAGATATAGTCTTGTGATTAAATGATGTAAATAAAAAAAGTGGCTTAAACAAATAAATTGCTTATAGCTGTCACATATATTCAGGTGACCTAAATTTTCTAGACTTTACTACTCTGAGACCTCAAGTAGCAAAATGACTTTTGACTTGAGATCTATAGCTTGCAGGCTTCCACAGTTCCTCCTGAGAGTTCCTTTCTGAGGTTTGTTTTCTGACTCCCATCTTTTTTATTTTTATTTAATAACAACTGCCATTTGCAGTTTCTTAGTTTCTCTCACTCTGGCCATCCTCTTTGGAGTCTTGTGCACCAGGTTCTCCCGTTGTCTTCTGTGTGCACAGTGCCCCTGAGCATTGAGGGTAAGAGAGGTGTGAGTGGGAACCACTGTAAGTTCTTTCTTTCCTTTACATTTAGAGCGGGGAGCACTCACTTAGATGTCAGCTTTACTGCCCTGGCCGTGCCACACTACCACAGCTTAAGGTTTGATTTCTGTAAACTGGTAACTTAATTAATTGCCATATTGTGGGTCCCCATATTAGGACACTGCCTGGGTCCCCAATCTTAGGACACCGTGTTCAGGGTTACAGGCAAAGTACGCTGTTCACACAGGTAAGTTACAATTAGGAACATTAGTCGCGTTTGTAGAGATAGGAGACTGAAGCTTGGACCTCACTAAAGTTTTAGAAAAGAGGACGCCAAGGATGCGAGACCCTCCTTGTCTCCATAGTCAAACCAGTCATTTCTTTATGGAGAAGAGGAAATGAGGGAGGAACAGTCTGTCTGGCGGAAGAGAGAAGGTCCTGTGAGCATCTGCCGCTGCCCGCCCCTCTACCCAGCAGTGCTTCGCAGTACTCTAGAGCTGTGGGTGAGAGCCGTCCTTACTTATTTGGTTTCTCTATGACAGAAGGGTGCTAGCAATACTACCAGCTGAACTGATGAAGCATTTGAGAAGCACGTGCCAGCCAGGGGCTGGCTCTATTACTCATTTTTCAGCAGAAATGAAGCTGTACTTGAATAGACTGCTATGAATGTTTACTCGCTGTGAAATGGTCCATGCCCTGGGCTAAAACAGCCAAAGAGCACCATGACCTCCTGACAGCCGCAAATCTGGCTGATACAGAGGCTCTGCTTCTGGTTGTGTGCACAAGGTGCTGTTTTTCTTGATTATCTAAGTTGCAAGTTGTCCTCTAGAATAGTTTTGGAAAAATCACAACACAGGTACAAAATAAGAAATTGAGCTATAAAACAAAGCAGGATGCATCGCAACCAAATGATGTTCACACTAGCAGGTGTCACTAACAGAGGAACTACAAATTAACTCAATTTTAAGACACTACAAGGAGAAAATCTGTCTCATTTTGCCTGTTAAATATGTTCTGGATGGAAGTTGGTTTAAGCCTATTTGAACAAAGAACAAGTAACAGGGACCTTGCAGGTTTCACTTTCTCTCTGCTTGTGTCTTCCCAGATTCTTAGAGGAACAGAATTTGGGTTGGTTTGGGTTTCACATTTGAGACATCCCACTTAGCTGCTCACAGGTTAAGCCCAAGTTTCTGGCTGGAGCGCTTTGCTGTTCGCCTCCAAATCAGAACAGCTGTCTCTAAATCTGATTTATTTCATGGGAAACGTTCTTGTCTCATAAAATCAGGCATCTCACTTGCCTGGCTATGACTGAGTTCTAGCAGCCAAGTTCCAAGCCAGAAACAACCCTGAAATTAGGAAATCAAATGAATGTAGCCAGCCAGCAGGTTTTCTATGGACGGGCTTGAGAGAAAATGGAGGCTCTGTCATTTTAAAGAAGTATTTTTGTTGAAGTTAATACACAAACAAGTCTATGTCTCCATACCCTAAGAATTTCTCATTTTTCTCTTGTTTTCTTCCTGTGAAGTCTGTCGACAGGTGCTTCACTGGAATGTCGCTGTCATCAGGACTCCACAGAGCTGGCAGTGCAGTCTCTCATTTCTCTCATTTCTGCAAGGTGATCTTACCTTTGAGACTCCAAACGAATTCTATGACAGACATTGCCCTGCCTACTGCCAATGCAGAGGGAATATACCCCAGGACAGGAAAGAGAGCCAAGAGTGCTCCCTGCTGCGCTTCTAGGTCTGTCAGTGCCGCCCATTAGTCTTGTGGATGGCGTTATTGGCTGCTTTGCTCCATAACTCTTCTGCTAAGCACTTCTTATCTCGAAAACAACTTAATCATCCACCTGTCCATCACCCATCATGAATCCCATGTGTCACCACGAGATGGAAAATTGCTGAATAAAATACCTCACTTTCAATGGAGACCCAAAGCAAGACAATGGACTGAATTTTGATTGATCCTGACAGCCTTGATTCCAGCCAGCCCCTCTAACAGATATGGGAGCAGCTGAGGCTGCCCACTAACTGTAGAGCTTGGTGAACTGGCCTGCTAATGCACAGATCACCCCCAGTGGTGGACAGGCCAGTCAGGAGGAGCAGTTCCCACAAAAGAGAAACAAAAGAGGAAGAGCGATTTTATTTGAGGTTTGAGCAGGCTCACTTCTTTACTGTCACATGCATTCAGAAAGCACCAATGTGGGCCAGGACAGTGTTGGATGAAATATCATTTTTTATAAAACCACTCATGCTGTGAATTTTTGATTGGATAAATGTAAATTAGAGTGCTGAGGGAGAAGGAAGTAGATTCACAATAACAACCAAAGGTTTTATTTTGAATGAAATACAAAACGAATGAAAACAAACCTCACTTTTTTATTTTTAACACAGATCCCAAATCTAATGGTATATGATATATGTGCTCTCTCGTTACCAGACTTTATTGGTTGCACAGGACTCAAACAGCAGCTGTGAGAGTAGTAGAACTTGTTACCACAGGGTACCACCCCCACGCACAGCAAATTTCAATGTTAGCTTGAGGCAATGCTACCCTGACTTGCTGGCAGTGGGCAGAAACTTCTGTCTTCAGGGGAAACTACAGTCACAGCGCATGCCTAAACAGCTGTAGACTGGGAGGTCAATTTGCTCAAAAGAAAGATGTTGTTGTTTTCATTGAAGGGTTTTTAAACTCTTGGCGGGCCATATGATTCTTACAACACGTCAGCTTTGTTTTGTTGCCTTTTGTGACCTGAGATCCTATATTTAGTATCTACAAAAAACAAAAAACAAACAAACAAAAAAAGAACAAAAAAAATTACCTTTGCAGGACTGAGGATGTAGCTCAGTGGATTTGAGGCCAATCTGGGGTACATGAGAACCTGTTTCAACCATGAACAAACAAAAATATAAACAAATAAAAAGTATAGCCTGGACTGGAGAGGTAGCTCTCGCATGGGAGCATTTGCTACCAAATCTGATGGCCTGAGTTTGATCTCCTGGATCTACAGATGGAGGGAACCAGATTGTGCCAACTTTCACACATGCACACACACACACACACACACACACACACACACACACACACACACAAACTAATAAAATTAAGCATATATCTTTCCAGTGTGTACTTTTAAAGTCACCTTAATGTGTCATAAATGTGGATGTGTATATACAATATTCTCTGTACTAAAAAGGCATGTGTGTCTATACATACACAGTCATATGCATGCATATGAGTCTTATGTTTTGCATAGCAGTAGTATGTTATGAATAAACATTAGCCAATAAGTATTAATTTATTAATTAATTACAGAGTACACAATAACGCTTTAGTGCAAATCACTCACTGGCTTGGAGTTTTTGTTCTGCTTTCATTGTTTGGAGCCCCCAGATAGCTGGTGTTGATGCTTTTATTCTGTCCTGCACAAATAGGGTCAGATACCTCCTTGTTTTCCCTTTTCTTCAAATCTCATGGGCTTTGGCTTTGTTTAATAGATTCTTTTACAGAGGTGGGATCCCACCCTTGGTTTCTAAGGCAGCCTTTTGTTAAGTTCATGCCCAGTAATCACAGACAGGGGAGGAAGTGATGGAGTGTGGGAGAAGCAGCTTGCTCTCCTAAGGATTCCCCTTGCACTTTGGTTTTTATTTGCAGCAAATGAGAATGCCTTTAAAATCTCTCATCTGGATATAAAAGCAAGTAAAAAATGGAAAAGAACAGGGACTAAGGCTTTGGCATTTGTGACAGAACCCTGGAGTGCACTGGTCCATGAGAGAGAAATGCGTTTTTAATATTTGTATAGAAAAGCACTGCAGATTAAAACTTGCACAACATATGTTTAGTTTAGATAACTTCGGAAAGCATGTCGGATGGTTCTGGAGTCATAATCAGCACTGGCTGGTGCAGAAGGGTACTCCATGATCAACTGTGCAGCTGCCCTATCTTTCTGCCCTGGAGGGTCACAACTGGCCCTCCAGCCTTGCCCTTATCTTCTTTTGTCCTTCATGCTCAGAAGTTAGTCACTGGGCATGGACTTCTAGGGCTCCCTGTTCACAGGCAGGACTATCTCCTCTCCTGGGACACAGGATTGTGTCCTCTTGCCAGGATTTTAAAGTCCCAGTAAAAGTTCCTTAACTTTCGTTATCTGTAGAAGTCTTTCTCCCCTCCCTCTCTTTCTCCCTCCCTCTCTCCCTCCCTTCTTCCCCCCTCCATGTTTTCCTCTCTTCTTCTTGCTTACTGTGGTTCTGAGGGTTAAACCTGATTACCATGTGTTGGATCATTGAGCTATATTGCCATCATGACTGCAGATTTTTTTCTTAAACCACAAGTCTCCTCAGAAAATAATGGAGACAAACAAAACTTAGGATATTCTTCTTGGGCCAGAAGTAGGCATTGCTAGCCTTTCATCTGCAGGACTTACAAGTCAGTAGAAGCATGACCACCACCTGGTGACAAACTGAGAGCACCATGTCAGATTGTTCCTGAAGTGTCACATGCAAAGCATGGAGGGCCTCTGCTTTCCTGTTGATCCCTTGGCCCTTCTTTCTGCTCTCTGAGTTCATCTGGAACAGCCACTGGGATATAAAAACTTTAAGCTGAAGGAAACTGAGTTGTTGAAATCCTTTCTATGTAGAAAAGTAGTGCTCCCCCTTCCTCCCCAAAGAATTCATGACAGAATTATCATGGTTCCTCTTTGACTAAGGGGATGAAACAAATATATAGATGGTCATAGACACACACTCCTCTCCTCTCCTCTCCTCTCCTCTCCTCTCCTCTCCTCTCCTCTCCTCTGCCTTCCTCTCTCTTTATCCTCCCCTCCCCTCCCTTCCCCTTCCCTCCTCTCCTGTCCTAGGGGCTCATTATCTTTCTAAAATGTGACTTGATTTCCTGTATTGTGCCCTCTTTGCCTGCCCCTTGCCTTGCATGAAGCCATTTGTCTTTCTGAAAGTTTCCTTGCCCATTTCACTTTACCCAGTGAAATGGTAAAGTGGCCCTAACCTCTGCCCTTTGTCGACTCTCATATATACATAACACTTTAAAATCTGTCTTCTCTTTTATGAACCATGTTTTTTCTCCAGTTTAATGTACATACCACCACTTAAGAATCTTAAAGGTGCAGAAGAGAAGTTTGTCCTTCTATAATGTTTTGTGCTCATATGTAACAATTTCAGCAAAAGTTTCTGTCGAATGTCAAATGTTTTATTTGGCTCCCAATGTTCTCTCTCTTCCCTCTCCCTTCCCCTCTCCCTCCCCCTTCTCCCCACCCTGTGTGTGTGTGTGCTTGTGTGTGTGTGTTTGCACACGCATGTGTGTGCGCGTGTGCACACACATATACTGAGTGGTTCAATAGAGTGGTTTAAAATGTTAAGTGCATAAAAAAATACATTGTGTTCAATTCATATTAATAAGGTATCTTTGAGTTCATATGTACTCTTTGCATTTTTCCATAGCTTGATACTTACAGGTGCTATAGACTTGGCCCCCTCTTTGCATATCATCTGTTTTGGACATAACCATCTACTTTATGGATGCTAATAAAAATACTGGTGAGTTACATGCAACAAAGGGCACATTCTATGGTTGTATGAAAACCTGGACTCGTAATGGTGATGTGTGGTAGACAATACCTTCTGAGAAACTCTTCAGTCTATACTACATTCTCCCCAGGAACTTGTTTTTAAGAAAAAATGTTCAGTCATTTCACATGACTGTCTTTATAATAATTCCATGTCACTTAACACAAGAGTTGAGTTTCAATATTTATCTTCTTTACCTGTTTAACAGCGCCACCTGAGCAACTATCACATCTCATTATGTCAGCCAGTCTCCTTGATAAATTAGCATTCCATCAACACAGGGGAGTTTAATGTCTGTATTCCCAGATACAAACATAGGTTCCATCAGCATGCTAGCTCCTAACCCACATTTTTATCACACAGCAGGTAGTCAATACATGTATGTTGAATGATCATGTGTTTAAAATGTCTTCTCTGATCTTTCTGCTAGCCTAGCTTTCATACTTCCACAATACCACATAAAGATTATCTTGCATTGTTTTGCTTCATATCACAGGCTGAATGAATCAAGCCGAGTCTGTGTTCCCAGGGCACTCTGCATATACTGAATATTACACTGGGTAGACATCCTATATCTAACATATCTCCTTATAGGCAAGAAATAGGTTTAGTTCATTTTTACTATTCAGAACGTGACATTATGCCAAAGAAAATGACTGAATAAATAAATTGAATAAACTATGTTCATGATTGAAAACTTATATAGTTGTATTGTCCGAATGTGTCATTCGAAATTTCCCCACAAATTAAGTTCCAAGTTCCAGTATCTTAGATTGTGATCTGATTTGGAAAAAAAAATTATTTAAAGTGAAATTGAAGTTACATCATACTGGAGAAGGATCTGCCTGTAATCCTATGTGACTACTATTCTTATAAGAGAGAGACAGATACAGGGACAATGCCATTTGAAAGCAGGAGGAGATTGGAGTCAGGTGGTTATCAGAGACAAGAAAATTAGGTGAAGAGGCCTTTGGGAGAATGTGGACTTGTCAACATTTTAGCTTAAATTCTAGCATTCAGACCTGGGATAAGATAAATTTATGTGGTCCAAAGCCACACTTGGCACTTATTTAGGAAAAAAAGAAAACTAATGTGTTTTGTAAATATTTTTCCATTAATTTTTTAACATTGTGCATATGTGATATATATGTGTACATAATGTGTGTATATTAATGTGTGTGCATGTGTTAATGTGTGTGCATGTATTAATGTGTACACATATGTGCACATGAATAGGAATGCATATGTATTCATGTGCATGTGTAAGCAGAGTTCAGTGTTGAGTATCATTCTTAACCTCTTTTCATCTGGCTTTATAAGACATGGTCTCTCAATGAACTTTGGGTTCATGGTAGCTGGAATCCTCCTGCCTCTGACTTTTCAGTCTCCAAGTTACAGATGTGTTATGCCACACTTTCATTTTATTAGTGCTGAGGACCTGAACTTGGGTCCTCATCCTTGCATGGGTAGCGCTTTACCAATGAAGCCAGTTTCCTAGCGCCTTCCCAGCACAATTAAATAACCATGTCTTTATTACTAAGGGTTACTTTTAAGTTTAAGTATACTTAAGTCAAAGAATAAAAACAACTGTGATATTTAAGTGTTGCTTGTGGCTGATGAAATGCCCAGAGAATTAATGGTCTCTAAGCAGGACATCCACATTCAGGAAAAGCCCCTTGGTGAACAAATAGTTGAGCATGTGTGTGTATGTCTCATAAGATGGCTGACCTTTATTTCCAAAGGTCTCCAAATTGGTAGCAAACCCTCTGTAATATAATAAAAATGTGATCATGCTTTTATGTATTTTTATGTAAAGGAGAAAATAGTATATTCACTTTGCATGTATTCATTTATTCATAAAACAATTTTTAGAGGTATAGACAAAAAGAAAATATTCAAGACCTTCTCTCATAGAGATTCCACCATGTTGTAATTGAACATGAAGAAAAAGAAATATACTTAAAATTATATAGTATTATGAACAATTAGAGTAAGAGAACATTGGTAAAAAGATCCTCTCTTAAGATAGCATGCATTTTAACCAGTGAGTGAACCATGCCTATTATCCATCTATTGTCTGTCTGTCTATCATCTATCTATCTATCTATCTATCTATCTATCTATCTATCTATCTATCTATCTATCTGTCTGTCTGTCTATCTGCCTATCTATCATCTACTCAGCAGCCTGTCTAGCTGGAGATCAGATCACACCACCTTAACAACACTCTGATATGCTAATTGTTTTAAAGTCGCTTGAGATATAACAGGGAAGGCCAACTATTCCCTTATTTCTAACTGAAAACAGAAAATAAAGTTATCTGTGAAAACTACTCATTCCTAGAAGAAAGGATGAGAAAAATCTTCACAAACAAACTTCGTCAAACACATTCTTATCTTGCTTACGATTTTGCCACAAGTCCATTGTCTTCTCAGATTCTTTACTACTCATTATAAAACTTGTGTGTCAGGGCTAGAGATGGCTCAGGCTTTAGGAATACTTGCTGCTCCTACAGAGAACCTTTGTTTCATTTCAGTCCTCACATGGTGTTCACAACTGTCTGTACCTCTAGTTCCAGATGAGCTGACATCATTTTCTGGCCTCTGCATCTACCTAGCATATGTGTGATAAACAAACATACATGTAGACAAATGCTCATACACATAAAATAAAAATACATATCAACAAAAAGCCGGTGTATGCATTTTTAGCTTTAACTTCCTCTTGTTTTTTCTCTCTTCCTCTTTATCCTTCTGTTTTATCCTTATAAAGATCACTAAACAAATGCATAGGTGTATTCTCAGTTAACATAGCTCATGCTAGTTCAGTTGTAGACCTAGATAAAAATTTGTGAGTGGTTGTTGACTGGACACAGCTTCTGTGTTAGAAATGTAGGCCTTGTCTACTTCTCTCAGTGCTGTTACCCAATCTGGCTTGGACCTTTGCAGGCTGAGTGTGAATACTGCCATATTCTCTGTATGTCAGTCCTGTGTGTCTGGAAGACACTGTTTCCTTGGTGTCTGCCACTCACGGTGGCTCTTCAATCTTTCTGTCTCCTCTTCTGCAGAGATCTCTGAGGGGAGAGGCTTAATGAAAGCATCCCATTTAGGACTGAATATTCCAAATATCTCTCATTGTCTGCAGCTCATCCAGTTGTGGGTCTCTTTGTCAGCTCCCATCTCCTTCAGGAGATGGGTTCTCTCACAGTGGCTGACTGAGACACTGATCTAGGTATAGCAGATGCCAGTAGGAGTCATGTTATTGTTATGTTCCTTTAGCAGAACTGTAGTATTTGTTTTTCCCATACAGGCCCCTGTACTATCTAGTTTCAGATTCTTGATCATTTAGGAAGTGTTAAGCATGTTCCATCTCATGGAGTGGACCTTAAATCCAATAACATAGTGGGATGCTTACTCCAACAACTTTTGTTCCATTATTGGACTAGGGTATCCTGAAGACAGGTCTCCATTGTAGATTGAAAGGTTTGCAGCTGGGTTGGTGTAACTTAGGTCCAGGGAGCTCTAATTAGGGTGTTGTCTCCCCTGTTATTTGATGATTCCATTTATATTTCATCTCTATATCTATCTATCTATCTATCTATCTATCTATCTATCTATCTATCTATCATCTATTTTAAGAAGCTTCTTTTACATAATAGGTGTCTACATGACTCCACAAATGGTACTGGTTAGTACCATTGGTTGTCCTAACCCATGTTCTCTCTCTTACCTATCTATTCCCTCTCTTTCTCTATGTAAACCTCCTGTTGCAGTTTCTTCTGCCACACCTCTCCATAACTATATATTCTCCTTCCCCTACCTTCAGGGTTCCTTCCTTTCTCCCAAGTCCCTCACTCTATACCTAACATCTGCGGTTATATAGATAACAGCATGTCTATGGAATGCGTAAAAGATAACATGCACATATAAGAGAAGTTAAACCATATTTGACATTTTGAGTCTGAGTCACCTCATTCAAGATGAAGTTGTTTATTTATTGTTATTACTATTGTAATACATTTTATAATAGATCTGTACGTTTAGGAATGAATAATTGATTCAATTTGATGTTCTCTACAGTTTTAAAGCATCTTGAGGGCCTTGGAATGCACCCTTCCCAGACACAAACTGAGTTTGTCTGATTTTACATAGGACTTAAAGGATCTTTCTGGTTGCTCTTGGTGTGAGTCAGATCAACAGACAGTTTGATGAATATACATCAAGCTGTTTGAACAATCATGGAGGTGATGATTCCAAATGGTAACAATGGCCAGTACATGAGAGGGACTGCATGGAGGAACTGGGAGATGGTGTAATTATACTTCAGTTAAAAATCTTTAAGATCATGATTCCTTGAATACGGCTGACAGGAAAGTGTTGGTAAGGAGTTGTGATGTCTGCATGCGCTTGAAAATGGAATTTATGAGGTTTGAGTTAAGTTGTCTGTGGAAACCTAAAAAGAGTTCTGGTAGACTAGCAGGCATTGTGGAAAAGAAATGTTTGAAAATGAAAATTATTCTATGCTGTTTGGAAAGTGTGCAGGCTTCGCGAGCCGAGATGTGCTTGAATAATTAGGAATCCTTGGAGACTTAGAAAGAAGGAAAGCAGGAATAAATAGAACCTCAGGGCTCCACTGGACCTTGCATGTCTTGAGTCTGTTGCTTCACTGTGACAGGTGGAGTTTATCCTGAAGGTGGCAAAAGGCCATTGAAGGATTTTTGAGGAGTAAAGCAGCATTATATTTATATTTTGGGATTTAGTTTGTGATATTGGGATACATTAGACATGGGTTTGAGACTTTCCTATGTGAGAGACGTCGGTAGAACCAGATACCCATAGGTAAGAGATATTTAAAGTGTGGAAGTGACAGTGCTCAAGCATGTCTAGTATGGATTATAGTTGTCAAAGGAAACAAGCAAGGAAGATTCCACATTTTCCTGTGAGTAATCATGCTATGGTGAGCTATGACTAGAACTGCCTACAAATAGTACTTAGGAGAGGTAAATGTTTGCAGAGGCATAGATCAAGGAGCATAGCTGAAATGCTGAACCATCAATAATGCCACGGTGTACAGGTCAGGGTGATAGTGTAACCACAGCTGATAGGTCCTGGTTTTTGATGTGGCAATAGGTGAAAAACTCACAAGACAGAGTTAGCTAGTATATGTCCCAGAAACTGTCTCCTTTTCTGTGGATAAATAAAAGCACCAACATTTGAGCATCTCTACTTATTAAAAAATGAGAAAAGTGTGCACTATGTTCTCTAGTAGACATCTGTGTACTTCTTTTATAATGAATGATTTTACTTTTAAATCATATGTATGAATGTGTGCCTATGAGTGTATGTGATTACATGTGCCCAAAGACTGCATTGCAGCATCGGTCTTCAGAGCCCCTATATCTGGTATCACAGGCAAGTGGGAGCCGCCTGATATAGGTGTTGGGAGCCTGATTCAGGTCCTCCTCGAGAGTAGTACAGTATGTACAATCACTAATCAATCTCTCCAGCCTCCTTTGGACTTCTTATTAACATTTCATTCACAGATCAGAGAAAAGTCCATCCTAGCCAGAGTCAATACCTACCTATTTCTTGTCTTAAAACATAACCAGACATTATAGTCTGACTCGCTGATTGGTGAATACTCATACCGTTAGTCAGGTCTGTGACTAATAAATGTGGAATATATTTCTGTGTGGGCATAGAAGGTGGTGGTGGGGGACAGGGCATTTCCAAAGATTTATCCTGTCTATGATGTCTGCCCAAAATCTTATTTCTAGAATGCAAGTGAGGACTCTTGATCTATTGCTAATGGAGAACATCCAGATACCAAGAAAATAGCAAAATAGCTGGGCTGTAAGGGTCTTAGAGGTCACTAGACTTGATACCTTAAAGAAAGAAGGGGCATACTACAATAGGGGAATTAAACAGAATTGCCATTAGGATGGGGGAGGGCAACACAAGAGTGAAGCTTGGGGTTGCACAACTTAACTTGCAGAGCTTCAGTGAGGTCAGAAGCAGCGGGTTTAGCAATTGGATGGTGACAGATGATTTTGAAAGTGAAGTACAGAAAGGACATTGAGCAACTTTGTTTCCATGGTTGGTGAAGCTGCAAAGACAGTATTTCACAGTACATTGGAGGCATAAGCTTTAAAGGTGTGGAGATATAGATAATGGTAGCATGGAAGCAAAGATCTATTAAGCGTGGGAGAGGCTGGAGAATGGGTGTGATTTGAAAGAAGTAAGTCTTAATCAAGTGCTAAGTTGCATCATTTGAACATGCTAGAAAGAAGCTAGACCATAAGAGATGGACAAGCATAGATGTCTTCATTGTTTTAATGTTGTGTGTCCAAACATTTAGTGGGATAATGGGAGTTTTATAAATGATGGGCTATCCAGTTTAGGTTAACTAGAAAGTGAAATCAACTTGGGACTGTTAAAATCATCCTTTCAGGCTGCGGAGACAGCTCAGTCAGTAAAGCTTGCTTTCCAAGTTTGAGGACCTGAAATCAAGCTGCAGAATCCACGTGAAGTGGCGGGTATGTAGTGTGTGCTTGTATGTCTAGCCCTGGGGAGACAGAGACAGGTGCATCCCCGAAGCTTGTTCTTTCACAGTATGGCCAATTTGTCAAGATCTAGTCTAAACAAGACCTCGTCTGACAGGAGATGAATGGCAGAACAATGTGCACGCATATATACATTTCAATATAAGTATTCTTTTTTGATTCTCACAAATAGTTGGTAGGTTAAACAAAACACAGACCTATGGTTCTTTTAGAACATCCAGAGATCAATGAGATCGGTACGGCATCATAGGATGCTAAGCCTGGCAAAACAACAGAGCTCGCTCCAAGCTCCAGCAAAGTTTCTCACAGGGGATTCTGTAGAGCAGGATGGGGGAACGACAGTCAGGACTTTAGTCCAATCACGCACCTTGATAAAGAAGGGGCTCAAAGGCGGGTGCCTCGAACAGCCTACCAGGAGTTCACAAAATGCTGTACCTGTGAGTTCTCTTGAGATATCAAAAACTCTAGAATTGCAAGAAAAAAAAGAAAAAGAAAAAGAGCTGGAGATAGGGCAAGTGATCTCTGGGGGAAGTGGGGCTGAGCAGCCCTGGGACTGATTTCAGGCAGTTGTTTCTGCCTCAAGGCAGTCACCAGGAGGAGGTGGGGCCACATCCACACAGGGCAGCCACCCTCTGTCCCTGGCCAGCATTCTCAAATGGGCTTCCCTAGGTCTGGCTCAGCTTTACGTCACACTTTCATTTCTTATTTCACATTTCTTTTTCAAATTAAAAAAAAAAAGAGCATTGACAAAAGAACCTTTGTAGCGAACATTTGGTTTCAAATAATCCACCTTTCCTAGTCGGATGCTGCTCTCTTGACCGTCTTCCCTTAGTCCTCTGGACCATCACCAGCTTAGTCCTTTGAACCATTCAGGACATCATGAGATTTTATAGAAAGATGAAGGGAGAGGTGTCTTGAAGGACTTGGGCTGTACACTGTGTCTGTCCATTCATAATAAAGGTTTCGTTAGGGTCTATGAAAGGGATAGTGGGAAAATGAACTACCTGAAGCTCCATATCCCATCTCCCTTTAGTGGCCGAGGACTGTACTTTAGAGACAATCTGATGGAGTGCTGCTTGACAAAGGATCAGCACCTCTCTTCAGAGGAGAATGTAATCAGATGGCTCTCCCACCTAAGATTAAAAAGTCAAATTGTTTGTAAATGGCTACCATCAAAGTCCTACCCTGTGTTTTCAACCTTTACCGTAGTCATAGTCCCAAAAGCGAATGAAGTATTCTAAACTGGAAATGTGGGCTTGTTACAAGGCTAATTGCTTGATAATGAATTACTGCCGCTCTTAGGAAAACTTGTCTGCTTATTTATTATTTTGGCTGCACTTTCTTGAGGGGTTCTGACATTTGCAATTCAAATACCCTCATAAGAAGTCTTCTGTGAAAGGAACCATCCATCCTGTGACAGGGGCTAATTTCGTTCCTAATTGGGGCTGTGAGGCATTAAAAGACTAAACTCTCAGCCCTGTCCGAAATGTACTGGTTTGAAAGAAACCCAGCTGCCACAAGGGTGTAAATGTTCCCTTGTGACCTATGAGAAGAAAAGAAAGCAGTTTTGACTTGTAGGGAATGTTTAGAAACTGTGATGTCACAGTCTCTCTAATGCTCCATAGCAATTTACTTCATTACATTTTAATCTGATTATTTCAAATCCCATGGTTCAGTCACTGGAGAACTCATATAAAACAAAAGGATACTAGATATACTTCTGCATCTTTCTAAAGATAGTTTGTGATTAGCCTGTAGCCCGTAGTATCTTAAATTTTGGATAATTATGGATAAAACAAACTAACTGTACATGGTCCTGATTAGTCAGTAGGTTGTTTTGTAACTCAGACAGTAGTCTAATCCAAATTCATATTCCTCCATTGTCAGACTAGTAAAGCTTATTTTTGGCAATATATAGTAAACTGTAAAGAATACCATAACCACTTGTTATTTATCAGGTACCACATGCTAAGAGGTATGTTAACTGTTCACATTTCGTTTAACATTTCCCATCTAAATTAGTGTTATTTTACTTTTTGCAAATGAAGAAAGGGAAGCTTGGAGATGTCAGTGGCCCTGAGCTTCAGTTAGGAGAGGTTTGCAGCACTGAGAATGACCTCGTGTCTAAAGGAAGAATTAATTGCATCATCGATATGAACATTCTCTCTCTCACATGTGCTGACTGTCAGTTTCAGAGTGTATAGTGTGCAGAGATACAATGGAGAATAGCTTATCTTTGAAGGAAGTATGGTTCTTTTATTATTTTTTGGTCAAAGCTAATCTTCGTTGTCAAGCTATCTGGATCTAGACATAGCTAAAATACAGGTTTGCTGAGCACTCCTGTGAGATACACTCTTGGTCAGATTCTTTGAAGACAAAAGACCCACCCTACCGTGGGCAGCACCTTCTGGTGGCTAAAAGAAGATGGGAGAAGACAGAAGAAGGAAACTTCATGTTTTTTTATGCTCGTCTTCATTCTTACTGCAAAGTCTATCAAGCTACTGTGGCTACTGGGTTCTTCACTGACACTTAAACCAGCTGTGTTAGTCTTCTGACACGTGCTGAAGACAAACAGCTCAACAAGAATTCACCAGGCCTGTGTCAGATAGAAACTGCTGAGACATCCAGTCTACTGGACCGGGCCACTCTCAGATTCTTGGCTTTGCCAGAGTGACATATGTCAGCTTTGAACTACCTGGATAATATTGAGTAAGCCGATCCAATAAATTCCACACGTATATAATATTTTATACAATTATATTGTTGTATTTTAGATAATAATTATATATTTATAAGTTCTTTAAAATTATTTCTCTAGAGAATTGTGATTAATATTGACTAGCATTATTGTTTGAGATGGGTCTCTTACAGTCTTGGCTAGTCTAAAACTTATTATGTAGCTGAGGATGACTCTAAATTCCATCTTCCTATCTCTTTTGCCTCTGTGCTAGGATTACAGATAAGTATCACTGTACTGTATTAATTATTGATGAGATAAAATCCCAGTGCTGACTCCATTCTAGAAAAACCTCTGTATGTATGTGTACTTAAATATATTATAAATAAATGCTTATTATAATTATATATGTATGTGACATATACATATATATTATTTACATTTTAAAAATTATGTTTCACAAAGCCTGATCACTTAATGTTGACCTAAGCATAGTACACTCCTCTGAATAAATGTTTATTTTGTGTTTACATATAGGTAAATATTCTTTTCAGTGATGTATATTTTGCTTCTATAAAGTTTATAACATTTTGTTTTCCCCTTATATTTTTCTAGCTATTGTACTTTTAGAAGTTGTAGGCTTCTTTTATAGTTTTCAGCTATATTTTCTTGTAAGTTGATACATGAAAACATTTTCAATTAGTTTTTTATTAGTTTGTATGACATTTGTAAACCTCCATTAATCCACACAAACACATGTATTGTATCTGCTTTCCACCAACTATCACCATAATGACTACCAGCACAATTATTAAGTCAGTTGCCGCTAATGAAAGTGTATGGAGTCGTACTGGATGCTTTATGTCAAATCAGAGGAGGTGATGAAGTTGATAAAGGATTCAGGGAAGTGCCAAGAATCATATAGCTTGGTTCATTAGTATTTCTAAAATATATTTTGCACAGAACACAAACGTTAAAGGTACTAATTTGATTATTCCACAAATCAAATTCAGTGATCATTAAATCAGAATAATATAAGTGACATAGTAAAAATCTACAGAAATAGTGTATATATGGATATATTCTCTTATCTTGATGTGGAATTGAATTAACAAAAGGCAAATGGACCAGTGATCTCAGGATAGATTAGCTGCCCTGTATAGGTGCCTTTGGTGGCTTTTTTTCTGTCTCACATTCCAGACTTATAACAGAAGATGCTGGCCAACCAGAGTATGTGGCTGATAGAATAAACTTTAACAAACTTAATATAATAAAGGTCATACTATGAGTGTTCTCAAACTACTATGGGATCAAATTAGAAGTCAGTTAGAGAGCAGTAACAGAAAAATCTCCCAATGATTGAGAACTAAACAACAAACTTAAATAATCTCTGACTCAATTAATGACACTAAATCAAAATTAATCTATAACATATTAAAATTTTTTGCTACAGCCAAGGCAATATAGCTATGCGGCCAATGAGAAACTACAATTCAATATTTAAATGTCTCCCAAAGGAAAGGTCCTATATAAACATGATTTCACTGGGGAATCTATCAAAGTTTAAAGAAAATTTAAAATGAATTTGATGGATGTATTGCAGCAAACTGGAAAGGAAGGGGCAATTGCCTATTTGGGCAATGGCATTGATTTCTAAAGAAAAGAAGAAAGGGGGATGACATATTCATAAGACAAGTAGATGCATAAATTTCACATAAAATATTTTCACATAAAATTCATCAATGCATAAAAAAATTAGGCTTTGTGACAAAGGCGAGGATTATTCCAGAAATTGTCCAATATGAAAAAATAAAAACAATAATCAATCCTAGCTGCCAATTAACAGTCAGTATTGGGTAGAAAAAGCATTATGATTTTGCCAGTTTTCCATGGACTGATAGACAAAATTCAATACCCATTCCTGAGTTAAAAAAACTTTGGAAGGCACATTTCTTCAAATAATCATGAAAAGGTAGAAGAGGAAAACCCCCCAAACAAAGCTCCCTGAAGCAAGCCTCACACTTAGCACTGGATGTGGGTCTGTTTCTCAGAAATCCTTCTGGTTAGCACATCATGGGAAACTAGCTAGTGTAAGAACATAAAACAATGAAGATCGGAAGGAAGAGATACATGTCAGATGGCAGGATTATCAAGAGGAAAAACATGCAAAGGAACATACGACACCTTCCCCTTCCTGGAAGTACAATGAGCTACTATCACTTCTAATCAGTAAGGTCATAAAAATTTAGAGGTCACATATGTCCGTCTCTATGTCCTCTAATTAGGCACTGAAATTAACATAACATCATCTGTGATTATTGTTAAAAATAATTATGCAGGACTTAGACACTGAAAATCCCACAAAAGTCAAGTATGGTGGCACACACCTTTAATCTCAGCATGCTGTGAGTAGAGGCAGGTTGATCTTTATGAATTCAAGGCCAGCCTGCTCTACATGCCATGTTCTAGGCCAGCCTTGGCTAAAGCATGAGATGGTGTTACAAGGAAAAAGCCCCCCCAAGCATCCACACTCACCCGCACCATCTTTTCTCTCATACACATGCATATAATTTAAAGAAACAAAAGCAAAACATAAACGAAAATGTCCAGCAAGCCTCTCAAGATTGTTTTAGATTTTACTAGAGACAAAGTAAATAGAATAACATAATGTTGTAAAAGACAGAGAAATAGTTCTGCTCAAATTTGTCTATGTTATCACATAATAACATAACACATATTTATTGGATCTCTTCCCATGGGTTTTGTCATAAAGACTGTAAATATGTTGGGGTGTTCTGAATTACAAGAATACTTTAATGTAATACAGTGATGTGTGTGTGTGTGTGTGTGTGTGTGTGTGTGTGTGTCTGTGTGTGCCTGTATTAGCAAGTGCACCTTGGTGGCTCCAGAATGAGAACCTTATGAACAGAGCACTTGAACTTGGGACCCTCTGTGACCTCTGTGGTGGATGAGAGGCAGATTAAAGTTGAACAGTGCATTAGTACTTCTTGAAACCCCAAGAAGACAATCAGGAGAGTCTGAGCTTGGAGCACACGGAGTGACCTGAAGGGTCCTGTGCAAAGAGAGTGGAAAGCCCTGCCCCTCCCCTTTTCATGCATCTTCCATCTGGCTGCTCATTTGTATACTTGATGTAATATGTAATAGCAAATTGGTAAATATTAATAAGGCATTTCCCTGAGTTTTGTAAGCCAGTTTAGAAAATTAACTGAATATAAATATGGAGACATGGAACCATGGTTTATGGCTAGTTGTTTTAGAGGTGCAGTCTCAACCTGGAGCTGAGACTGGTGTCTGAACTGGAGGATCAGTCCTGTGCGACTGAGTCCTCACCCTGTGGCTCTTACTTCACACTTAGCACAGTAGAACTAAATTGGACAGCATTAGGCTCATATCTGATTGAGAATTACTTGGTTTTGGGAAAATTCCAACAGCATCTTGTATCAGAGTGCTCTGATTAATAGAATGTGAAAGTTGGGGAGAGGGTAGTGAGTTTTTTTTTTTTTTGGAAATACTCAACAAACACTGAAGTAGAAAGTCCTTAGATACTGATTTTTGCATTTATTTAGTGGCTCACTCAAGCACTGCCTGCCTGTACTGCCTGTTTGCCAAGCATGTCTTCACTTCCTACCTGGAACACAGTAACCTGGAGAAATAGCTGAAATAGTGGTGGTTGCTCCTAACAATCTGCTGAGGGCTGGGATGCCTCTGTAAAATGCTTCTTGCTTGCCCATCTTGTTTTAGAGTATAAAATGTGATTATGAACTGAACCTGGGACAGAAACCTTTCAGGAGCTGTTCTGGCTTCCATCGATTGGTGACCCCCTCCTCTCTTCATCTCTCATTAATTTCACCCCCACAACAACATTTGACTGTAGTGTAAGCACAATTCATTGGAGAAGAAATGACATTTCAAAATATGGCAATGGGGGCAGTTTGTTACTTATTGACTCATCGAAAGAACAGCACAAACACCTCCACATCACCTGTCAGCTAGCCCAAGTCTCCTAAATTATGCAAGATCCCAGACCTAAATTCAGGATATTAAACAATGAAAATGTATGACTGCTTAAAAATAGTTTCTGTATTTGGCACTAAAATACAATCCAGTAGAAGACGACAGGGAGTATTTACAAATTACATATTGCCAATGGACCAAAAGAGAAAGAGAAAAGGAAGAGGAGGAGGGTAAGGGAGGAGGGGTTGAAGGAGGGGGAGGGAGAGGAAAAGAAAGAGGAGAAAGGAGAGAAAGAGAAGGTGAGGAAGAAGAGGAAGAAGAAGAGGAGGAGGAGGAAGGGGGATGCAAGAGGAGAGAATCTAAAGAAACAAACATTCTACTTAACCCCTCAGCCAAAGGCAAAAGGGGACATTTTATCAGACAACACACACAAAGGACAAATAGCAGGAAATACCTTCAAAGGCAATTAGTTTGCCACTGGGAAAGTAGAAATTAAAACCATGATGAGAAAGGCATGAATACATGTTCAAAAGGGTGAGATAATAACTCCAAAAGAGACAACACTAAATGCTGGTAAGGATGTAAAGAGCTGGCTTTCTGATGGGAATAAAGAATAATGTCGCCTTTCTGTGAGGCAATTTGCCAGCTTCTTGACATACTAAACTTGTAATAAGCACATGTTTTAGTAACTAAAAGCACATATTAATTCCAAAGAAATATAACCAAGTGCAGATGAGAGATCTGTATACAAATGTTTTCAGCAGTTTTAAGCTACCTGGGCTAAAGTCCAGATCAAGCAAATTATGAAGGGAGCCCTTCCTCCCTCCCTCCCTCCCTCCCTCCTTCCCTCCCTCCCTCCCTCCCTCCCTCCCTCCCTCCCTCCTTTCCTTCCTTCCTTCCTTCCTTCCTTCCTTCCTTCCTTCCTTCCTTCCTTCCTTTCTTCCATCTTTCTTCATGCAGCCATCAACATGGCCAAACCTGGGTGATGAGATCAAGATAAAATCCCCTGTGGTAAAGCAATTTGTCAAAGAAAAGGTGATATAGGAAAAAGGGGCAAAGCAACAAGAAGAAAAGATTGGGAAAACAGACATTGAAGATGGAAAACTAGTGTGGTTAAGAACCTAAGAGATACTTTTCAAGAGCCCCAGATGCCGGTCTCTGGGATGCTACAGCCTCTTCCCACAGATAATGTTTAGTGCATTTGGTTGCAAAGTCATGTCTGAGGTCCATGGCTGTTATGCATTCAGGTAATGGAGTGGTGGTTTTGCTATTCTGAGAGTGAGCCAAATCCATAGTAATATTCTACGCATTATTCATTTACTGTTAGCAAGAACAGGAAGAATACATAGATAAAATTTCTCACCATGCCAATAATTGATGGATTGCTGTAACTATAAGTGTATGGATACTTTTAATCAATTATGCCCAAGGTGGGCAAGGCGAGTCAAGTCGGATAATGGCTTCAGAGCGGGGCATCTGACTGGAGGAGGCTGGATAAAGAAGAAAGTGTCTCTGAGGAGCTCTGGCACTAAACTGCAGTGCACGGGCTGAGCGAGGTACAGGGAAGCCAAGTCCCCATGAGGCCACAGTGAGGTCTGCCTGCAAAGCCTTGAGATAGCCAGTGTCTGGAACACTCCAGAATTGAGAAGAGCCAAACTCCTCACAGTAGTCAAGTAGCATATTGATCTTGGAAAAGTTTCTTTGGGTTATGTAATGACATGAATTATTTAAGGAAAAATTATTCATGTCTTGTTTTAGCATCAAATTCTATATCAGGTTTGGGAACGATAGGGATTTAGTAATATTATGAAATGCTCAGTAGTATTTTTTTCTACCAACTCATTTCATTAATTCATAATTTCTCTTATATAATTCGGCAAGCATTGTATTATGTCATAAACTTTAGTATATCAAACTAAGCTGGGGGGAGTAATAACTGATTTCACAAGTTGCCACATTAAAGGGGCCTTCTGTCCATATATTGATATTTCTTCTTTTCTTCTTCTTTTGTTTTGCATACCCATGCCTTTTTTCATATTGATATTTCATTTTTATTTTAAAATGCTTTGTTAATTAACATCTAAAACAACAGGGTTACATAATCATGGTTGAATCCTCGCTCTCCCACTCCCTGGTCCCTTCATCCCTACTGCACCCTTCCCTCTTCCTTCCACTTTCACTGACACAGACACTTTTGATGTGGCCAGGAATGATCTCAGAGAGATAGCATGCATTGCCTTGATGGCTTTATTTTAAAGAAGGTCAATTTGTGGGAGGAAATTTACATAAAACTTCTCATGAAATATTTCTGTAATAATCAATGCTATGATTTAAATCTGGAAATCTCCCAGAGACTCACGCTTTAAACAATATTCTCTTGCTTGGCATTATGTTAAAGGCTGCGGCACCCTCTTCAGAGTCAGATACCTGCTGGCTGGCAGGTAAGTCCCAACAGCAGACCTTTTAAGGTTCTACTTACGGCCAGTTCAAGTCTGCATTCTCTACTTCTATTCCAGCCTGAATTACCCACTTCCCGTTGGATCCCGAATTCTCCACTTCCTGGTCCAGCCTGCATTCTCTATTTCCTGGTCCAGCCTGCATTCTCTACTTCTTCATATATCCAGGAGTAAACAACTGCTACTTAGTAGTGAACTGAATAAATCTTTTCTCTTACTAGTTTCCTGTCTCAGTTCTTCATTGTAGAACTCAAAACTGCCCAATACAAATTCTAACCTGTTTCCAATAAATTACATGTTGAGTGAGTAAAAGGAGATTCTGTCTGTAGAGTTGGTCAGATATTTGATAAAAATAATGAAATGCAGATTTATCCTTTTGTCTATTTTCTATCAATTCTGGCCCAGGTCTTGTAACCATCTTTCCTTTTTAAGACAACACATAATAAACAATTGTTTTTCTATATGTTAAGCTTTATAATTTAAATTAGCTTAAATTTCCAGTGGAGGGGATCTCTAATATCTTCATAAGTGAGTGCTTTGTTGTTAATATAAAACAATCATTAAAGAGCATACCTAAAATACCTAGTACTTAGTAGATAATGGGTAATTTACAGAATGAATTTTAGATCTATACTGTATTTCTCATGTACTATCTAATATGTTTTAAAAATTACCAACGCTGTCTTTCTTTAACTTTCCATATAAATGTATTTTTTTACACTCTCATGTTACCCTCAAAGCATGGGACAAGAAACTTACTTACCTTGGTGAGTGCACACTGGAGGTACACTCTGGGATCACACACAGTGTGATCCTGTTGAGCACACACACAGCAAGTGCACTTCAGGATAACAGTGGTTCTGTGATAACCACATTCTATTTCCAGGTTAATTATGGCTCCCTAGTCACAAGCTAGGTTCTACGTATTTGACCCATTGCTAAGTATGCATGTACAAATGTAATGAGAATTTTGGTTTCTTTAAAAACACAGCTATGTGACTCTGTTTCTGTTTGAATCCCAGGTGTGGGATATGGAACTGCTTTAAATTGTTCCCACTGCTAACTAGGATTTGCCCCCATGCTCTGGCAGGGGCATGATTCTGCCAGCTGAAGATCTCTTACTTTTGGAATTTTAGGGACTTGAGAGAGAACATACAGATGCCAGGGCCCTGAGAGGGTGTGGCGGCCCCTATTCCAGTTTCTGCCCCTTCTGCTACCGGGCCCTGCTGCTTTCTGCCCCCTCTGCTACTGGGCCCTGCTGCTTTCTGCCCCCTCTGCTACCAGGCCCTGCTGCTTTCTGCCCCCTCTGCTACCAGGCCCTGCTGCTTTCTGCCCCCTCTGCTACCGGGCCCTGCTGCTGCATTTGCTTTTGCTGTTTGCCGCATTTCTGTTGTTTGCTGGTTTGCTCGATTGCTGGTTATCCTGAGGAGGAAAATTGGACTTGCCTCTAGGAACTCAATGCCCCTGATCGGCGGAAGGAGTCGAAAGAGTTCTATGTCCCCTTTACCTCCTAACACTTTTTCTTGTCTATCTAGTGTTGGGGGTTAGAAGGTACTGGGGTGGAGAAGGGTGGTAGGTAAAAGAACCCAAGAAAGTAGCCAAAAAAGTATGATTACACACAAATTAAATGGTAAAGCCATATGATATATATGATTATTTGCTATCTTTTTCCTAACCTGTTTCTGCCCAGTGAACAGTTTAGTGTTTTAGAAATTATTTATTTAGACAAAAAGATAAGAGAATGTAACTTAAATGCAGGTGGCATTTTATCTGATACTATAAATCAGAGCTAAAGTACAGGAAACATTAGCACTTTTGTCTGCCTCCCTATTTCAGCTACAGTCCAATTTTTATGGTTTTTATTTCTCAAGGGCCTTAAGACTTTAAATATAGAATGCTTAGTGTTAAATATCTTTTATTGTGTCTGAGAATTAACAAGCCTTTTCTCTGCTCAAATCTCTCTCTCTCTCTCTCTCTCTCTCTCTCTCTCTCTCTCTCTCTGCCTGTGTGTGTTTATGTTTGTGTGATCTATCAGTAGATATATCAAAAGATTTTCTTCTTAATCTATGTGGTTTCAAGAGCTTGACAATTGCAATACATGCCTCTGGCACATTTGTGCAGTAAATTCTACCTTTTAACTGATCCTCTCCATGGCTAGTCCCCAGCGTTTGTGTTGTCAGCCTTCATGCCATTTTCAGACTGCGCACAACTTCTGACTGCAGAAAACTAGAAAATCAATTCACGAATGAGCACAGATGGAGGAGCATGGTAAAAGTCTAATCAATCACTTCCTTTTGCACAACACTGCTTCCCCAAACCTAATAAAGATTAAGAGGACAGAGGAATAAATAACGGAGTCTCATGAACGGGTTCTTTGCATTTTTGAGTTCAACTTTATTTTCATGTTTTTCAGTTTCGGGATACACAGGTACCTGCCAAGAGTGAAAGATCTTACTGTAGGAAAAGGTAACAATGTAATACCAATTTTAAAGAATTTTCTCAGGAAAATAAATTGTAAAAAGAGAAAGCTATTTTATCGTTTTGAGTGTGGTGATTAGTTTATATTAAAAGATTCAACAGTCTACCACAAGTGTCTGTAGTCACAAGAGTGACTATATCAGGTCCTCATGAGACTGGCATGAGTGCGTAAGCTATGGCCTCAGGAACATAGAGATTGCCCTGAAGAAAATGTACATACACGTATGCTCGCGCCACAGCATGGGCCAGTGAGGTCATTACTCAACCTCCATTGGTCTAAACCAATGTCCATGTGTCTTAAATTTTGCTTTCTTTGGTTTTCTGCTCTTTTATTCTCACTGCTTCCCTTCATGATTCTTCCTTATCTCTCGAGCTTTATCTACATTGTCTCATTTTAGAGACCTCTTCCTTATGCCACTTTGGCTAATGCTGCCAGATCCCGTCTACCCACACTACATACTGCTGTTGGAATTATGCTACATGCTCTATTCTGTTTCTCCATAGTGTATAGAACTGTATTTATCACCCTGCACAAAACTAAAGTCCAAGCAGATTAAAGACCTCAACATGAAACCAGATGCATTAAGTCTAAGAGAAGAGAAAGGGAGAAATAACACATTAGTCGAGGAGGCAGCTTCCTGAACTAGTGGCTCAGGCTCTAAGATCAACAACTGATAAATGAGACCTCATGAAACTGAAAAGCTTCCATAAGGCAAAGAACACTGTCCATAGGACAAAATGGCAGCCTACAGACTGGTAAAAGATCTTCAAAAATCCTATATCTGACAGAGGGTTAATACCTAAAATATATGAAGAACTCAAAAAGTTAGACTTCAGCACACCAAATAATTCAATTAAAAATGGGATACAGAGCTAAACAGAGAATTCTCAAGAGAGGAATATCAAAAAGTGAGAAACACTTAAAAAATGTTTAATGTCCTTAGTCCTCAGAGAAATGCAAATCAAAATGACCCTGAGATTCCATCTTACCCCCCTCAGAATAGCTAAGATCAAAAACTCAAAACAGTACATGCTGGCAAGGTTGTGGAGCAAGGGAACAGTCCTCCATTGATGAAGTGAGTGGGTAACTTGTCAAACCACTTTGGAAATCAATTTGGTGGTTTCTCAAAAACTGGGAATAGATCTACCTCAAGACTCAGCTATACCACTCCTGGGCATATACCCCAAAGATGCCCCAGTATATCACAGGGTCACATGCTTAACTATTTTCATAGCAGTGTTATTCATAATTGCCAGAAACTGGAAAAGAAAACCCTAGATATCCTCACCTGAAGAATGGATAAAGAAAATGTGGTAGTTCTACACAAAAGAATACTATTCATCTATTTTTAAAAATATACATCATGAATTTTGCAGACAAGTGGATGGAACTTCAGAATATCATCCTAAGTGAGTAAAATTAGCCAGAGCCAGAAAGACATGTATGGCAATGACTCACTTATAAGTGGACATTAGCCATAAAGTGCAGGACAACCATGCGACAATCCACAGGCCCAAAAACCCTGGGTAATAAGGATGTCCGACGGGAGGATGCACAAATCTCACTCAGAAGGGGAAACAAAACAGTCATTGGAAGTGGATGGACAGGCAGCATGCAGGAGCTGGCCCCAGGCTCCCTACAAATTTGTAGCGAATGTACAGCTTGGTCTCCTTGTGGGTCCCCAATACGTGGAGCAGGAGCTGTCTGGGTTTCTGTTCTCTGCTATCGGATCCCCTATCTCTTACCTGGTGCCAAGTCTGGCATGGCTTTGGTGGGTACAGAATGACATAATGACACATTTCCCACGCCTGGGACAAGGCCAGTAGCTGTGGACCTCTCCAGTGTCGAATGGCCGCCATGGGCATAAGGCTTATTTGTATAATGTGTACACATTTTCATTTTCCTCTGAGGAATGGCCTCCCTGTTAATGTTAGTGACTCCATGATAATCTGAGACAGCATGAGCCCCGGAGGCAAAGGTTTGACTAATGTCTCAGCAAAATGGAAAACCCTGGGACCTGCAGGACAACCTTTAATGCTGTTGAAAAGAACTTAAAAACATGAGCTGGAAAATATATAATTTCTCAACTATGGAAAAGTATAAGGATGCAATATGAATTGTATAAGGAGCTTCATGAATCTAAAGGAACAAAGGCAGCTGCATTAACGAGCCAACTTGTCAGAAAGATACAAAGGCAGGCAGATTCCTGAGTTCAAGGTCAGCCTGGGACACAGCAAGGTTAGGCCTAGATGTGGTAGAAATGGTAATTTCAGGACTAGGACCCACCCAGCTAGTTTATCTTCTGTGCTTAACAGACGCAGGCAGATATTGCTATGTTAAAAGAAAAATTGTGCTTTCTATCTCTTAAGAATTAAGAGATGGCTTGGGCCACTGGACGCAGGTTTATAAGATAATCAAAAGAAAACCTTAAGTAAATGGCCGGATTGATATGTATAATAAAAGAAGGGGCTTATGATCTGCGGGAGATGAGCTGTACAGAGAAAATTTTTAGAATAGCAAGAAGGAGCTGCTTGGAGAGCTGTCTCTAGCAGAAGACAGAGAGAGGGAGCTGCCGGAGATCTCCAGAGAAAGCAGTTTCCAGGGGAGCATAGGCTGCCAGTAGGCCCCACAGTTTGACTTCCAGTCCTTTGTTTTCACAGCTTCCAGATGCCCACTCTCTCAGAACTCTTCTCCAAGCCCAGGCTGGTCCTTGGCACCTGGACTACCTGGTTGAGCCTCAGAGGGAGAGGATGTCCTAGGTGTGGTATACTCAAGGGGGTTCCTCCTCCTACTAGGAGAAGAGGAGGGGATAGTTGGGGGAAGGTAAGACTGGGAAGAGAGAAAGGAGGGGCACTGTGATCAGGATATAAAATGAATAATAAATAAATAACTAAATAAAAACCATTCCAGCTTGTTGAGGAGCTATGCAAATAACCAATTCCATATGTAATTAATGGAAAAATTTAATGCTATGCTTGCAAACTTTAGGATGTTTCTGTTAGTTTTATCAATATATAGTTACAAACGACACTTGTCTTTCAACTACTGTTAGTAAAATTCAAAGTGAAATTCTAAGTGCCATTTTTGTCACTCCTCTTGGACATGGGACAAGTAAAGCCTTACAATTCCTTAATCTCAATATTGATTGCACTAGAATTCTCTAAGGGGCACATTACATGCCATTGAAAGAAAAGAAGTTTTTGAGATATCCTCATTTTTGGGAGGCCTTTATTGTTAAAAATAAATAAAACATGGAAAAAGAATAAGCTTAGGAAAGGCATGGGAGAGCACCCATCATTTAGCAGAATTATAAAATTGAGAGATGAGACTATACTGGCCTATGTAGAGAATTTTAGGGCAGTCTGGGCTACATAACTAGATTTTATATTTTTACCAGAAATAAATAAAAAAAAAAAACTGAGGGGAAAAGGAGAAGAAGAGAAAGGAAGGAATAAAATGGAAAATTAATTCATTTATGTTAATGAAAAATTATTATTTCTCAAAAATAATTTATAGGTTTTAATACTCCAAAGGGCACCAGAGGAGAAAAAAATAATCAAAAGCAAAACTGCTTTTGCAATGGTGTCTCCTGCCCAGCCTGGTCTAAACCCAGCACTAGACTATATAAACAAGCCAGGCAGCACTTCCTATTGAAAGACTTGGGAGGAAAACTGTACGTAAAGAATGTCATGCGGAATCATCGTTTGCCATGCTTGCTTTGTTGCTACTATCCTGCATTAGCTAGGATTTCTATCTGTGATAAAAGGCTATTCTTTCTCACCACATCTCTCTCAAGCCTCTTTCAATGTCTTTGTTATGTCTGCGATAAAAGTATTTTAAGTTGTGCGTATGCCATCAATCCCTGGTGGCATCTTTGCAAACAACAATTTAAAGGTTATTTTTTTATATCACTTACATGTGACAAAGATACCCAGTGATGTAGAATAGGAATCCTTTAAATACAGCGAAATTTTCAGTAATAATTTCCATGAGATAAAAATGTCTTTTTTT
>NW_022196898.1:87067796-87073123 GCF_008632895.1 Mastomys coucha
TTTTTTTTGAGTAGCCTGGCTATCTCACAAAAGGAAATCAGAGAGAAGAGAATAGCAGTGAAGGTGTGATGGTTTGATGATCTGAGACATTCTGCAAGGAGCCCATGCTGAGGGACAATAGTTAGGAGCCACCTGCACTGGGGAGCCTGGGAGCTGACATCAGAGGAGAGTGAGATGCACACACGGGGTGAGAACACCACAGTTACAGGGGCAGGGAGGCCAGCTGCACTCATCTGCACCTTGTGAACGCACACACACACACACACACACACACACACACACACACACACACACACGATCTGAGGTACCCCAGCAGGCTGAGGGCACCATCCAGGGAGGGCAGTGCTGGGATCCAGTGGACGCAGCAGGAAGTGAACGGTGAGCGTCTCAGGAGATGAGGCCTGAGAGTTTTCTCTCCTCACTTTTTGTCTAAGAGGGTTTTTTTTTTCTTTTTTCCTTTTCTTTTTCTTTTCTGTTTTTTTTTTCTGAAAGAAACAGTCCAGGGCAAAGTACAATGTCAAAGATCAAGTGAAGTACTCTAGGAAAATATCAATTCAGACAAAAGCTGTGATGATATTGATTTTAAACTGAATAAAAGTAGGTTCTTACAAAAAAGAACTCCGTACTGCTCAGAGTGTAGAATTTGATATGGGTTAAGGTGAACTCTGAAGGTGATGTGAGGACTGGGTCAGAGGCGGTCGAGGAAGTTAAAATAGTAAGGACTTGACCCCCCCTAGGTTCTTCCCACAAGTCATATCCTAAATTGCCAGCAGGTGAGGCCTCCAAGCCATGGTTCCTTCCCTCAGAGACCAGTAATCAATGTAGTTGGTTGCAGTTAAAGACATACAGGATTGTACTATACTGTATATATAGAGTGTAGAATACATATATATAGTATAATAAAATGCTACATTTTTTACAATAATGATGCTACATATATGTATATGTAATACAATATGTATTGTATATGTAATACAATAATGATAATGCATTGACACAATTTATGTAATCATAATTTAATATATAGTAACAACATGTTTCCTTTTTATCAAATTACTTGTAAGAACTGCATGAAGAACTCTTAAAATTAGATAATGAAATATAACTCAAAAAAGAATAAAAGTTCTGAATAGAAACCCTAGAAGTGGCTAATATGCACATATAACATTAGAGAAATGCAAATGTGATTCACAAGGAGGAACCATGACACCTATGACTCTGTTTAAATGATAAGAAGCATTGCTGGGGTTAGAGAAATTAGACTCTTTGTATTTAGCTGTCTGGAATAAAACAGTGGTGTAGATTTTTTTAGAATAGTCTTATGGAATGTTTAAATATATGAAACATGAGACTCTATTTAGCTCAACAGTTCCATCCTAGATATATATAGAAAAAACTCACATCAACACACAACCCCCAACACTGATGTTGATAATAGTCTACTTATGATAATCAAATTCATATTCATATTTATATGTATACAAAACAGGTAAATATTGTTAAACTCATAAACTAATAAATATAGAATCCCTAAACAAGAAATATTATCCAGCAATTCAATTAAATTAATTAAGTACTCATATATAATACATAGGAACTTTTATGATTTGATGTCGGCTGAAAGAAACAAAGAACAAAAAGTCACAAAATGAATGTATCCCCATGAGACACCATACTGTGAAATCTAAACAGGCAGATGTTATATAAGAATTCTCTGGCACTGAAGGAGTTGGACAGAAATTAGAAGGGATAAGTGTGTATGAAGTTTTTAAATTTGATATAGTTAGGTGAAATCTCCTCACTTGTATTGGTAGACAAACAACTGTGAATAAGCCATTGGACACGAAGAAGGTAAATGTATGACTGTATCTCAATAAAATCATCACTTAATGAAATAAGGAAATGGACAAGAAAAATAAAACAGTGACTTTAGTGATTAAGTGAGCAATTCTCACAAAACATAAAAAAATAGAAAAAGATAAACTTTGGAACATCATAAAATGAACAGAAGATATCCTGCGTAATGTCCATATCAAAGCACAAGAGTTCTAAGAAAAGAAGCTTAAAAATGTCAAGACACATGCATGAAGGGAGGGCAAAAGCTGAATGAGTTGAACCTGCAAAGATATTTGTTTTCAATGTAGAAATAGGTAATAATGATGAGGATGATAATCATACAAAGTCATGGGAATAAAAGTAAAATATGCCATTCAAACTATTGATAATACATCTCTAAAAATGTAAGGAAAAGATGAAAATGGAAACAAAATCTAAACAGATACACAATTCAACATGTCAATGAAGAGATTCTTCTAAAATAAGGATAGAAGAGAGAAAATATAGAAAAGTCCAAGGGAAACAGATAAAGTGAAATGGGATGTCAGAACATATCCCAAGCCGCACTAGTTACTAAATATCTGACAGAAACAGCTCAGAAAGGGTTAATTTTGGCTCACATTTCAGAGTAGAAAATGTGTCTGAGAATTCATGACAGTGGGAGCTTATAGGAGAGGCTTGTATAGCGGCATGCAGGACAAAGAGAAACAAGGACTGTGTGTCTTGTTCAAAAGTTCAACTCCAGCGACATACATCTGCCTACCAACTCTCTTCTCTTTTTTTAAAGGCTTATTTTACTTTACTTTACTTTACTTTACTTTACTTTACTTTGTGTGTGTGTGTATGTGTCTTTGTATGATGTGTGCATGGATGTATGTATGAGTGGAGGCCAAAAGAGATCATGGGACCCACGGGAACTGGAGTTCCACGTGGTCCTGAGCAAGTCGCTGTCTGTGCCGTGAACCTAACTAAGGTCCTATGGAAGAGCAAAGGTGCCCATAATTACTGAATCATCTCTCCAGCTATAGACTTGGGTTCTGGAAGGCTCCACACTTCTAAGGATTTCCAGAACCTGGAGAGCAGAAACATGCTCTCTGTTGGCGACATGTTAGATACCAAACAAAACAGCAATAAAAACATGATTACAGTAAAAGTAATATATATTAAACCACACAATGAAACCTAGAGATTCTGTTTCAAATGTTAAACAGAACATGACCCACAGGTTAAGAATTACCAGATAAAGAAGGTTGATCCCCACTTTATTTTCTTGCAAAATGTATTGTTTGATATTAAGTTTTGTTTGAGACATTGTAGGTCAAATAGATGACTGTTGTGTTCAATAACATTCTCCACTTCATCTTGATTTACATTCACATAAGATTTTCAAACAAGATGAAATACCAGGTTTTACATATCTAAGAGACTGCTTGAGGGAGATACGATCTTTAATAGCATCTTCATAGAATTTATTAACAACACGGTGTGGCTTGCATAAAAAGCAGGTGGGGTTGTTGTTTCCTGCTGGATTTTCTTTGCTTTGATAGTTCAGAGTTTCCTCAACCCAGCTCGATAGACACTGTCAGAAGACTCAAAGACTTCTCTCTATACATTTCAAGTGACAATCTTAAAGGTATTGGAAAACATTTAGAAAATGTATTCAAGGAGTTTTAAAAACCTTGGTAGAAATGCATAAATGGTATTATACAAACTCATTGTCTAAAACTGGATTTTAAAGAGCCAAAGGTTGTATTTTTTATTGCTTGTTATATTTATTTACATTTCAAATGTTATAACCTTCCCAGTTTCCCTTCCACAAACTCCCTATCCTTTCCCCCATCCCCTGACTATATGAGGGTGCTCTCTCACCTACCCACTCCCTCGTCGCTGTCCTAGCATTCCCTTACACTGGGCATCAAGCCTTCATAGCACCAGGGACCTCCCCTCACATTGATGCCAGATAAGGCCATCCTCTGCTACACATGCAGCCGGAACCATGGATCCCTTCATGTGCACTCTTTGGTTGGTGGTTTAGTCCCTTGGAGCTCAAGGGGGTCAGGTTGGCTGATATTGTTGTTCTTCATATGGAGTTACAAACCCCTTCAGCTCCTTCAGTCCTTCTCCTAACTCCTCCATTGGGGTTCCCAGGCTCAGTCTGATGGTTGGCTTCAAGCATCCTCAATTGTATCAGTCAGGCTTTGGTAGAGCCTCTCAGGGGACAGCTATACCAGGCTCCTGTCAACAAGCAATTCTTGGCATCAGCTATAGTGTCTGGGTTTGCTGCCTGCAGATGGGATGGATCCCTAGGTGGGGCAGTCTCTGGATGACCTTTCCTTCAGACTCTGCTCCACTCTTTGGCCTTGCATTTCCTTTAGTCAGGAGCAATTCTGGGTTAATATTTTTCATATGGGTGGGTGGCCCCATCCCTCAACTGGGGAACATGCCTAACCTCTGAATATGATCTCTACAAGTTTTCTCTCCCCTTTGTTGCTTATTTCAGCTAATGTCATCCCCACCGGGTCCTTGGAGTCTTTGCTTTCCTGGCATCTGGGACTTTCTAGAGACTACCTCCAGCTCCTCATCCCCCACTGCTATACACCTCTGTCCAATTTTCTGACCCTCTGTACTTCTCACCCCATCCTCCCACACTTGATCCTGCCCCCTTTATTCCTCTCCCTCTTGTCTCCCTCCCAGGTCCCTGCTTCCCCCTATCTCCTGTGATTAGTTTGTTTCCCCTTCTAAGTAGGACTGAAGTGTCCACACTTTGGTCTTCCGTCTTCTTGATCATCATATGGTCTATGAGTTGTATTGTGAGTGTTCTAAGCTTTGGGCTAATACCCACTTCTAGTGAGTACATATGATATATGTCTTTTTGGGTCTGGGTTACATCACTCAGGATGATATTTTCTAGTTCCATCCATTTGCCTGTGAATTTCACAAAGTCATTGTTTTTAACAGCTAAATAGTACGCCATTGTGTAAATGCAGCACATGTTCTGTATTCATTCCTCCGTTGAAGGACATTTGGTTTGTATCCAGCTTCTGGCTATTATAAATAAGGCTGCTATGAAGATAGTAGAGCATGTGTCCTTGTTATATGTTGGAGCATCTTCTGGTATATGCCTGGGAGTGGCATAGCTGGGTCCTCACGTAGTATTATGTCCAATTTTCTGAGGAACTGCCAGACTGATTTCCAAAAGAAAGTATAGGACAGGCCCCACGAGTCACAGGGGAGCCGCCGGGCGGCAGGGACAGGATCCTCTCAGCTTCCAAGTGGCAGAGGTGGATCAGCGACCTTAGTTGCCCCTCCCTTGCACGTGAAGGGTCTGCCTCCAGGGACCTCCTTGACCTGGAGTCTCCAGTGAGAGCCGCCATCTTCTCTCCAGTGAGTTCCTAAGCAGGAGCAGCCACCCAGGAGGCACAAACCCCACAAGTCGCAGGGGTCTTGCAGGGCGTCAGGGACAGGACAAGCTCTGGTCAGAGTCACTAAGA
>NW_022196898.1:87079762-87092262 GCF_008632895.1 Mastomys coucha
AGGGGTTTGTTTTTGTTGTTTTTGTTTGTTTCTTTGTTTTTTGGAGGGGAAACTGGGAATGGAGAAAAACAAAAAAAGGAAAGTATAGTAGGTCATGAAAGTGAAGATGCACTACATATTGAAGAAATTCCGACAGTGAATGGTTAGGTGAGCATCAGAGCAATCAAGAACATGGGAGAGAGATAAATACCACAGGTTTTCTCTCACACATATGCAAAACCTATAGTTAATCCTGTTTGCTTATATATGTATATGATATTGAAGCAGAAAGGGAGTTATTTGGGGAAAGAAGAGGGCATGAGGGATCAAGGGAACATAAAATATTTGGATGCAAATGAGATAATATTAACAATGTAGAAGCCTATAATAACAGAATAGTATCACTAAATTAAAGAATGAAACCCTTATGGTGACTAAACATGCATTCATTTAGGGACCTGAGTCAATATCAGACCACCTTTAAGATCACATAAAAATAAATTAAAACGTTAAATAACTGAATGAATAAAAAATATTCAATTTCAAAATATTAACCATATAAAAGCTGTATCTTCCAAATTCTAGTGTTGTGTTTGGTGCTCTGGTAAAGAATTCTAAATTCAACTTTGGGTGAATAAAATAACTATCTCTGAGCACAATTGTGTTATTTGTCTCTGTGTATTTTTATCTGTGCAGACTTTTTTTCTTTAAAACAACAAAAGCCCCTCCCCTCTGATTGATGTTAATTCTTTTAATGCCATAATTCACCATGTGGTGGTAAATTTTAATTAAAACTATCTTTGAATTTTTACAAATTAGTTTAGAACTATATTCCAACAATATCCCCAAATTTCACATATAATTGTGTAGTGCCCTTAACAAATATAGTCTCTTATCTCACAATGGTTTTATGAGAAATTGTAATCAGACACAGGACTATCTATTCTAGATTCTGTGTTCTGATCAGGTACTACAAATGGGGTAGGCACGAATGTAGGGCTTGCCAGTTTGCCTGGTAAAAATACTCCCATAGGCCAGTGTCAAGTTTGCAACAGTTTATAAGAATTGCATACACTTTAACTGCCTCCCTCAACACCCACAGCCTGGAATGCCACTCTGTCTGTTCAAAGCACACTCTCTTCATCATTGCTTAGGAAAACATGATCCTGCTCTGGTTAATAGAGGTGCCAAGATGTGTTCTTGCCAAGTATCTCACTTTCATGTTTGACAGGAAAAACTTTGTAAATAACAGCTGAGATATTTGAAACTCACAATCAATGAAATTATACCCTTAGTCGCTGTTTAATTGAAAAGAAATTCTAAGATTTGGACAAGATATATGCAGAGGTTTTCTATTTGAAATGATGTATTTTCTGCACATGCACAGGTGGGAGTTTCATGCTTTGGAGTTTAGCCCTCACTGAGAGAAATCTCTTATCTTTTTCAGTATCCTCTGGCCTAATTCAGTTTTCTCAAGTGAATGAATGAATGAATGAATGAATAAATAAATAATTTGTTGTCGTACTCACTTGAAAAAATCCTCCAGTGTTCCAACACAAACCTAGCCCCTAGTTATAGATCATCCTTAGATCCTTCAGCGGGGGGTTATTCTTGATATAAATAGTAGAGAGCTCAAACTAAAAGTGATTCTTCCTTGCAGTTGTGGCCTTGATGATTCTGGATGTGACTTTGGAAGATGCACCTGTGCACTGCCGACTCTTTATCCTCACTATGTGTGTACCACATCTGAGTGGTAGCATCACCGCCATTGGGCTTGTGGTGTGTTGAAAGCGGGAGAAAGTATAGAGAGTTGGCCAGTGTGAAATTCTTGCTCTCAACTTCCTGTATGTGGAGACCTACGTTTGACATTCAATGTTATTTTAGGTCCCAGGAAAGAGAACGGGGATACACTTCTACGTTGTCAAGAGTTCCCTCTTCAGCCTTTTGTTAAGGTCTCCACTGTTTAGGGCTCATGCTTGTCTATCAGTCACCCGGCTGCCAGATAGAGAGATGGTCTGTAGAGTACACGGCAGGTATTAATGTGCTCACAAGTAATGAAGACTCAGACTTCACAGCAGTAGGAAAATGTTCTCAAGTACAGTGAAATGCGTTTGTGTCAGAAACTCACTTTAATTGTTTGAATTTGATATTAAAGTAAAATAACTCATTTATCTTTAGAGGTACCACCATAAGATTTATTAAAGCTAACAGCTCAGAGCAACAACTCTCGGGAAGATTGTTTTTTTTTACCGTGGCACAGAATAAAGCCAGTTAATGAGAAAAGGCGTGATTTATCAAGAGGTGTAAAAGCTTGAGGAAATATTTTCATACCTCCAAAGACACTATTTTATAGAATTAAGGTGGAAAACATGACAATTCCTTTTTAAGTTGAAGAATAATTATTATGCGACAGATTATCCAATTATTCAATTATTCAAATTATGTAAAAATTATTCAAACTCCAGGTTGAATGGTGACTGCAGGTTCAAGTGCGTCACACACTTCTGATCATCAAGAGTGTACAGTTTATCAGTGAGACAAAAAGCGCACCGAACTAGTTCTGCTGCATGTCAGAGTCTGACATGAAATGTGCAGTAGAGCACCTGGGAATAACATCATTTTGGGAAGAGGGCAGCTGGGAAAACACTGGTGAACATCTGGCTTGAAATGGAATGTTGGAAGGGTCCTGGGATGGTACTGGAGAGATGGCTCGGGAGTTTAGTGCATGCGATGCTCCTGTAGAGTACCTGTCGGGCTGCGTGTCTGTCCAGGTTTGATTACCACGTATTGACTGACAGTCACCTGGAGCTGTACTTCCATGGGGCCCACTGCCATTTCCTAATCCCTGAAGGTACCAGAAATGCATGTGGTACACATACATGCATGCACACAAAACATTCCATAGGACAATTAAAATATAAAAATCCAAAATTTCTAAGAGGAGCCAAATGAGCTACATAAAAGCTATATAACTATTTTTTATTGGATATTTTTTAATTTACATTTCAAGTGTTTTCCCCTTTCCAGGTCTCTCCTTCAGAAACCCATCCCCTTCCCCTGCCTCTATGAGGGTGCTCCCCCACCCACCCACTCCTGTCTTCACACCCTGCCATTCCCCTACAGTGAGACATTGAACACCCTCAGGCCCAAGGGCCTCTCCTCCCACTGATGTCCAAATATATGGACTAATTAATTTCAAAAAAGACCACAAGTTTAAAAGAAAGCAAGAAAGGGTCATAAGGAAGTGTTTGGAGGAACAAAAGAGAAGGGATAAATGATAACATTAAAATCTCAAATAAGAATAATAAAATGCTGAACTTCTTTTTATTCATTTATTAATCACATTTTATTTTTTCCTATATTTGATGACAGATGATTGCTTCAGTGCTGGGGATAAATAAAGCAGAGTTTTATCCCTGAAGAGTGAGCGTGTCAGTAAAGTAATTTATCTTCCTGCTTTGTCTTACAATATTATAACATGTTTATACATTGGCATAATTAAAAGAGCCCAGTCAGTTAACATTATAATGGGAGTGATAATAATGAGAGCATAGAACGAGGGAGGATTTGGAATGGGCAGGGTCCAGAAGGCAACTTCTGTTTTATTTTTTTTTTCCTTACAGGGGAGACTGCGAACGCAGTCCCCCGCTACCACAAATTATGCAGTCGAGTTTCCCGCATTTGGGGAAATCGCGGGGGTCAGCACATCCGGAGTGCAATGGCTAGGCCTCGAGAAGGCAACTTCTTGTTGCCAAAAGAGTTCTTGAAATTTAGTGCTAGTTCTGTCGATGAAGCATGCTACATACTACTTCATGCCGTACTAGTGACAAACATTTTAGTAACAATAATCGTACTGATTTTTCTCTTTGCTAATCAAACAATGATTTCATTTTTTTTATGTTTTTACATTCCTATAGCTGCCCCCTGCCCCGATACTTCCCGCACAGAATTCCTCTCTCTGTACCCCCTAGCCTCCCCTTCTCCTTTGAAAGGATAGGACACCCCCGAGGGTATGTCCCCACCATGGCACATCCTCTCCCACTGTGGCCAGACAGGTCTGCACTGTTAGGAAACGGATTCCACAGACAGGCAATAGCTTTAGAGACAGGCCTGTGTCCAGTTTCTGGGAGGCCTGCTTGGAGACTGAGCTGCACATCTGCTACGTACGTCCCGGGGTCTCTTCAGTCCAGCCCATGAACGCTCTAAAAGAGAGTTGCTTTCAATTTTAGTCATTCCACCACATTAGTTTCCTTCTCTCTCAGCTTCCCGCCGCTGTTGTAACAGACCACTGCTTGCTTACCAACTTCACAAACATATTGTCATAGAGTTCTAGAAAGCAGAAGTGTATAAAATACACTTCTTCAGGGGCTAACGCTAAGCGTCTCAGAGCTGAACGCCTTCAGCAGCAGTCTTTGAGGGAAAACACTTGTTCTGCCATTTGCCTGCTTCTCGACGCTGTCCTTAACTCCACCGAATGACTGCAACCTCTCCTGTCCAGTTATTTCTCTTTACCCTCTCCTGAACCTCTCTCTCCATTCTAATGATACTTGTGAGGATATGGTGCCCTGTGGATGACTCAAGGCCATTAACTTAATCACACCTATAAAGTGCATTATTCTCTGTTAGGAAGTATTCACAGATTCTGGGAAGAAGGGTCTTAATATTTTTGTGGCCTGTCAGAGAGGGGAAATCATCCTCCTCTCATTATTCAAACCAAAGTGCAAGGTACTGTATTTCTCCCCTTGTAGAGCTACTTGTTATCTTATGCACAAATAAAAACTTTAATTGCTCACATGAATCCACAAAAATGAGCGAGCCCGCGTTCTACTTCTGTGACTTCATAATCGCTGTTCTGTTTTTTTTCATTCCTATTCTAACAAATTATACTCAAGAATGTGTTCAGTTTCAATCTCATTAAACAGAAGAGATTTTACAAGAATTAGGAAGGTGAACTATGCCAAAATCTAGTGTGAAAAACTTAAACTGCTCTGCTACATATATGGAGCTTACACTGATACACACACACACACACATACACACACACACACACACCCATCAATCAGTGCAAGCACCATAAGTAGACTTTGCCTGAGGTCACTTTAATGCAGAAAAATATGTCATAGAATAAGCAACAACAATGTGATAATGCTAAACTTATTTATAGATGAGGAAAATGGTCTTAGTTATTGCAACTGCTTAAAATTCAAGCCCTCAAAAGATCATTTCCCATAGAGGAAGAGTTTCTTATGCTATTGCTTAGAATCCCTGGTGCCTGTTGATGTACCCCTAAGTCCCCTCCTTTCATAGCCTGAACAACTTTTGCTGTCCCATCTTGGCATGATGTTGAGTAGGTAGCATTATTTCCCAGTATAATTCTGAAACTTGATGATGGTAACATCGTATCTGGCTCTTCTATACTCTGTAGATGCTGACTTGAAAGGTCCCTGCATTCTTTTTCTTTATTGGATGTTTTATGTATTTACATTTCAAATGTTATCCCCTTTTCTGGTTTCCCCTCTGGAACCCCCCTCTCCCATACTCCCTCCCCCTGCTTCTAGGAAGATGCTCCCCCTCCCACCCACCCATTCCCACCTCACCACCTTGGCATTTCCCTACACTGGGAAATTGAGTCTTTACAGGACCAAGCAAGGGCTTCCCCTCCTGTTGATGCCAGTCAATGCCATCCTTGGCCACATATGTGACTGAAGACATGGGTCCCTCCATGTGTACTCTTTGGTTGGTGGTTTAGTCCCTGCAAGCTCTGGGGGGCGGGGAGGGTCTGGTTGGTTGTTCTTCTTATTGGGTTGCAAACCCCTTCAGCTCCTTCAGTCCTTTCCCTAACTCCTCCAATGGGGACTACATGCTAAGTCCAATGGTTGGTTGCAAGCATCTGCCTCTGTATTTGTTAAGCTTTGCCAAGCCTCTCAAGAGACAGCTATATCAGGCTCCTGTCAGCAAGCACTTCTTGGCATCAGCAATAGTATCTGGGTTTGGTGTCTGTATACCGGATGGATCCCCAGGTAGGGCAGTCTCTGGATGGCCTTTCCTTCAGTCTCTGCCCCACACTTTGTCCCCGTATTTCCTTTAGACAGGAGCCCTTCTGGGTTAAGAATTTGTAGATGAGTAGATGGCCCTATCCCTGAACTGGTGTCCAGGGGGGAGACCTTGCCTAAACTCTGGATTTGGTCTCTTCATGTTCTCCTTCCATTTTGTTGAGCAATTCAGCAAATCTCACCCCTGTTGGATCCTGGGAAGCTCTTCCATTCTTAAGAGTAATTATTCAAATCAAACTTTTTGGTCTTTGGGGGCAGGGGAGGATAAGACTAGTTTGAGTGGTACAATCCTCAATAACCATTCTAGTTCCTCATTAAGAATAAGGCTTCCGAAACCATGGCAGCATTCCTTACACCATTAGATGGCTTACAAATATAGTAATTTATTTTGGTAAAAGACCAATTTAGAAGCTGTGCAAAATGGTGCAGGGGAGATTATTATTGGAACCTTTTGGGCAGGTGTGCCCCTTCAGGCCCGTTGTGAATGGAGATGACTGATATTTCAGGAGTCACTATTTGTATATTTTTATGTATCTGGGTGCCACCGTTTTGGGGGCGGATAACAATCTCTGTCTTTCCTTGGCACTAATGAAATAAACCATGAACAACTTGTACTGACGTCATGCTGAGATTGTCCCTGAGTATATCTATCTTACTGGAAAATGTCTTGTTTGTAAAGCATTGAAGTTGAGCCCACTGCTACACCACTTCAACTGTGAGTGGTAATGTGAAAGGTTATAAAACCTTGTTTTCCTACATACAGATTAGAGGGCCAGCCTAGGTGACCAAATGATCCTGTGACAGTGTCACAGCAGCCTTGACAAAACTGATCCCTTCTGTTTGATAACTCTCCTTTTTTGGCCCTTAATTTGACATACGTTCCCTTTAAAAGACAAACTCCCAGAAAGCCCCTATCAGCCACTCAAAATCGACAGCAGGATATGCAGCTGGTTTTACCATTAATAGAGAGGAAAATAATTCTAAAGTCCTTTAGACTTGGGTTCAAGTGACTTAGACTTGCCTCTTACTTGTATAAAGGGTTACCTACACTCTGGTCTACGTTCTTTCAACTGTAGTAACCTGCTAATGCTGCTGCATCAGATGAGCTTAGAATAGCCATGACTGTCCACTATGCTGCCCTCTTCAGATAGTGCTGTGAGACTGGAGCACAGCCATAAAAGTAGAGAACTCAATGCAATCTCTGCATTTGTCTGCTTTAAAAAAATGCCCATAATAGGTGGTGTCAAAGGCTCAGAAGTTAAGAGCATTTCCTGGAAGACCCCATTTTAAGTCCCAGCACTCATGTCCCTTGGCTCCTCACTGTTTGCTATTCAAGCTACAGGGAATCTGGTGGCCTCTTCTGATCTCCATGGGATGCCGCACTTATGTGGTATATATTCACACACACACACACACACACACACACACACACACACACACACACACACAGACATATACAGATGTACATTAATTTTTTTCTGAAAATGGCCTTAAAATCCCTTTGACTAAATAAGGAAATTAATTGAGTTGTCTTGGGCCTTAGAGGGTAGAGAGGAGAAGGAAGCATGACACTAAAGAGAAGTGAAAACAATGCTGTCTCCCAGGGAGTGGCTAACTGTCACTTATACTGGAAGGCAGACTGAGCTGATGGAATGTTGGCAAACGATGGGCACATGAGTAAACCTAGGTGAAATGCAGATCCTTTGGGAAATTGGTTCTTAGATTCTGCTACCTGGTCTCACCTTATCAGACAACTTTACAAAAGACTCAAATCTGAACATAATGTGTAAGTTGTTCCTTATGCATGTGACATGGAATTTATGCTAAGCCCAAAGGTTAAGATGCCAGCGGGGATGCTTGGTCCTTTTCTGTCCAAATATGCTGATGTTTAAACATGGACATCAGACTGAAAGGTTATCAGTATTCCTCAACAATACCAGTGTTCCTGTTGATTCAGGAAATAATGAAATAGGTAGGCATTAAGACAAGGTTTAATAAAACCAAAACAAAAAAACAAAAAACAAAAACAAAAACACAAAACAAAACAAAACAAAACCAGTCAGCCAGGCAGTGGTGGCGCATGCCTTTAATCCCAGCACTTGGGAGGCAGAGGCAGGCAGATTTCTGAGTTCGAAGTCAGCCTGGTCTACAGAGTGAGTTCCAGGACAACCAAGGCTACACAGAGAAAACCTGTCTCAAAAAAGACAAGGTTTAATGAAAACCAGTCTGCTTGTTTCTTCCAGACAAGTCTATTTGAAACTGATTCCAATCTGGCCAAAGGTAAGAACTCTGGCATTAGCATGCCAATTGCCCAGCTACAGATTTTGCTATCGAAGGAGTCACCACATTCTAAAGGTTATTTCCTCTCAGAGGCAGAGACCTTTTCCCTTTGTATTGGAATCTGTAGACATGGAAATTCATGTCCATAAACATATGCACAGTAATAAAGCTGCCCAGGAAAGGTGACACAGAATGCTGGCAGAGAGCAGCGTCGTGTCTGCCATGGCCATTTCAGTTGCATGGTGCCTATTGGAGTTGGCTGTAGCTGTGATTCAATTCAGAGGATTAAATACCAGTGAGATTCATGTTCTGGTAGGAAAATGACTCTGTGGGCTAAACTCAAGCAAATCAGAGTTCAGGAATATGGAAGAGGAAATGAACTCTGGTGAAAGTTTATGCCAATCCTAAGTTCATGTTATATTTACCCTGAGCTTAAATTAAAGAATCAGATCTATTTTCATTAGGTAAGAAGATATACTGATAAGATGTACACATATTTATGCAAAACCTTTGTATTTGTATTCAGTTCTTTTTAAGGAATAACACATTTGATGATCAAATGATAATATTGCATCACTCTGGTTTCTGGGCCTGACCAAAAGTCCTAATTGTGTGTGACTGATACTACTGAGATCACACTTGCTGTCTCTTAGCTAATCTTCCAAACAGTGAAACTGAAATTCCCTTCCCTAAGCACTTACAGGGCATGGATTCACCTGGTAGCTTAGGGACTTGGGATAAGTAGGGTACACTTTTGACTGTTCCAAGATGCCCACGATTCTGTTTGCTTGTCAGTGCTAACAGGTTTGATAGAGGGCCACAGGTAGCCTGGTAGTTAGTGATAGTGGCACCAGCATCGAATGAAATTGACTTCCTGCTAAAAAATGTCACTTAGTATGGCACTATCTGGATTATCCAACTAAATCCAGTTAACTTGACATCTGTTTCTACAGTGGAACTGCCCCAGTCTTCATGAGAAAACATATCTCCCTCATATAATGGCCTTTGGGATGCAATGCTAATTGACCATGACAAGTTAAGTTGATTAATTTATGATGTTTATACCAAATTCACCCTCCACTACACACAAAAATCAATGTTAGAATCTCGTTATTTGGAATTTGATACTTTCTGAATATTTTTGCTGAAAATAATTTTTCATTTTCTGTTAAGGTAGTTTATGTTCTATTTTCAAAATCTACTTTCAATAAAAGACCTTTTTATAAATACTTGTTACTAATGCATCAAGTTTATGAAATTATTATTGCATACTGCCAGGTTTTGAGGTAGAATGCTAATTCTGTAGTTCTCTGAACACATCACACAAACACTGATATGAATACATGGGGTCCTTTGACTTATCTGAACATTTGGAGAGAGCTTCACTATAAGCAATTATTCCTCCTATGAGAAAGCGACCTTTTTAGCTATGGCCATTAATCCATATCTGTGTAGTCTTTCCCAAGAAGTTGTCTTTCTGAGGGATCAGCTTGAAAACCCTAGGGATGCAAGAAGGGATTCAGAGTGCCATTGTCATTGATAACACAAAGTCACCCTTATGTACTTCTCAGGCTATGGCTTGACAACATTTGGATTGTATAGTCGCCCGGGACTGTGTTCCCTTACCACCTATTCATCATGTGTTGTTGTTAGGTCTTTACAGGTCATGGTTAGCATATATTTATAGCCACTTCATAGTTTAACACTATGTCCATTGGAGCATTTGAATATTTTTTTTCAGATTAGTGTTAATGTACTTTACCTGTCTTCTGTTTGTGTTAGGTTTAAATTCTTGTATTGGTTTCTTTATTATTTTTTAAGGGCCTATGTTTCATTTCATTGGCAGATGTTTGAGTCTGAAGGCCGCTCTACTGTACAAGAGCAATAAAACAAAACAAATCAGAATGGCCTTTAGTCAGTTGTGGCCAGGTGTACCCATCAGCTGCATAGTGAGAGAACCATAAATGAGCAGGTATCTTATAGGCTCCTTCACTAAAATTCCATCAATTGTGGGAAACACTGAAGGCAATTGGATTTTCCTACCAGGCAAAATATAACTACCATATTCTTCTAAGAACCAGAGAAGAAACAAAAACCAAGGAAAAGAACACCAACTCCCAAAAGACAAGAACAGTCAGTCTTCCCAAACCCAGATGCCTACACACCAGCTTAATAGCACAATAACGGTGAGAACAGTATTTCTCGACTAGAGCTCAGCAATCATATCAGCACAGGTCCTGAGTACTGCAGCATAGGTGAAGCACAAGAAAAAATACCTTAGAACAACCTCGGTGAATATGACAGAGCTCCTTCAAGACGAAATAAATAGATTTCTTAAAGAAATCTATGAACACACACAGAAGAAGGAAATGAATAAAAGCAGTTCAAGACATGAGTAGCAATAGAGTTAATAAAGAAAATCTAAATTGATGAATATCTGAAAATGAAACATCTATGAACTCAAATGGGATCCATAGAGGGAAGACCCACTGAAAAAGTATAAGACATAGAAAAGAGAATCTCAGTCATTGATGAGATCATGAAAAATACACTGTTCAACAAAATGTTAAATCTAAAAATCTACTGACACATCTGGAAAACATCCAAGAAGTCTGGAGGACTGTGAAAGACCAATGCTAAGAATAATATGTATAGAGGAAGAAGAAGAAACATAGGTTAAAGGCAAAGAGATCACTTTCAACAAAATGATAGAAGAAACAATTTCTAACCTAAAATGGAGATGCTTATTAAGGTATAATAAACCTACAAAACACGAAGTCCCCTAGGCACATATAATAATCAAAACGCTAAATGTATAGAACAGAGAAAGAACACTAAAAGCTGCAAAGGAAAAAGAACAGGTAACAAATAAAGGCAGACATATTAGCGTACTGAGAATTTTGGTTTCTTTAAAAACCCAGTTATGTTACTTCAATATGATTTTGTTTTAATCCCAGTTGTGAGATATGAGGCTGCTTCAGATAATCACAACCACGATGATTGTCTCATGCTCTAGGAGGGGCATGATTTTTGTGAGCTGCAGTTAATGTATGTCTGGAATTCTGGGTTTTCCTTGAAAGAGTTTAAATGTGAGAGCCCAGAGAGGACCTGTAGTGGCTGCTGCTCCCTGTGCCTCTTCCTCCTCTGCTGCTTGTCCCTGCTGCTCTTTCTGTTGTGACTGGGTTGCTGCTTGGCTGAGTGGTCAGGTGGCTGGGTGGCTGGGTGGCTTGGTGGCTGGGTGGCCGGGTGGCTGGGTGGCTGGGTGGCCGGGTGGCTGGGTGGCTGGGTAGCTGGGTTGCTGGTTGAAAATATTCCACCTCAACTCTACCTACTGGTATGGATTTGGAAGGGATTGGGTTGGAATGAGGGTTGGAAGGGTGATAGATAATAAAACTCAATAGAGTAGTACCCCCAAAATATGCCTACAAATCAGCTTTATACCTGACTTCTAGACAAAGACTTTACAACCCCGCCTGGACAGATATGCCAGGTCTAATAGACCACCAAATGCCAGGTCAGACTACTATACCCAGCAAACTTTTGAATCAATATACAACATTCTATGATAACTAAATTTAAGCAATATCTATTTACAAATCAAGCCTTATAGAGATAGGCTAGTGCAATGGTGGCACAAAGCTTGCAGGACTAACCAGCCAAAATCTGACTTGACTTAAGGCCTACTCAGCAAGATGGAACCCATACTCAGCACTGTTTGTATGGTCCAGAAGCTGACACTATAGAGCCTAGGAATCCAGGGAAAAAATCGAATACTACTGTTCAGGAAAAAAAAATCAATAAAATGATTCCCAATACATTCTGCTATTCTCATAGATAATGCATATAGATGGTGACCTTGTGAGCCATCATCAGAGAACCTTCCTCTTCCAGCAGATGAAACAAACACAGAGACTTACAGGCAGACATTATACAGAGTGAGAGACCTTGGAACACTCAGTTCTAACCCAGACAGGATAGAAGACACCAAGAAAACAAAGTTCTGTAAATCAACAGGGCTGACACAACGTATGAACTCAAAGAGACTGAGGCAGCATGCACAATATATATAATATATGCTTATATATTATATATGTAATATACAATTATATGTAATATAATAATATATTTCATATACAATTTTATATAATATACAAGAATATATATTATATAGTCCTATCTTATGGAAAT
>NW_022196898.1:87097262-87125354 GCF_008632895.1 Mastomys coucha
TCTTTCCTTCCTTCCCTCCTTCCTTCCTTCATTTCTCTCTCTTTCTCTCTCCTTTTTCTTTCTTCTTACTTACTTTCTTCCTTTCATATATAGCCATTCACGTTGAATTCTATCCTATGTCTTTAAACTATCCAGTCTCCTGTTCATGGCCATCCAGGCAGTGTATGGAATGGGTTCCCTCTCGAATCCTGGACCTCAAGTCAAACCAGACATTAGTTGACTACTCTCACAAGTTCTGTGCCATCATCTCCCCAGCACATCTTGCAGCCAGGACAGATTGTAGGTGAAGGGTTTTGTGGCTAGGATGATGTCCAGCTTTTCTCTTTCCGTAGCCTGCGGAGTGCCATCCCACATCAATGAGACTGAAACATAGGGACTAAGGCATGTTTATCTTCTTAAAATGTGTTAATATGCCTTGGTTGTATTGAAAGTGTTAATAAAATTAGTGAAGTGAGACAATATTTCTTGTTGTAGAATGAAAGTTTAATAAATATGGTAGAACTATTGTTAGCCGCATGGTATAAAATTCACTCATAGTTAGAGTTTGCCCCACAATTACATTATTTTCCTCACAGTAAGCTTATAAAAACACAATCAGAAAGGACGTACTAAATAATGTTCTCTGTAAGCTCAATGTTCTCGTGTAAAAGAGGTAATGAATGTTTATCACTTTGCCTAGTAACTGGCCTGTGTTACAGTTATTATAAGTGCATTTAGCTAAATTAAGGCCCTCATTATTTTAAGGCTGCATATCATTTAAATACATAAGACTATTGGAGAGAACCCCGTAAGACATCTACTAGCTACGGAAGAACTACTTATCTCTACTAGGTGCAGACAGTTCTTGTCAAAGCACAGCTTGCTAAAAGCCTAAAATCCATCCAACCCAGTTTTCCTCTCAGTGTCCATATGGATGATGGGATTTTGCAATGTTACCCACCTGACCAAGAAACAATGTCATTTTCAGAAATTGGAAAGGACTGTGCTATCTGGCCAGCATTATTTGTGGGTCCCCTACATCTATCAGAAAGCGTAGCAGGAGGGGAGTCTGCATACTGTGACACCTGCGTGTCCAAAAGCATTGAGTCCTCTTCACTCAGAATTTGGAAGCATGTCCAAGCTTTAAATGCCACAGAGCAGCTGGGTGGGAGGAGGAGATAAAAGGCAAGCCAGGAAATTCATCCCAGACCACCTGAAGATGGATTTCTAAGCATATCACTTGACCTGAAAATGTTTTACAGGAAATGAATGCAGGCGCTACCTCACACGAAAAAGTATATAGCATAGCTCATTCTATAATAGAACAAAATTTACTGTGAGGATGTGAATAGTTAGGCGTGCTCACTTACTTGGCAGTGATAGTTATAGTTGATCTTATTAGAAGTTAACGTTTGGAAAGTTCATCAAATTTTTGTGCACGTGTATGCAGGTGTGAGGATGTGCACATGATTTTTAGGGGGTATAGCTATTATTTTGGAGTTGTTCCGAGTTCATTGTTTACCCCTTTTCTTGTACTGAGGTACTCTGTCTTTTATGTTAAATTCTTTACAAAGTACAGTTTGGCAACTACTGATAGGGAAATATTGCATTTAATCTGAATTAGTAAAATTGGAAGCACAAATAGGTCAAAATTGTCAGGTTAAATCCTAAGCACACATGCATGCATACATACATACATACATACATACATACATGCATGCATTCATACATGGAGAGACAGAGAGACAGAAAGAAACGAAGAGACAGAGAGAGGCTAACATTTATATCTTTTTGAAATACAATTGTATCATTACACATCCTTCTCTGTAGAAAAGCAATTTATCTAATACACACTTCTGCAGATATAAAGTGTGTCTCAACCACATAGTAAGGTTAGAATTTAGAAACTTCTTCTGCTCTTCGACGTGTCTTTGTTAAACCAGTTTTTGTCATGGGGAGACTGGATGAGCTTGTGACTAAAACTCCTCAGACTTTAGTCTTAAGTGTTTGGCATCATATTTCCTGAGCAGTTTTTCTGCTTCAGAAAATGATTTATTAAGCAGAGTTCAGCTGCCTTTTGCTTTTGTTGTGAATGACAAAAGGCATGTTTAAGCATGTTAAATTGGCTTAACACAGTGGACAGAAAGGATGGTTTGCCCCAGGAGAATCTGCTGCCAATGCATATTTCTTCTTTGTGTTGCATATAGGAATAGTTAATCTGACCTCAAAGAAAGGGAACATATGCTCCCCCAGATAAGGCTGTGGAGATGAATGAGTCTGTCTGCTATGCGGCATTTGTTGGTCTGGGAGAAGGGGGGGAAACGGAGGCAGAAAATGAAACTCATGGATAGTTTGCTTTCAAGAGGAAAAGGGGAAAGGGAAACAGAGAACTCACACCTAAAACCAGTTGGAAGCAGTGGAGGAATAGACAGGGACTGTGGCCAGAGCTCAGGTGTATGCTCTTGGCCATTTCTCTCATTTGTCCCGCAGCAAGGGATTGAAGAATGTAGAACAGTCGATGTGCTTGCTCTAATGAATTAGGCTGTCAAAAATAAATAAATAAGCTCAATTTGGGGGCCATGGCCCATCAATTATATGATTCTAGGAGGCATGAGAAACACACAGGTTCTGTTCGGAGCTCTGTTTGCTTGTACTAAATGCCATGCGTTGAAATAGCAGCGTCCTAGCTCAGCTGTTGCTTCCTGTACCTGGAAGAGAGGATTTCACCTCACGCAGCCTTAGGGCAGTTCTGGACAGGTTTGTGCATGCTGTGTGACTCCACGCCATGGCACCATCTCAATCAGTATCTTCAGCTCTTACTCCCACTCCTCACTTCTCCCATTTGACTCCATTTCTCTTTTTGTTTTTCTTTTTTTTTTAACTTATTTTTTTATTGGGTATTTTCTTTATTTACATTTCAAATGTTATTCCCTTTCCAGGGTTTCCCTGCCTCCCGGGAAACCCCCTATCCCATTCTCCTTCCCTCTGCTTCTATAGGGGTGTTCCTCCACTTACCCACTCACTCCCACCTCCCTACCCTCTATTCCCCTACACTGGAGCATCTATCAAGCCTTCATAGGACCAAGGACCTCTTCTCCTATTGATGCCTGACAGGGCTATCCTCTGCTACATATGCAGCTGGAGCCACGTGTACTCCTTGGTTGATGGCTTAGACCCTGGGAGATCTGGGGGTGGGGGGTCTGGTTGGTTGATATTGTTGTTCTTCCTACCAGGTTGCAAACTCCTTCAACTCCTTCAGTCTTTTTTCTAAGTCCTTTACTGGGGACCCTGTGCTATAGCTGAGAGGCCCTTGCCAGAGCTTTGCAGATACAGAGGCAGATGTTTGCAACAATGTACATTTCTTGAGGAACAGTGACGTTAGTCAAAATTCTTTGCATTTCCACAATTCCTTGTCTATTAGAAAACAACTTAATTTTTAAATTGATCCTTTTCTTTTCAAGATGGTTTTTATACACATTTTCTTTTCACCTCTAATCACTTAAAAAAAACCTCCTCATTTTCCTTTCTTAAGTGTTTATGACATAATGATGACTAATGAGAAAGATGTTTTTAGTCAAAAAATTTATAAAATAGTGAAAATCCCATCATCCTGAAACGTCACTCTAAAATTACAGTATTTTTGAAATACTCTTAAATATGCTTCTTTTTTCTCATGCCAATATTTTCAAAATTAATATTTTCTTGCTTGGCAATTCTCATAATCATGTATCTGTAGACATCTCCAGCATCTATATCACAAACCCATTTATTTTAATGTATATTAAATTAATATACTACACATTAATATATCATATACTATAAGATATATAATTAGTATATTATATATTATAACATTACATGTTATATAATATATAATTGATATTTAATATAACATATTATAACATATCATATTATATATTTTATATATAAAATATAATAACATATATACAATTATATATTAGGTATATTAATATATCATATATTATATAATTATATTATATATTGATATATGACTTATAAGTTTGCACATTAATACATGCTATTTTATATATATATTATTGTGTGTATGTACATGCTTGCATGTGTGTGGATGCACATGTATGTACAGATGTATATGTGTATGTGTTTGTGTAGAGTACAGGTTGTTGTATTTGTTGAAGCAGCTGTTGAACCAAGAACTCCCTTATTCTGATAAATCTAGATAGACTGCTTGACTCTGGAATCTCATGCTTTTCTGGGGGAATGCTGGGTTTGTAGGTGGTGGGCATGCCTGACTTGCCTTCACGTGGGTACTAGGGATCCAAACCTTGCTCTTTGTGGTTGCGCAGTAATCCATGACATTAAGTCATCCCCAGAGCATGTGAACCACAGTTTCTATCTTAAGCAAGAGCCACATTTGTATTGGCATGTTTGCCTGAATATTGGGTCAGAACTTTGAAGTCAGCATTCCCAAGTCAGTGTTGTTCTTTAGAGAAAATGTCTATCACTGTGCTACAGGATGCACAGCTGGGAACTAAGGTGGAAACAGCCAGCAGGACAGTGTTTCTATGGTGGCCACAAGTAAAGGGAGCTTGCAAGACGGAGGGAGAAACTGAGGTCAAATCACGAAGAGTGCTGACCGTGCTGTTTGAAGCTCTCTTTGAGGACAATTGGAATCTATGAAAGGATTTTAAATAAAGGAGGTATCTGAATTACATTCTTAACATCATTACGAATTCAGGATGAGGGAAACATTAGATAAGGCAGGAGAGGAGGCCCTGGAGCCAGTGTCAATAAGTTGATTACTTTAGGAAACTTACCAGAATCTATCACATAGTATTGTTTGGTGTGAGTGCTTTCTTACATTACCTATTATAAGATCTTAAGGACAATACTTTCATCTTGTGCAGTCTATACCTGACATCCTGAGCACATTTCTTTACATAGTTTAGATACTTTTATTTGGGGTACTGGGATTTGAACTTCAGGCCTTATGCATACTAGGCCAATTCTTCACCACTGACTTATATCTCCAGCCCCTTTAAGCTTGAGACAGGTACTTCCCACGTTGTTCACTGTGATATTGAACTTGTAATTCTCTTTCTTCTGGCTCCTGATACATGAGAGTGCAGGCATACCCCACCACTCCTGGCTTTTAGTGCCTTCCTTGTACCTCTTTGTTAAGCAAATGAAAATGAACTTGTTACTATTGAAAGCATTTTGTAATGCATATTTTCTCGAAGGACCAGTAAGGAAAAATAAATGTAATAGAAAGAAAATAGTGAGAACACAGAGAAATAGAATCAACGATGGATGAAATATAATTATAAGGAAATAAAATGAAACGTGATAAGAATTGCCTACTTAGGAGCCCTCGTACTTAGCCGATTGACAATTTAACACAGACTTTAGCTCACAGAACCCAGGACCTCTGGTGGTAATGACATTACTCCTCATGGGCAAAGCCAGAACTAAGGCTCTATATCTTCCAATGATCTTTTTTTTTAATCTTCTATTTTTAGTTTTTAAATTATGGTCCCAGCCTCTGGGTGAATACAAGTGCAGGGGAGATTGGTTTTGTGTATCACACTTAAAGAAAACAAACAGGCTGCCTTAAAATGTCACCAGAGGTGTCCGTAAAGATGGCAAGTAAATTACTCTGATGTCGGGTAAAGAAGTCAATCAGGCCCGGATGGGCATGGTAGAACTACCCTCATCTAGAATCACAAACAGCCCTGGGAAAATCTCTGATATCTATCCTACAAGGAAGGACTAGCTCTGTCATATTTTAAAGGAAAAGCATTGATCAACCTTGAAACACATAATAAAGTACACAGAATGAGAAAAGGAGATCCGTGGTGATTAGCTTTCCTGAGATGGGGGTGGAAAGGCCTGGACCTAAATAGGCAGACTGTCTTGAAGCAACTATGACTGCTTCAGATTCAAAGCTGGGTGAATAGATGGCCAACCTTGGCTAGCTTGAAGGAAGCACTGTAGGAGTCCTGGAAGGCCAGGAAGCACAAACTGAAGACTTAATAATGAACAGGCCTTTCAATGCAGGAAACCTGCATATGTTATCTTTAGTGTTCTGCTGAAGCTGAAGGCCAAAGCAGAGTAAAAATAAATAATGTTTATCTCAGTCATAGCAAAAAATAAAAAAAACTGCTATGAATGAAGCTCACTTCAAAAAGTATCAGAAGCAAAATCTTTAAGTCTTCCCTGGAAAGGAGTTGCAGGCAGGGCTCTATTCAATAGACAGAGCAAGTGCCAGGGCCTGGGAATTTTGAAAACATGGTTCTCATTAGATGAATTTTGTAGGAGAATTTTCTTAGACAAGCTGTGCAATTTTCAATGTGTACCCTGTTCAATACAATTTGGTGGTTTATTTTTTTTTTTAATGAAAGCATCTTGAAGTTTTCTCACAATTAAATAAATTGCTTAAATAGCCATTCACATTAACCTAATAATGGTCCCTCTCACTTTGCAGGTGGAAGGTGATGAGCTAAGGCAGGATCAGAAGATTTCTGGGTTTTGTAGTGAGTAGGGACAGCACATAGGAATCAGAATATCAGGGTCTTGGAGACAACTCAGTATATCAAGTGCTTGCTGTAGAAGCTCTGAGTAACTGAGATTGGATGCCCAGCATCTATTTAGAAAGTACTATGTAGAGGCATGCATCTGCTACCCCAGCTCTGAGAAGATGGAAACAGCTGGATCCATGGAGCTCAACTGGCTAGTCAGCTTAGCCATAGTCACTAGGTTCAGGTTCAGTTAGAAACCTTGTCTCAAAAGCGAAAGGTTGAGAGTGACTGAGGATGAGGTTAGATGCAGAATTCTGCTCTACCACATGCACATTTGAATCCATTAATGCATATGCACATGTGCATGAGCACACACACAGACACAGAGACAGACAGACAGACAGACAGACACACACACACACACGCACACCATGAGCAAGCACAGTTTGGGAATTTATAAAGGGTGATTGGCATTTCCCTAGCATTTGCAGACTTTCAGAGAGATTCAACATGGAGAGAAGGTATGTAAGTAGGAATGGTCTAGAATCATATTACATTAAAATGTGAACATAGTTCTGAATAATTCACTCCACTTTTGTATTTAAGATAGAATGGTTCTCTAAAGACATGTTTGAAATTTTAACCTCTAAGTTGTCATTTGCAGCAGGAATTGGTTCTATAGTCTTCCAGCTGGTGCATCTGGCTCCATGACAGGGTGTGTCACATGGAATCAGTCACAATGCTTCACATGACCACATGGAGCAGAGAAGGGCCATCGCTTCAATGCATGATACACGGTCCCGGCTGAGGAAAGTCTTAGAAATCCTCACTGCCGCCATCACCTACTACCAGACAAGACAGAAGCAGGATCTGGGTGCTCAGCTTCACGGACTCCTTGAATTTATTGTTTAGGATTCTTATCTCAAAACAAAACACCCACGTCATGGGAAACAAACTGAGATTACAAAGTTGAATTAAAATAACTGAGTTTGGTGCTAGATTACAGAGTTTTCTTCCTGTCTCAGGTCAATTTTCAGTTCAAAACCCATTTGTTATGTTTGTGAATTCAATTGAATAGTATTTTGAAAACGATTTCCAAGCAGAATTTGCCAATAGGATATGGTCTATTTTGTTATTATTCAAATAAGCCCAGAATGACTACCATTCAGAGACAGTAGCTTTTAAGTTTACAGCTTGCTTCAGTGTTGTTACCAAATTTCCCTGTGATCTCCATGCTGGCTGTGCATATGAGACATGTCTATAGGAAACTGAGTCTGAGAAAGGCACCATGATCTAAAGAGAAATGAGATTCAGTTTGTAACATTATGGCCATAAAACTAACTACGTTCTGATCTTCACCAATTTAGAATAGCATTCCTGGCATATGTTCTGAATGGATCTGTTTGTTCCTTACCAAGGGAATAGGAAATATTTTTCTTTATATGTTCTCATCTGACTGGATTCATCTATTGGTTTGTGACATGGTGTCAGATATAGTTTACATTTTATGTAAAAGCTGCTTAAACCAGTTTGTTTGTAGCTTTACTGTTCACTAGAGTGCTAGTGAAATGATAAATGAGGGAGCTTGGCTCTTAATCCTATCTTCATTATCCATTCACCATTTTGTCTGGAAAACGAATTAGCAACTCCAATCTTCCATTTCCTTGTCAATTACTCTTTAAGTGTAGGATGCTGATATTCCTCATCAAGGTTAGAGGTGGGGATTAAATAAGAGGAATAGAAAAAAGAGAAAAAAAACAGAAGGAGGAAGAAAAGATGGAAGGAAGAAAGAATGAAAAAAAGAGGAAGAAAGAAAAGAAGGAAGGAAAAGCAAGGAAAAGAGAAAAAAAAGAAAGAGATGAGCCCTTGACCCCATAGACGTCAAGAATAGGGTGTCTTCTGTGAACAATGTAACTCTCTCAAAGTCTGTGAAGAGGCTCTCACATTCCTGAGATGCGACCATATTTCCTGTGGGTGTAGACACGAGTGTATAACGTGGGAGGGAAACGAGAAGGCAGTGACGAAAGTAAATGCCGTCTGTGAAATCCAAGATCACATCTTTTGACCTTAAATGTTGCCCTTTGCCCCTTGTGGGTTGATCATGTTTTAGGAGCCCAGGATCAGGTTGCCGAGTAAGCCTGAGGAAAAGCAGCTTGGAGTTCTACCAGTTAGGTTCTGCTTCTATCTGAGTTAACGCTTCTAGCGGCTCATGCTTGGCAAGTTACCTCAGAAGGTAAACTGTGCACTATAACTATTGAAGTGTTATTCCTCTTTACCTTGGGAGCTTTTGAAATTAATAAAATCATCAAAAATGTTGTTTGTTAACAAAGGACTTAGCTTATTTTGTTCATGTTTCAAAGTCTTTAAATGCATCACAGTGAACATTGTTCATGGAAATGCTGTAAGCTGTGTAGATAATTCTCGTCTCGGATAACGCACCATGTTGTGGGTTTTGAGTATTTAATGAAATTTTCCCATGCCTTTAGTATTTAATAATAACATGGTAAAAGAAAATACACACTTTTAGTATCAAGTTTTAAATATGCTCTCACTTCCCAATTCCCAGCAAGCCATTGGTCCAGAAGCTTTGCTTGAATAGCACCTCCCGCAAGTACAAACCTTCAGAGGCTCTGCCTGTCTACAACTGTTGATGTAGGTGTGTTCAGATACATCAAAAAAGGGAGAACGGGCCCAACAGGAACTAGGATGTGTACTATCATTTTAAAGTATTGGTTCTGACTTTCAGATAAGCTAGCTGAAGAAATATGTAAAGCTAGTCATTAGCTAAGTTATAAATTACTTCATATAAATCATCTTCTAATGTGTTTGTGGTATAAATAAGTGTAGTGTGCAATCTTGGTTGCAAACTTGACTCAATGAGTTAGAAGGAAATCTTCTGATTATATTGTAAGGCAGTCTAATAAATCCCCTTTAAAATGCCATTTTATTCATCTTTTATAAAGAGTTCTGATTAATACAAGAAGAAAATTTAATAGGTGATATCTAGAAATCAAACAATCAGTTTGGTACTTTGTAAGATTTAAGATAATTGGCTTTTAAAAAAAACAACATATGATATTGATCAGAAATGTAAATACAGCTCAGAATGTGTTATGTACATTTATTATTTTAAGCTCATAGAAGGTTATAGAGGTTACCCCTGACCAGCTTCTACATTTTTGGAGACAGTAGAAGGAAAGCTGGCTTAATGTTTATTCAAATGTGAGACAATACTTGAAAAATACCTTATTCATTTTTCAAACCGTATTTTGTGTGCGCTATTCATATTTATGCAGATCCATAGGCAACTGTGTGCATGAGGAGGCAAGAGGAAAAGCTCAAATGTTGTTCCTTAGGTATTATCCACTTATTTCTTGAGATAAGGTGTCTTATTGGCTTGGAATTCACCTAGTAGGCCAGGCTGGATGGCTAGGGAATTCTAGGGATACCCCTGTCTCTCCTGCTTCCCAGCCTTGGGATTGAATGGTTCCCACCATGTTTGGGTTTTTACATGTGAATCTGGGAACCCGACTCACATCTTCATGCTTGAAAGGCCAGCACTTTAATAAATAAACCATATCCATAGCCCAATTTTTTTTTATTTATCTTAGTTTTAGGTTCACCACAAAACTGGGGAAGAACTAGTGAGATCTTTCCATGTGGTCAGTACATGCACACATTTCTTTCCTCATTCTCATGATCACATAACACAATGATAACTTTGTTACAGCCACCTCTCTGCTTATTTGACAAGACATTATGGCACATAATCCCATAGTTTCTCACTATTCTACCAGATTGGATATGTGCAATGACATGAATCCATCATTATAGAATCAGACAACCTGGGAGACCACTTATCTTTCTTGGCTTTCCTAGCCTGCTTAAGCAAGAGTATCATGGAATAATATAGTCTGTAGTGTTTTCCATTTATTATACATTTTTCATATGCTTGGTTTTTTGGTAGACATTTCCTAATAATGGTGAATAGCAGTTCGCTATCGGTCTGGATAGGTTCCAGTTCGTATAGGAAAATTTCTAACACCCACTCAGTAGCCGTATTGTTTTATTCCCACCTGCATTGGATGACTTCTTGGGACTGCTCATCCTTGACAACATTTGGAATGGTACTTAGTGTTCTGGTCATTTTCACAGGTGTCTAACCCTAGTTCCCTGCTGGCTTAATTTATGAACGAATGATGAATGGCCTGGTGCATGTTCCCATACGATTATTTGTTCTTTTTCTTTTTTGGTTGAGATGTCTGTTAAGGTCTTTGTTCTACTTTTCAGTTGAGTGATTGCCAAGTCTTAATAATTCTTTGTATATAAACAATAATATGCTGCCATGCATGCTCTTTTGTTTGTATTTTCTTCCAGCCAGTGCCACATGTTTTCATCATCTTTGGTGTATTGTGCAGAGCCAAGTTTGTAACCTCAGTGTAGTCTGGTTTATTAATTTTGTCTTTCATGGTTCATGTCTTTATTGTTGTACCTAAAAATTATATATATATAAAAAAATCAAGCTTCTTTTAAACTTTTCCCTATGCTTTACTTTGGGTTCTTTATAATTTTATGCTTATATTTAACTCTGTGCTTTATTTTAAGTTGATTTTGTTAGGGTCTTTGGCTAGACCTATTGACATACATAAGGATGTCTGAATATTCTTCCATTTGTTGGAAAGACTATAACTTCATTTAATTGCTTTCATTTTGACAAAAAAAAAAAAAAAACCTGTTAACTATGTTTACATGGGCTACTTCTGGCCTCTATCTGTTCCATTGACATGGGCCTACTTCTTGATACATACCACGTGATCTAATTGCTTTGGCTTAATAAACAGTTTGAAACTAGAAAACTCCAGTCTCCTACCTGCCTTGGTTTTCAATATTATATTAGATTTGTTTGGCTCTTTGTCTCATAATAAACATTTAGAATTAGCTTTGCAATATCCTTATACTAGGTTACTGATGTTTTATTTGAGATTATATTGAATCTATCCATAAATTTAGAATAACTCACACCCTGGCACTATTCTGACTATAAATGAGCAGAGTCTCCCAATCCATGTTGCTCTGTGAGTTCTTTCATCATATGGCATATGTTCCTTCTGTTGACATTATGCTTACAATTTATTATTTTTGTATAAAATTTTATTAACGCTTCATTGTAATGTTTTATTTGTAAATAAATGCTAAAAAATTAATATTTTTTTCAGGGCTGAAAGAGATGAAAATTCTATGTGTATGTAGGCAATCTCACCTAAAGTCTGAGTCTGCGTTTCACAAGCTGGAAATGTGGTTTTCATTTCAAGTTCCACATGCTGACTCACAGTGTGTATGTAAGCAGCTGCTCTTGGTTTTTCTCTTACGTCCGCCAAACACTGCTTATGCATTTCTTCTTGTGGCATGGGCTGATTTCGTCTCTGTTGTCATCATTTGGTGGTGTGATTTGCATTGTTTCTCTAGTGAATTCTTTTGTAGAAATTCTGTCCCCCTTCTGACAATATCGAGGTGGGTCCTTTGACAGGTATGAGACCTCTGAGGTAGAGTTTTCATGGCTGGATTTGTGCTGCATTAATATGACTGATGAGCTAGCAAGCTCATCCACCAAACAAAACCACCTTGAGTTGGTACAATCTAAAAGCGGGAAACAGCTCCTTACTAGACAACAAATCTGCCAAAAGATAATATTTTCTTGCTGATAAACATATTGTTTATAAAATTTTGTTATAGTAATCTGAATAGACTAAGACAGGTCTACAGAATTTTTCATAAAGTTTCCATTTTAATATCCTTGGGAGCTGAAGTAAAGCTTCATTTTCACTTCCAATTTTGATAATTTGTGTCTTCCTTTTTTACTTTGTTAGCCTGGTTAGAGGCTTATTGATTTTAATCATCCTTTGAAAAGCCAGCTTTGGATTTGATTTTCTTTATTGATATTCTGCTTTAAATTTCATTGGAGTTGACCTGATTTTTATTATTTTTTGTTCTGTTTACATTTGATTTAATTTGCTTTTATTATTCTGGTTTCATGAGGCTAAAACCATGATAGATTTTAGAATTTTATTATTTTCTAATATTTGCATCCAATGCTGTCCGATCTCCCGAAGCATTGTTTTAATATAAGTCTACAAAACTAGAGCTTCTATGGTTTTGTCACTTATTTTTAGAAATTTTTTGTTAAATTTCTCATAAGATCTTTTTCTTTGACCTTACGGGGGTTTTGTGTTTAAATGGATCTGAAATGCTCGATCATCCTGTTCCAGGCTCCTGAGCCCGTGTTTCTGCTCCTGGCTATGGTTGTGTTTTCACAGCTCTGCCTATTTTCTTTTCCTCACTTGCCTTCCATTTTTGGCTTCTCACTAAATATTACTGTTGTCTGAGAACCATCATCATATGAGTTCTGGTCTTTAAAATTCCTAAGTCGTGCTTTACTTTCTTAGAAAGTGATAGATAGGATGTGGGACCCTGCTTGAGTTTGGACAGGATGTGTGCTCTGCTGATGCTGGATGGAGCTCATTAGGTGTCAGTTAGGTGCAGTTGATTAATGGTGGCTCCCAGTGCACCTGTGTCCTCCCCACACTTCTGCTATAGGATCTGTCTACTTTTGATAGATGGGTATTGACATCTCCAACTACCTTGGTGGGTTGACCTATTTTTTCCCCCTCAAATATCTACCATGGAAAGATCCTAAGATTTTTTTAACTGAAAAGTAAAATCAAGACGACACAGAGACATGTCAATGGAACAGTTTGAGACTTGTTTGTAGGATGATACGTAGGTGAGCTTACACACACCTTAGATCTCGAGCATGACTCACTGCTCATGGTGAAAACTTACAAGATCCTTCTTCCTTCCAGGTGTTTCAAGGTGTCAGCTCATTACTGCCAACCACAGACACTGGGCCGTACAGCCACCACACTGCTTGTTGCTGCATCTGAATCCAGCCACCCTCTGCTGGCATGTTATCAGGAACATTGGCGAGTGTTCATCAGAAAATCGGCGTATCTTTTAAGAGACTTGACTCCCTTGTCCTAGTGCAATGTCGAACTATCTTGCAATGACTTGTCGCATTGTAATGACTACTTACTTGTATAGCTCATAACTTCGCTTGCTCTGGAGTCAGCTTGGTCTGAAAGTAATAAACTATTTTTACTTTCTGCAGGCTGTGGCTGCCATGTTTTACCCTTTTCTAGCCTTTTTATTGATATGTGTCTTTATCTTTAAAGTTAATTTATAATGGACAACACATATTTAGGATTTTGTGTGTGTGTGTTTGTGTGTGCATGTGTGTGTGTATGTGTACTTTAGAAATCTGTTTTTTATTTGATAGCTCCACCAATACCATTCCTAGTAGTCATTGGTATATTTAAATTTATATCTGTCGTTGTTTCTCTTTGTTCTCATTTTCCGTGACTCCTCCCCTGCCTATTATGTGCAATACCGAGCACTTTTAAGCATATATTTTCTTTTTTTTTTTTTTTTTTTTTTTTTTTTTTTTTTTTTTTTTTTTTTTTGGTTTTTCGAGACAGGGTTTCTCTATGTAGCCCTAGCTGTCCTGGAACTCACTCTGTAGACCAGGCTGGCCTCGAACTCAGAAATCCTCCTGCCTCTGCCTCCCAAGTGCTGGGATTAAAGGCGTGCGCCACCACTGCCCGGCTTATATTTTCATTTTTAATTAGCACATTGGCTGCACATTTCATTTCATTTCTTGTCCTGCTTGCTCTAGTATTTACAATATATCTACAATTAGTCAAATCCCATTTTCAGAAGACCCTGTGTGGTTTCATAGGCAGTGCATTTCATTTTAGGAAAACAATCAGGGTTGCTCTGTCTCTGTATTGCTTCTGCCATTCATGCACACACATAATACATGTCTGTATATTAAATATACTGTGATATTATTTTTGAATAAATTCCTAGCTGCTAACTAAAATAATAATTTATTTTTCATATATCTCCATCTATTTGCTCTTGAACATGCTACCATTCTTTTTCTTAAGATTTATTTTATGTATGTAAGTACACTATCTCTGTACCATTCTTTTGTTTTGTTCTTTTTAAAAGAATTGTTTATTTTATATATGTGAGTACACTGTAGCTGTCTGTCTTCCGACACAGCAGAAGAGGACACTGGATCCCCATTACAGATGGTTGTGAACCAACATGTGGTTGCTGGGAATTGAACTCAGGACCTCTAGAAGAGCAGTCAATGCTCTTAACCACTGAACCATATCTCCAGCACCATGTACCATTCTTTATATGGCTTTGAGTTTCCTTCCTTCCTGATACTGTGACCTAACCCCAAGGTCTTGTGCATGGTAGGCAATACTCCACCAACAGCTACAACCCTAGCTATGGGTTTCTAATACAGACTGTGTTTCTTTTCTAGCATGTTCTTTAACATTTCTGTAAGGCCAGTGTATGAACCACAAATGTCTTGGTTGAGAAATTATTTCTCCGATAGTTTTGAACAATAATATCACAAAACACAATGAGTGTTTTTTTTTCTTTTGTTTCTCTTACAAACTTTCAATTTGTTGATCTGGTCTTCAGACTTTAAAATGAGAAGATGGGCCTAACCCTCAAGAGACTTGAGGCCTCATAGAGTTGGGAAGCCTGGGGTTGGGGTGGGGTAGGGTGGGGTAGGGTGGAGAACATCCTTTTGGAGAGAGAGGTGATGAGGAGTGGGATGAGGAACTGTGGGAGGGGACACAAGGAAGAGGGGTCAATAGCTGCACTGTGAAAAAATAAAAGTAATAAAAAATGATTTTTGCTGCATCTTGGAATCTGAATGAGCCTTCAACACATACATAGTTATGACTGGTCAAGAGTCTGTGTGTGAAGGCTTTATTGAAAGTGGGGTTTGGTCCATGGGAGTTAGTTTTTGGACAGTTGTTCTCTTGAGGGGCAGGAAGGTCTAGCTCTCAGTTTATACAGTTCTTATAATTTCCTGTGTCCCATGTACTATTTCAACAGGTTGAGCAGACCACAGTGTGTCTGTCCTCTTAACATAGCTTATCACAGTTAATTTTTATAGCACAATGGATTGTCTGATATAATTTCTGAGTGAAAGCTATATTATTTTCCTTTCAAAGCTGATTAATTTTTATTTTATGTGTATGAACATTTTGCCTACATGTAAGAGTACTGCATGCATGCAGTGCCTGAAGAGGGAATCAGATCCGTGGGGCTGAGCCACACAGGTTATGGGTGCTGGGAACGGCACTGCCTTCCTCCCCAGGTTAAGTAAGTACTGCGGTGCCTTGCTCGCAGCCTCTCCACTCAGCTTTCTTCTGCTAGCTCCGCCACAGACAGCTGCTCACTTCCTCCTGACAGCTTCTCTCCAGGGCTGCCTCACCTGGCTTCGAATTTGTGTATATTGAAAATGATATCCTCCCACCCACCAACTGTACTTCTATTCTACCTGATATTTTATGAGATTACTGGATTTGTTATTTTCTCTGTGACATTCATTTGGGGGGAATTCTGTTATGGTTGTTTAAACTTGTTGCTTTCTCTTTCTGGAGATACTCGATTTTCATTTCTTGTATCTTATGGTTGTTTCACATGCCCTGGGAGTGTCTTCTGGTTGTTGTTTCCTTTCTTTCTTTCTTTCTCTCTTTCTTTCTTTCTTTCTTTCTTTCTTTCTTTCTTTCTTTCTTTCTTTCTTTTTCTCTTTCTTTCTCCCTTCCTTCCTTTCTCTCTCCCTCTCTTTCTTTCTTTCTCTCTCTCTTTTTCTTTCTTTCTTTCTTTCTTTCTTCCTTCCTTCCTTCCTTTCTCTCTCTTTCTCTCTCTCTCTTTCTTTCTCTTTCTCTTTCTTTCTTTCTTTCTTTCTTTCTTTCTTCCTTCCTTCCTTCCTTCCTTTCTCTCTCCCTCTCTTTCTTTATTTCTCTCTTTCTCTCTCTCTCTCTCTTTCTTTCTTCCTTCCGTCCTTCCTTCCTTCCTTTCTCTCTCCCTCTCTTTCTTTCTTTCTTTCTTTCTTTCTTTCTTTCTTTCTTTCTTTCTTTCTTTCTTTCATCCTTCCTTCTTTCCTTCCTTCCTTCCTGTTTGGCTTTTGAACTTTCTATTAAAATTTTCCTAGGCTCAGAGTTCCTTCCCTATCTGAGTCCACTCTACTAATGGACCCATCAAGACACTCTCCACTTCCCCACTTCCAATATGGCAAGCACTATTCTTTCTAACATTTCCTTCTGTGCCTTTTTGGAATGTCGGTTTCTCAGTTTCTATTACCCACCTCTTCCTACATGGGCTCTTCCTATGAGGTAATAATTACAAGCTGGAAAAAGTCTTGTAATGTTTTTCTTTCATTTTATTTGAGACAATGTCTTACAACATAGCTCAGGCTAAGCACGGACTCCAGACCTTTCTGCACACCCTGGAAAGAGCTGCTATTATAGGTGAGCCAGGCAACCTTCTGAGCCTTTGTGAACAGCCAGTCATAATGTATTAAGTTAAAAGGCACTGTTGGTTGGGCTTTACTCCAAAGTCCCATGATTGGTTCTTAGTTTCTGATTAAGAGTGTGCAGAAGGATGTAAAGGTCACAAGTACTTCTTAGTGTTCTTGAGACGACGTTATGGTTCTGTTAGGTGTTTCCTTTCCTGAGTTCAGTTACGCGCCGAGCGCTGATAAAACACACTCATAACATGAGACTTTCTGTAAAACGTTTCTCTCGAGGGCAGACCTTGTTAAGAAAAACAGGATGTTCTGGCTTATTTCAAAACGGCTCATATTTCACTCCTTTCTAGAAGAACAAGAGAGTCTTTCTCTGATAGGCATCGTGAGACCCTGCGAAGTCTCAGAGTAAAACTCACCAGGGTTGAATGGCGCCTTTTGACTGACTGGGTCTCCCTGGAGGGCTGAACTCTAGGTTCTATTCCACTAGGCTTCCTGTAACTTACCAGTCTTTGTTTCAGATATCCAGCTGGCCTCACTGGTTCTTTTTGAGAGTTCTGCATTTGGGCGTCTGCTCTGGGGACTTTAAAGGACTGAGGCATTTTAAGATACTGGAGCACTGTCTATGGGGTAGCCAACAATAGTAGTTCTTGCTTTCAGCCATGCTCCTTACCCCTCCCAGACTGATACCTAGATTAGCGCAAAAGCAACGGGCCACCGCTTATTTGGTTCTTAGTTTCTTTTTATTTCTTCGTGTGTAACAGTGATCCCCACCTGCTTGTGATTGTCCATTGACTCCCAGTCCGACTGAGTTCCTGAAAGGTCCAGGTCATCCTGTTGAGGTCTTAGAGTCTGATGGCCTCTGGTTTGAAGCCCCTGCAGTGTTGCCTGAAACCTGATTCTCATTAGCTCTGGGTCACTTGCAGAGCTTCCAGGAAGGGGTTTAACCCTTTGTAGACTTGGTCTGAGATGAACCTCCCTACTAGATTCCTCTTTTTCTTCCACTCAGTCCTGCATTTTCTCCCAAGCAGGCCATATTTTCTCTCCTCAGACTGTGCGCTTCTGTTTTCTGCCTGGCTGAGCTCACCGCCTTCCTACAGCACCTCGGGGAATTGCCCTCTTATTACCACAATTACAATCTGTACACATTTCATTAAACTAATATCGCTCAGCACAGGCTTTCTCCACAGAACTGCACAGCTGGAGGCCCATTTCTTTTCCTCAGCTTAAACACTTTGACAGGTTAAGAAAGCTATTATGGCTGAATAACAGGTGTTGCAAAACAATGTGCATTTGATGTTTAAATGAGAGAGCTTCTTTATTGACTGCCTTTATTGCGGCTCAGGCTTCCCCTCTTTCACAATGGCTGAATTTTTATTGTCTTTACTGCTTTTTAAAGTCTATTCTGTTGTTTCAGAACAGATCCAAAGTGCCTGTGTGTGCTTATTTGTTATTCTGCTGGCCTTTGTATATTATTATTATTTGTGCGTCCTGCTTTCTTCTCCAGGTGAAAGAAAAAAATGCCTGCAGAAATGGAAGGATTTTATTTGGTTCTTTCTGTAATAGAAGCACATGCACTTCATGAACAGGCTAAATGCCACCCCCAACTCCCCACCCTCCCTCTTTACTGTCTCATTCATCCACCCAATCTACCAGTGACCCTAAGAGCTGCCTCCTGAGTGAGAAATGATAAAATCCATACGGAGGAATGGCGTGGTGTCCAGCTTCCTCGTTTGAATATTCCTTCTTTGTCTATTACCTCACCGTAAAGGACACACGTTGGTATGTAGTTTGGGGGCGATTGTTCTTCTCCCTTGGCATTTTGTTTGTACACACTCAAACCCATCAACCTCAGGCAAGTCTCCGTTCCTTTCCTCTGTCTCCTTGCTGAATATCATGCTCAGCAGGATACAGGCTGTTTTATTATTTCAATAAAATGACTTTTGCTGAAGAGACAGTCGAGTGTTAAAATACCATTTTTCAAAAGTAAGTGCTCAGTGAGCGAGAACATACGATTATGAAAGCATAGAAATGGATAGAAATAAAAGAGGGCCTTGAACTCCACCTATGCACGCATCCACAGCATGTGGAAGAGTACTGTTCACATCCGTCACTCAAAACTGCTGAACTCCACTCTAAGCCATAATGTACTTCTTGAAGCAAAGTTTGGGGTTCACATTTTGCTTACATTGTCATGATAGTGAAAAGCAGGAAAGAAAGCAAAGAAGAAAAAGAAAAAGCTGTTTATTTTAGCTTTATATTTTCAATGTTTTTACTCCACTGAAAATTGTTATTCTTAGAGTCATTTCTTATGCATATTTGCTCAGCAAGATGACCTCATTCTTGTGAGGGGATGGTATTGATGTCTTATCCAACTCCAGTGGAGCATTGGCTCTTTCTCTAGTCTTTAGTTTCCTGAGCATATCTGTGCACAAATCAATGCTCGGTGAACGACTGTTGAAAGAACTGCCCTTGTTTCCTTTGGAGAATGAGGCATACTTGTGGCTAGAGATTTAAAATGGATGAAGCCCTCTTAAAATTAAAAAAAAACATTCAATTTAATGCTAATACTACTAAGGCCAGTTAGAATTCTTAGATTTTATTTGATTCCCAAGAGTTCTCATACTGCTATTGTCAATAGATAAGCTTTGTATGATAATTTGCAAATGAAAGATTTGGAGAAAAGAAATGCACACTTTCTCTTTTGTAAAGTTAGGTCCAGTTGTACATAAGTCTGACAAAACCTAGTAGGCTTTACTGGCTTAAAAAAGTCTCTTGTCAGACTTAAAGTTGGTGAAGATCTTTTCAGCTGTAGGCTGAAGTTTTTCCTATTGATAGAAACATTTCGATTTGAAAAGCAGAGCCTTTTCAGTGTCAGGGTGTCCCACTTACTAATTGCTGATCTTAGTATCTGAGCTCTTGCTATCCAGTTCACGGGCTTGCCTCTTGTGCCAGTGAGTTCAAGGCTATTCTCCTCTTTCTCTTCTATCAGATTGAGTGTATCTGGTTTTTATCTGGTATTGAGGTCTTTGATCCACTTGGACTTGAGTTTTATGCAGGGTGATAGCTATGGATCTATTTGCATTTTTCTACGTGAAGACATGCAGTTAGTTATACCAGTACCATTTGTTGAAAATGTTTTCTTTTTCCCTTGTATAGCTTTGGCTATACAAGTGTCTGTAGATGTGTGGGTTTACTTCTGGGCCTTCAATTGGATTCCATCGGCTAACCTGTCTCTTTTATGCCAATACCAGGAGATTTTTTTTTTTAATTACAATTACTCTGTAATATAGCTTGATATCAGGGATGGCAATGCCTCCAGAAGTATTGTTTGAGTTAGCCTGGTTTTATTTTTTTTTTTCTCCTCAAGTTGAGTATTATTCTTTTATGGTCTGTAAAAAGTTGTGTTGAAAGTTTGATGGGAATTTCATTGAATCTGTAGATTGCACTTTGTAGGATAGTTTAACATCAGAGAGAGAGCTGATATATTACACATCAACAAACCAAACAACCCAATTAACAATGGGGTACAGATCTAATCAGAAAATTCTCAATAGAAAATTCTCTTATAGCTGTGAAACACTTAAGGAGACCTTCAATATCTGTAGTCATCATTGAAATGCAAATGAGAACAACCCAAAATTCCATCTCACATCCATCAGAATGGGTAAGATAAAACAGAACAAAACAACAAAACTCAAGCAATAACACATGCTAAAGAGGATTTAGAACAAGAGGAGGAACACTCCTCCATTGCTGGTGGGAGTGCAAACTTGTACAACCACTTTGGAAATCAATCTGGCAGTTCCTCAGAAAATTGGGAATAGTTCTATCTCAAGAGCAAATTATACCACTCCTGGGCATATACCTAAAAAATGTTCTACCGTCCCATGAGGACACTTTCTTAACTATATTCATAACAGCTTTATTTGTAAGAGCCAGAAATTGGAAACAACCTAGATGTCCCTCAACTGAAGAATGAATAAAGAAAATGTGATACATTTATACAATGGAATACTACTCAGCTATTAAAAATGGTGGCATCATGAAATTTGCAGGCAAGTGGATGGAACTTGAGAATATCATTCTGATGGAGGCTACTCAATCCTAGAAAAACACACATGGTATGCACTCACTTATAAGCAGATATTAGTCATAAAGTACAGACCCAAAGATGCTAAGAAACAAGGAGGCCCCAAAGGAGTGTGTTTAAATCTCACTGAAAACAGGAAATAAAATAGACATTGGAGGTGGAAGGAGAGAGGGAACTGGGTAGGGTATAGATGGAGAGGAAACATGAGGGTTCAAGTCTTGGGAAGACAGAGGGGGAATTGAAGACAATGGAAACTTCCAGGAAACTATGAGAGTGACCCTCGCTATGACTACTATGACTGGGGGATGTAGAACATGAAATGGCCACCTCCTGTAATCAGGCAAGATTTCAAATGGAAGGATGGGGACATTAACCCAGCCACAAAACCTCAGATGCACAATTTGCACTGTCTACAAGATGTGCAGGTGAGCCCATACCATGAGAGAGATCCCATTCCTGATTCTCTTCATGGTATTCTGCTGTCCTTCCAGGCATAAAATCCTATGGAAGAGCAGGAAGAAAGAATGAACAAGTAAGAAAAGTCAAGGACAACACAAGAAAGCATACAGAATCGACTCACCTGGGCTACGGATGGTTTCAGAGACTGAACCGTTAACCAGAAAGCATGCATGCAAAGAACCTAGGCTCTCTCCCAGCTTGGTCTTCAAGTGGGACCCCTAACAGCAGGAGCAGTGACTGTCTCTGACCCTGCTGCCTGCTTTTGAATCCCTCTCAGTTAACTAGGCTTCCTAGTTTAACCTCACTAGAAGATGCACCTAGTCCTTCTTCAACTTTATGTGCCAAGGTGGGTTGACAACCATGGGAGACCTGTCTCTCTCTGAAGAGAATGAGAAGGGAGTTAAGGTGATAGGATGAGTCTTGGAAGAGAGGAGGGAATGGAAGATGGGATCAGGATGTAAAATAAATAAACAAATTAGCTTATGAAAAAAAAAAGCTAGGGACTATCACACTCAGCATACAATTGTGACAGAGATGTATATTTTTAATAATAGTGCCCAAATCTGCACTTTCTTTAAACTCCACAATTTAAAAGGTGTTTTCTCATTTGAAACACTTGGAGTCCATCCCAGGAGACTGCTGAGTAACCCTTCCCTGGGAACAGGAAGGCCAGTCCTCTTTTCAAGGGTTTCCTGATACAAAATGTGTCTTAGTGCCACTGTGTATAGTACAATTATCTTCTTAAAATGTTAGTAACATTGCATTTATGAAGCACATTTCTACTGAACATCTTAGTAGACAAGCTATTGAAAAGCAGGACTATCACTGTCTTCCCTTACCAAACAGAGGAGTCAAAAGTAGTTTGGCACCATGGTTTTTCTTGTGGCTATTGGAATCGTGAGTGAAATGCAAGCAATGAAAATATTAGCCCTTGGGTTTTAGTTAGTCGGTTTATAGTAAGCACAGGAAAATATATTATGCATATATATTTATAGGTCTTAGGAAAATGTTGGCAAAAATATCTCATAGAATGTATCTTGCTTCAAAATTAGGAAGTTGATTTTAAATGAAAGGAAAGAAAAAACATTTTTTATATATGAGCCAATAGATTTACATAAATGTATAGATTCTTATTGATATTCAAAGGTATATTAAAACAATAGGCCATGCAGCAGCTTATGGTAGTCTACTATGGTAGGCTTTACTAATCATCTGCTGTCTTCACATAATCCCATAGATGCAGATAATGCAAGGATTTAGAAGAGACTGTGTTTACCTGAAAGATAGCTATCAGATTGAGAGAATTCTGATGCTTCATGTGTTAACTATGCTAACTAAATGCCTTAATGAGGGATGAATACCATGTATTTACCAGGGTTTTACCTTGGCACATCCTGAAATTTTATAGACTCGGATATTATGTGCAAGAGTAGGACAAAGATAAACGGAAAAAAAGTTAAATTCAGTTCTGCCTCTGTGCTTCTGTCCCCTTTGAATATCATTGCAAGGTATGATGCATTTGGGTATACTCTCTGCTTCAGCCTATTGAATATAATAGAATCAGTTGCCTGTGACAGTCTGTCAATCGCATTGTGTTTCTGCTGTCTTCTTGTCCTAGAAATTCATCTTGTTGAAAGCATTTGTGTTATTGAAAGCAATGAAGCCTGGTAGTGCTGGCCATTACCACTACCTTACCTCATTTACATCTTAGCCCTGCATCCTGCCAGGTCCTTGCTCCCCTCGGAAGCCTCCATCACTCCAGTGCATCTCATCAGGCACCATCTCAGCCACACAGAGGGGAGCTTGCTGTGCACAAATGAGTTGCATACAAAACATGGGTTCTGGGGAGTTTAGAGCCTGCTGGGCTTGTTCTCAAGCCAGCAGCAGCTGGGATGACCCAGATCCAGGGCTGGCTGTCCCTGCTCTGTGCTTTGCCACTTCCAGGATGACCATTGTTGCATTTCCATCAGGATGAGAAAACACAGCATGCATTCTGTGGGTGGTGTAATTTCCTCTGTTGGAAGAATGAGGGCACAATGGGACATTTAAAACCCCAAAGAGCAAAAGGGTGAGTGTAACAAAGCAGAAAATATGGGCCTGGTGTTCCATTATGCTAGCAAGTACTGCTTCCTGTGTGTGTGGGAACAGTAAGAAAATTATATACTCACCTGCCTGGTTATAGGGACAGGCACAGCTTAATGCAGTCATCAAGTCCAATAGGGACAAACTGCCACATTTATTTAGTCTAAGAGTTCAATCAAAGCAGAAAATGAACTATCAGAAATTAGAATAAATAACCATTCAATTGTCTGGTTATTTATTTAATAACAAGTGACTTCTTATAACCCAGTAAATGCTTAATTACATTAAAAATATTAAGAAAAAACTAGTTATAAAAAAAAACATATCCTGTTCCATTGAAAAACTTTCTTTCCTGCTCATCAATATCACTAAAATGATGATTTATTTAAACCAGTGGTTCTTAAACTAGAGCATCAGCTAAACTCATCAGGAAAGTTGCTGAAGCTACCTACAGTCTTGCCAAACCTATGCTGGTGAGCTGGGTCTGCACAAGCTCTGTCTGGTCTGCAGATGTTCCTGTGCACTCAATCGAGAACTACTGGTCCAGGATTTGAAGATGACCCAAACTGATTTACACTGATCCTTTTTAGATGCTTGATGTCATTTTAAGTAACCAGATTAAGGGACATGGAGCCGCCTTCCACTCTTACTAGCTCTAACCTAGGCTTCTTGATCTTATTTTCTTTGATATTACATGGTAAACTATACTTGCATATATGTATGGGATACATATGCAGTTAAAAGTCATGTGTTAGATATATCATCATTATATTGAGCTGGTTAGCATAATTCTCATCTCATTTTTTGGTGGCAAATGAAACTTATTACCTCAACTATTTAGAAACACTTGAAGAACACTGGGTCTTTGGCTAACATTGCCCAGTCTGTCTCTTCCCAGCACCTGTATTGTCATTCGCTCCCCGGTTGATTCCAGATTCACACATAGTGGGAGTTTTTGCTATTGCCTTTCTGTGGGTTACTTATTATTTAACATAAGGAATTCTAGGCTGATCTCTTATCTCTGATCACAAATCCTTTTGCTTTTATATGATCCATAGAAGTGAAGTTTTCCCATCGTGTGTTATTTCTACTTCTGCTTTGAGGAACTAAAAATATGACACCACACCATAGCATACCATATCACACCATATCAATCATATCACATAATGACAGTTTTCTGTATTTAATAGTGGCACACACATCTTTCTCTTTATCTGTTAATGTAACATGCAACATATTTTATCTGTGTGCAATGAGACATTTTTTACATACCAAGTGTAAAGTGCACTTGAACACAGTGAATCATCCTTTGAGGGTGCTGTTGAATAAGACTTCTAGTATTTTCTGTAGATTGAATTCTCCTTTTGGTACTGAAGAAATCTGAAACTTTTTCCCAATCTTTACTGTATGGCTCATGTTGTCACTATCAAAGCTATCATGCTGAAACACCTTTGATCTTAATTCTCTCTCTCTCTCTTCATTATTGGCCTGCCCTTTTCTCTCTTTATTTGTTCTTCCCTCATATATTATACTGTATCACCAGAGGTTCCCCTCATGCAACTTTTTCCAGTCCCTGCTCCCTACATTGTCCCACCCCTGCAAGGAACATGAATGATTCTCTTTTCTTCTCACTTAAAGATATTATACAACCTTCTGCACAATTAGTTAATTTTTACTTATTTTAACACTGACCTCTGAGTTGGGTTTTTAAATCTCAGATCCTTGGAAAGAATACTATGAGGTAGAAAGAGAATATTTATGACACTGAATATAAGCAAAGAAAGAAAGCCATTGCAGATATGGCACTGGGGTATCTAAATGACTAAAATTAAGATTCAGTAGATTAAAATATAATTTCTTAATGACAATTGGGAAGTAAATAATAGTTGACTTTTCTTCTAAAAGAGGATTTTCACATAGTGATAGTCTGATTTATAGAGGTCTATTCCTAACCCTTGGATCATTATATTCCATTGAATCTATTTAGAGGAGCGATCGTGCTGTGTAGACTTCACATTGGAGCTATTTTAAGAGTAAGGCCAAGAGCCCACTAGAAGCTGCATCCCTGTGCAAGCCTTGGACTGAGACCTACAGAGCAAATTGACCATTATCCCCTAAGAAAGTCAGAATTCATCCTTTAAAAAATTATGAACTGATTTGAAAGACATTTCAAATAAACATTGCACACGAAAATTAACAAGAGTCTCAGTCTATGCTTCTCCATGAACTTCTGTACTGTTAGCCATTCTGAGCTATATACTGGATATCCCACTTTCATGTTTGAATATATTTTTAAATAACTTTAAGATTTAGGATAGGAAAAAATATATATATTCAATGTATATATATAATATACATACATATACATATATATATATATGTATATATGTATATATGTATGTATATATGTATGTATATGTATGTATATGTATATGTGTATATATATATACATATATGTATGTATATGTGTGTGTGTATATATATATACACACACAGATAGCAGCTTTTGGGATAGCCCCGCTTCAGTTGTTCAGAACTCACATGAAGACCAAGGTGCACATCTGCTACATATGAGCAGGGAGGCCTAGGTCCAGGCCATGTGTGTTCTCTGGTTGGTGCTTCAGACTCTGAGAGCCCCATGGGTTTGAAATTCCCTTGACCACATTGTTACAAGAGACAATTTACTAAACAGAACACTAATGCCTCAGGGTCTAAGATCAACAATTGATTAAATGGGACCTCATGAAACCGTAAAGCTTCTGTATGGCAAAGGACACTGTCAATAGGACCAATCGGCAGCATGCAGATTGGGAAAAAGATCTTCACCAACCCTACCCATGACAAAGGGCTATTATCAAAAATTTTTAAAGAACTCAAAAAGTTAGACACCAGCAACCCAAATAACCCAACTAAAAATGGGGTACAGAGCTAAACAGGGTATTCCCAACAGAGGAGTTTCGAATGGATGAGAAGCACTTAAAGAAATGTTCAAAGTCTTAGTCAGGGAAATGGAAACCAAAACAATTCTATGGCTCTATCTTACAGTCAGTCATTGGAATGACTGAGATAAAAGTCCTCAAGAGACAGCACATGTGGGTGAGAAGGTGGAGCAGAGAGAGCCTTTTTTATGGAACACCATTATAAAAACTAATGCCAAGTAGTAACAGATGGGGCTGTGCGACAGTTAAAGGCTTCTGTAGAGCAAAATCTGTGATAAGTAGAGTAAACAGACATCCCTCAGAACAGGAAAGAAGATTTACCAGCTACACTGGAGACAAGAGGCTAACGCCTCGAAAGTAATAAGAATCACAGAAAATAAACAGCAAGTAAATAAAACGGCCAATCCGCAAGTGGAAAAATGAACTGAAGAGACAGTTTTCATGAAAAGAAAAAAAATGGCCAATAATTATTTTCAAACTTGTTCAATACCTATAGCCACCTCGGCTAAGCCTACTTTATGATAATACCTAATGCAGTATGGTTACTACCAGCTCTGACAACATACATTGAAGAGGATATGGGAAGAAAGAAACACTGATTCACTGTGGGTGGGGATACAAACTAATTCAGCCATTGTAGAATTAGTTGGAAGAATCTCAAATGTTTAAAAATAGTGATAGTGTATGACAATTGTTTCTTTCTAGAGTATGTATCCCCAAAACAGTGTAACCAAACATGAAGATGTTTGTATTCCCATGTTTATTATACTGACTGTAGCAAAGACTTGGAACCAACCTATTTTCTATCAACAGATGAATGGATAGTAAGAATTTGATACTATTAAGTCTTAAAGAAAAATGAAATTACAAAATTTGCAGGAAACTTAGAACTTTTGATATTAAGTGAGGTCAAATAACCTTATAAAGAAAATATAAACAAATATGCATATGGATACATTATTAAATGTAACAAAGAGCAATAACAGTTACTAGGGGCTGAGCAAGGACTGAACATAGGTAACTGATATGAGTTCTGAAAGAAGATATAAAGCTAATTGCTTTTCTAGTTTCCATTTTATCATGGGCTTTGCAATTTGGGTGGTGGATAAGTGCAGAATTGGTTCTACTGAGATTTACATTTTTCTCTTGTCTTGCACTAAGCATACATAGTTTCAGTTCATAAAATGTGAGTTTATATATTTCTATTAGGCAAAGCAAAATACATGAATAAATCAAACTATAGGAAAACATCCATGAATGGTGTCATCTGAAAGGGGACTAGGCAAAAATGAATGAACAAACAAAAGGCAATCTTTTTTCGCAGAATCAAATTTTAATATAATTTTGCATGGGTGTTTACTAAGAAAAAATCGCTTCTAAATAGAATAAGAAATCTCTTTATTCCCCCATTGAGCACCAAATGCATAAACACTTTGCAGTGTATATTTCACTATGTTGTCCAAAATGTTTCCTGCTCTGAAATATCAACAGAAAAAAAAAAACACGAAAAGCAATTGCAAAGTAGGCCCCTCCGTTCCTCCCCATTCTAACTGCAATTATTCAACTCCTTCTATGTATCAGTGAATAAAGTACTGCTTGTGATAGTAGTTAATTACCTTAGATAATAAGTTTTAGGTAGCCTAT
>NW_022196898.1:87125364-87126945 GCF_008632895.1 Mastomys coucha
GTTGGCTATGTTCTCTGTCATCCCAGATAGCCGAGCTAAAGCAAGATAAGTAGACCAGGGAATTAAGTCTAAGTAATTGTTTGTCAAATTGATAAGATTCCTCTTCTGCCATGCATTTCTAGTCTAAGAGTCGGGTGAGTTGTAGTTTTCAGAGATGGTAGAATAACATTTCCACTCACCATGTGCTCTTTCTGTTTGACACCATCTAGTCCTGAGGTGGGAAGGCTTGCCCTCTTGTTAAAGTTAGTCAGAGCTTTATGACTCTTATGTCAAATGAAATGTAGTAGATGAAATATTATATAAATTCAAAGCCCCAGCCAGACAACCAACACCCCTCACTCTCTGTAACTATCTCTTCCTCCTCTTATTACCTTCACTCCTCTTTTCCAATCTTCCCTCTTGTTTCCTCTCATTCTGCACCCAACCCAATAGTTACAGGCCTCATTTACATATCTTTACTAATCTGCCTGGCTATGGTTTCTAATGAGTGATAGTATTAATTGTTGATAGACTTATGAGTTACATATGTCAACCCTTACAGGTTCAGGCTCTTAGGTATTCAAACTGGTACTCAATAGAAGAGATACAAGTTATTCCTGCATGATCCTACGTAAGTTGCACATTACGGAGAAAAATAACTGTTGTCTGACATTTTAAGATCTGATCTGGTTTGTTTTATAACATTAGTCAAATAAAATTATTTGATATCCAGAACCAACATCATAAACTCCACATTATTGTGTATATTATATTATTTGTTAATATACTGAGCTCTCCTATGTCTGTGGACATCTAAACAAAATGAGTCAAGGGTCTCTAAAGAGATGTCTTCTGTCTTTAAGCTTATGCTAGATAAGTTATAATACAGGTGCCTTCTTTGTGAGATGTGAGATTCAGCACTGAGACAGATTTCAACAGTACAGTTCTAGAAGGAGACTCACATACTAACAAAAACTAAAGACAGATTGACAGAGAGTAGAACGCCCAACTGTCATATCTCACAAAGAAGGGTGCAAATCCATACACAGCATGCCATATTAGAGGGATTATACCATATGTGTGCTGAAATACACCAGAGGTCATGTTCTTTGGTATTCCCAGAGGATTCATTGTTTACCAAAGCAGTTAGAAGTATGTTGATCAAATGGTGCTGTTTCAAATGGAGGTCAGTATTTAGAAGAATGCAAATTGATGCATTCTTATCTCCTTGTACAAAGCTCAAGTCCAAGTGGATCAAGGACCTCCACATAAAACCATATACACTGAAACTAATAGAGGAGAAAGTGAGGAAGAACCTCAAACACATGGGCACAGGGGAAAATTTCCTGAAGAGAACACTAATGGCATACACTCTAAGGTCAAGAATTGACAAATGGGACCTCATAAAATTGCAAAGCTTCTGTAAGGCAAAGGACTCTGTCAATAGGACAAAATGACAACCAACAGATTGGGAAAAGATCTTTACCATTTTACATCCTATTGAGGGCAAATATCCAATATACACTAAGAACTCAAGAAGTTAGACTCCAGAGAACCAAATAACCTTATTAAAAATGGGTAGTCTATTACCAGGACAGCCGG
>NW_022196898.1:87126955-87129303 GCF_008632895.1 Mastomys coucha
CAGAGCTAAACAAAGAATTCTCAACTGAAAAATACTGAATGGCTGAGAAGCACCTAAAGAAATGTTCAGCGTCCTTAGTCATCAGGGAAATGTAAATCAAAACAACCCTGAGATTCCACCTCACACCAGTCAGAATGGTTAAGTTAAAAAACTCAGGTGATAGCAAATGAGGGTAAAGATGTGGAGAAAGAGAAACACTCCTCCATTATTGGTGGGATTACAAGCTGGTACTACCACTCTGGAAATCAGTTTGGTGGTTCCTCAGAAATTGGACATAGTATTACCTGAGGACCCAGCTATACCACTCCTGGGCATATACCCAGAAGATTCTCAAGCATATAACAAGGACACATGTTCCACTATGTTCATAGCAGTGTTATTTATAATAACCAGAAGCTAGAAGTTACCCAGATGTCCTTCAAAAGAGGAATGGATACAGACAATATGGTACATTTACACAATGGAGTACTACTCAGCTATTCAAAACAATGACTCCATGAAATTCTTAGGCAAGTTGATGAAATTAGAAAATATCGTCCTGAGTGAGGTAACCATATCATGAAAGAACACACATGGCATGCACTCACTGATAAGTGAATATTAGCTCAAATGCTTGGAATACCCAAGATACAACTCACAGACCACATGAAGCTCAAGAAGTAGGAAGACCAAAGTGTGGGTACTTAGGTCCTTCTTAGAAATGGGAACAAAATACTCACAGGATCAAACATGGAGACAAAGTGTGGAGCAGAGACTGAAGGAAAGGCCATCCTGAGACTGCCCCACCTTGGGATCTATCCCATATACAGTCACCGAACCCAGACACTATTGTGGATGCCAAGAAGTGCATGCTGACAAGAGCCTGATATAGCTGTCTCCTGTGAGGCGCTGCCAAAGTTTGACAAATATGGAGGCAGATGCTCACAGCTAACCATTGGACTGAGCATGGAGTCCCCAATGGAGGAGTTAGAGAAAGGATCCAAGGAACTGAAGGTGTTTGCAACCCCATAGGAAGAACAACAATATCAACCTCAACCAACAAGATCATCCAGAGAGCCCAGAGACTATGGGACTCATGGCTCCAGCTGCATATATAGCAGAGGATGGCCTTGTTGGGCATCAATAAGAGGAGAGGCCTTTGGTCCTGTGAAGGCTCTCTGACCCAGTGTAGGGGAATTCGAGGGCTGGGAGGCAGGAGTGGGTGGTGGTTGGGGGAACACCCTCATAGAAGCAGGGGGATGGGAGATGGGGTAGGGGCCTTATGTGTGTGTGTGGAGGGGGGACCAGGGAGGGGATAACATTTGAAATAAAAATAAAGAAAATATCCAATTAAAAAAGAACAATAAAAAAAGAGGTGTGTTTATGGTGAAGGAGTCGTACCACTAAAACAGTCAATTTTTTTCCAATGGGCTAAGGATTATTTGTGAACTCTTCCATTATAAACTGTTTTCTCTAGGGCAATGGCAGTGGTCAAACTTTCAAACAACAGAGAAGACCTGTGGAAGAATAACTTGGAGAATGCAGGTATATAAAGGTATGATTAGCTACAGCGTCATTGGTGAGGAGGAAGGATGGTGTTTCAGACACACCGTAGGTTGGGAAGATTGTTAATGAAACCTGGCTCCCATAGGAGGAAGACATGGCAGCTAAAAGTATGAATTACTATGAATAAAAGGAAACAATACAGCATGATGGTCAGGTGTGGTTGTGGCAATAATATTTCATCATGGCACGAAGAGTTTTCAGACCAGGAGTGTGCTGCCTATGCAATGCAGTGTTCAGGAGCTTCTGAGAAGAATGTGGAAAATCTACCATGATAGACTTTTCTGTTGATCATGTTAAAGTGTCAGCATGAACATTAAACCTTAAGATCATAGGGAATCATCCCTCGCAGTTCTTTCAATGCCTTAAGTATTGAATCTCCACTAGGTAGATGTATGGACCAGATGAAGCAGGGGATGTGCCTTCCACCCAACCACTTTGGGGGTAGGAATTTCACATTCCATCACCGTTCTACATTTTAGAGTAACCTGCCTCATTTTCAAATGGATAGGATTTAGAACAAGGCCCACAAATTTGCTGGTTAGTGTTATGTCGACATGATGCAAATTAGAATCATTTGGTAAGAGGAACTCTCAACTTAAAAAAAAATGGTTGCGGCTTCAGCGGAACGATCAATTCGAGGCCACTCGGCTGTTTGCTCCTCTGGGCGCTACTCCCTCGGACCGCCCGACGCAGCGCGCGAGTAGCGCGGCACCGATTCCTCTCGGACTCTCTACGAGCAGTGTCACCCTTCACACCAGAAAGCTGGCGGGTACTATGGGGAAAAAACAAAACAAGAAAAAAGT
>NW_022196898.1:87129825-87130119 GCF_008632895.1 Mastomys coucha
CAGCCCAAGTGCTTTAAATTGTTCAAGCTGTATAGTTTGCACACCCATCCCAGTGGAGGGGAAAGGGTAAGTGTTTCAAGGCAACCTGTTCTGCGCTTTGCTAAATAAGGAAGCGGTGGGCCTTCCATGAAGGACAAACCCTGCAGAACTGGGGTGTGGGAAAGCAAAGATACTGTCGATCTTCAAAGAGCATCTCCACAACCCACAGCCTTCTTCTTCTTCCCAATAGTGTTAACTGCATTTTTACAGCCTAGCATGTGTGTAGTTTTTGGCTATTACTGGTATATTACTTGG
>NW_022196898.1:87131266-87178494 GCF_008632895.1 Mastomys coucha
AAAAAAAAAAAAAAAAAAAAAAATGGTTGCTTGTAGTTTGTGAGAGCATTTTCTGGACTGATTGTGGGTAGTAGAAATCCAGCTCACTATGGACTGTACCTTCCTGGTATAAGCAAGTCAGTAAGCAGCACTCCATCATGGTTTCTACATCAGCTCCTGCCTCTCTATTCTGACTTGATTTTTTTTTTTTTTTTTTGCCTCTGCTTTCTTGGATGATGGACTACAGGCTGTAACATGAAATAAACTCCCTGAAGTTGATTTTGATCACAGTGTCTTATCACAGACATAGAAACCTTAATGGAGACAGCGCACACTGTAATCCTTATCACATACATGGAGACTGTCTTCTGAGGTTTGGTACTCTCCCTGTGCTAAAGGCCAGAAGAATGTCATCATCCTGGCAAGAGCAGCTGCCTCTGCTAATCAGACTGATTTCTTTCCACAAGTAGTACGAAAGGGAAGTGTTGGCCTCCTGTGGTTCAGTTTGGTACCTACTACTATAACTTTGCTCAGGTTCTACAGAGATTGGAATAGCACAGACATCATTGATGACCTCAGAAGGTATGCTCAGATTGCCTCTGGGTCAGCATATTGCCTATGGGTCAGCATACTAAGCAACTTATTGCTGAGTACGCTGTTTAGTCCAGCTGAAGTGCTAGCTGAGAAAAGAATGCTGTAGCTTATGATGTAGCAGGTAGGTCCTAACTGTGGTTCTTTGTCCTCTGATTTCTAGATTTCTCATACAAAGCTTTGTGAATGCCTCATTTGTATGAGAGGCATTCCAGAAACCCTGTTTTGCAGGTGTTGGAAGTCTGCCAAGGACTATTCAACCTTCCTCAGGTAAAGGATGTTGGGTGGTCAGAGAAAGGGAAACCCTTCAGGTAAAGGAAGCCCTCCATTTTGCACTTAGCTCAGAGGAGCTATCTAGGTGTGATAGACTGTGACCTTGATTAGCAGGCTATCCCCACACCTATGTATTATTTATACTTCTTGAACCCAATGCCAGTAGTTTGACCTACTTTCTGCCTTTTTTTAAAAGGGAAAAAAATCTGTTCTAATACAACAAAAAGCTACATCTGAGAGATACAAAAGAATGTACTGTAGGAAATACATGTTGGCTCTATATTTTCAAGACCCAAAGAGTCAACCTTGCAGCAACTGCTCAGATATCAGGTCTAAGAAAATTCCCTTCCTACAGGGAATCTCTTCTCAATAATGGGAGTGTTTATAGTCCTTCCTATTGCTATAGGTCTCAAAGTTCATCTTAGCTTCAGAGTTTCAGCTAGGGTCAAGTTGGGCTTTATAGAAAAAGCTCATAGCTTGTATTACACCTTTCTTCCTTTTTTAGTTTCTTGCCACAGAATTCCAATTCTTGAGTTCACTCCTTCATTCACTTTCTGAATGTTCATGTGGTTATGTTCATCTCTGCTTTATGGGCTCCTTCCTGGAAGAAGCAAATGTCTTCAAATTCTCTGTATTCTCAAACCATCTTACCCATGCAGGTTAAGTATTTCCACCATTCTTCTAACTCATAACCCTTGCCAGGGTGGCTGAATTAAACACTTAGTTTTTTTTTTTTTAAACTGCTTGGACATAATTTTTATTGAGTACTTTGTATATGCATAAGGCATATTACAATCAAATCTATAACCATTTAGTCCTCTCCAATTCTTTTCTTTTGCCCACAAACCATTATTTTCCCCCAATATCATGTATCCTTTGTTTTTAAAACTACTGGGTCTACTTAATGCTGCCAGTCTGTAAATGACTGTAGCAACAGCTGGAGCATGGATAACCCTTAAGGAGCCACATTCCTGAAGAAAATTAATGTTTTTATTGCAGCAGCCATCAGTTTGCAATGGGCAATTTTCAGCTGGAGTGTTACTTTGTAAACCTCTCCCTCATCCATGCTGGGATATTTGTTGGCTTGATCTTGGGTGTGTCTTGGGGATGCAATCATAATCAGTATGAATTCATATGTGTATTGTCCTTGTCATGCCTGGAAAACAGTTTCAATGTAGTAATCCACTTCTCAAGATCTCAACTGCCTCTCCCTTTCACAGTCTTCCCATCACTTGGGAGAAAGGGGTATGATACAGATGTCTAGTTAGGAATGAGCATTCCATACTCTCTTCCTCTCTGTATGTTGTCTAGCCATGAATTGCTATATTAACTATAAGAATGAACTTCTCTAATGATGGTTGAGAGCTTCACTAATGAGTATAAAGATGTGTACATAGTAGACAACATATTACTATGTCCACTTGGCAAAATTATAGTAATAGACTCAATCCTAGAGTCTATGGCCTAAATAGTTAACAGTTCTTGGCTCAGTTAAGAGTACTACATACAAGTTATATTTTGTGACACTAGCCCCTAATCTAATCAGTAAATAATTGGTCACTCCCATACCATTCCTGTCACTATTATACTAGTATATCTATCTTATCTGTCTTGCCTAGCGTGTTGTTATCTTAATGTTGATTTTGTTTACCATTGCTAATCATACTGTATTTACAAAGCACATATAAAGCTTCAATTGAGTTATAAAATTGCATTCCATTTTCTGATCTTCTACATGATTGTTTTTTCATGGGAATGTGCATATATATACATATATATGTACATATATGTTGTTTTTACATGGGAATGTAAACACATAAACCCCCCATATATATGGGTATATTTCCAGTATGTATGTATGTATGTGTGTGTATGTGTGTGTGTGTGTATGTGTATGTGTATGTATAGTAAATGATGAGTTATTTCTTAAAACACTATAGTTTTTAAAAATTATTTTTACTTTTATGAGTGTGGATGTTTTATTTACATATGGGAGTAGAACACAGGTCTTCTAAAAGAATAGTCAGTGCTTTAAACTTCTGAACCATCTCTTCAGTCACCAAAGTCTATAGGTTTAACTATTCTCAAATTTTTAAAACAAAGCCTGCACAAAATTTATAAATCAATTATAAAGGGGCAATAAGCATTGTTGATTCCATTTTCTCCCTCCCCACACTAGGCCTTCTGCTGTGTGTCTCCAGTACCAGCCAATCAATGTGTTGTATTTTCCCCAAACGCTTTCTCATTTTATTAGCATCTGAATTTGTAAATCAGCCAGATTTGTTTAACTACCCCCAGACCCACACTCCACTGAACCTGTATCTTTACTATATCTATACACTTGCTCTAACGCAGCTTGTCTCTCCAACAGTTTCCTAACAGTCTTATCTGCAGGACATTTAGTTAAAATATCAGATGTTCTGAAAAGGTGAGTGATAAAGCAGAAGGGAGTCAAGGCTTGTTCTATGTCGTGCTTATAGGGTTTCCTTCCTTCAGCTGATACAGGAAGTTTACTCTCCACTAGAATCTTCCTCATCATCAAACTAGAGACCCTGATTTAAATCTCAGGCAGCGTGAAAGAGTTGGATGCTTCCCAAGCCTTAGCACACCATCTCATCTTTTACTCCAATTCGCATTGTCCTACATCCAGCCCATGTCAAAGGGCTTTATTTTTAACTTATTTGATTTTTGGATAATATAATTACGTTATTTCCACTTTCGCCTTCCTTCCTTCAAACACTTCCATATGCCTCTCTGTCTTAGTTAGGATTGCCATTGCTGTAATGAAACACTGTGACCCACAGCAAACTCTGGAGGAAAAACTCATTTAGTTTATCCTTCCGTAGCTCAGTCCATCATTGAAGGAGGTTAGGACAGGAATTCAAACAGGTCAGGAATTCAAACTGGAGGTAGGAGCTGATGCAGAAGCCATAGAGGGGTGCTTGCTGCCTCCTGGCTTGCTTATAATGGCTTGCTCCATCTTCTTTCTTATAAAACTAAGAAACACCAGCCCAGAGATGGTACTGCCCACAATGGGCTAGGCCCTTCTCCATCAATCATAAATTATGAAAATGTTCTACTGTTGTATCTTATGGAAGGATTTTCTCATTTGAGGTTCCCTCTTTCCAGATAACTCCAAGTTGACACAAAACTACCGAGCTCATTCTTCTTGCTCTCTTTCAAATTCAAGACCTCATTTTCATTAATTGCTGTTACATAATTCATATATATATATATATACATATACATATACATATGTATTTTCTTTAAAAATAAGTAAAACCTGTTCAGTTTGTATAATGTAGTAAGATTATGTATACATGTATGTGTTCAGAACTGACCATTTCTTCTTGCATAACTAATTTGTGCTTTCTTCCCTGGGGAAGAATATTTCTTCCATTACCAGCATCCCTTAGTTGCCTGTAGTTTCTTGTATAGGACTGAGGCCTTATGGACTTTCCCCCATCCACTTAGGCATGTTTATTGGTGGTTCTCTTGTTCAGTTCATGTTTAGGAAGAACTTTTCCTTCATGAAGAAGTTCCCTATTATAATACAGCACTTTGGCTTATATTAAATCCATTTGGTGCTTAACCTCCCTTGATAACTACAGGTCAGAATATACCTGGGGACTCATGTCCTGCACATTGTCCAACATAGACTCTTTGACACAGGGTATCTAGGAAAACTCTTGTTCTTTTTGTTCTTGTTACAGGATTGAGGTAGAAGAACTTTGTGCAAGGTATTAGCTTTGATAGTTCTTTTCTGGATGACACTGATTTATAACACATTTGGGTTTTGCTACTATATTAGATGTCTAAGGATGCCAAGTAATATCTCACAATTCTGGAGGCTGGAAGCCCACTTATAAGGGTCCTGCTGGTTGGTTTCTTTGGATTTCCCTCTCCTTGGTTTGCAGTCAGCTACCTTTCCTATATAGCCTTTCTTCTGAAGGCTGAGTGTGTGTATAGATATGTACATAATTCTCTGTTCCCTAAAAGGGATTTCAACTTAAAGACATATCCCTTTCTTTTAATTCCCTTTAAACTCTGTCCAGACACACTCACATTCTGAGGTACTGTGTGTGCATGTACCAATGTATGATAGTTTCCTCTCTCATACTAATTACCCTTGGCCACAGCATTCCCTGGTTCCAACTGCCCCATTTTTTTCCTGTTCTCCTTTCTACATTACAATAGGCCCTGTTCTGTTTTAAACACGTCTTTTGAAGGGACACAATTCAGTCTGTGACATTGCGTGTGCACTACCTGCCTGCCTAGCAATTCTTACATTTCAGGTAGTCCAGAGATCATCCGATCTGCAAAGCAGCTCATCACTATTGGAAAACATACGAAGCAGTTTCCTCTAATGTGGAAGGCATTGGTATTTTGAGTCCAGTTTGGTTTTTATCAAAGATTCAATTAATTTGCTAGCCTCTATTCTAGTCTGCCAAATACAAATTGGTAACAATTCAAGAATCACAAATCCCTTGCTCCACTCAGATCCTAAGTATTGCTCAGTCCCCTCAAATGCTAAGTACATCTGTACTGTTCATGAAATGTCATAATGCCAATGCCAACTTAAGTTTTTACTTTTGACTTCTTCTGTTTGGCAGTTTTCCACTTCAAACTATCTTCATTCATACTTGATATTTTTTGGGACTATTTAGTGGGAACAAATAGCTTGGGTTTAGATGATCAGACTTAAGCATAGGATATTACTAAGAGTACAAGGAGAGTTCTAGAGAGCATGGGAATTTTGAAGATTTGGAAATACTCTTCTAAAATGTTGTGTAGTCATACATTACAAATTTATCAAAACTGGGGATAAATTTCAATGTTATAGTATGCAGATATACAGGCATGGAGACAGTTATAATAGTACGTAGCCACAACAAGGCCTAGAAAGAATGCCCTTTGTTATAGAGTTAAGGGAAGCGCCAGAAGTAGTGCTATTTTATCACAGCTCTGAGGCTGGCTATTCTGGATGGTAAATTTTAGATGATAGATTTGTCAGGAAATTAAAATACCCAGGAGTGGATATCAAGGGGCCATCTGAAGGAGCCCCATTATTGACATTGGAGAAGTGAAAGCTTGCAATGCTATATAATTTAATTGGACTCTTATGACAGGCTGACCATTTGCCAATAGCTATGCTAAGGAAAAATAACATGATGGGCTGTAAATTTCCTATATGTCTCCAAGGTTGCATAGAGCAGTGAGACAGTTTTTAATTTATTTAAAATGCCCCTTGTCCCGGGATTTTATTTTTAAAATTTCATTGACAAAAATACAATATGCCCCAGGCAGTGTCTACAGAGCAGCCTTGGAGTTAGACTTTATCTGAGAATTTGAAGTAGCCTTGCATGTTTTCTCATTTTGATTTTTAATCCATGCCAAATAAAGAGGGACTTTTAAAATCTCTGTCTGAAAATATATGGTATTAAAAGTTAAAACTAAGCAAGACATACAATTAAATAAACAGTGGGTTTATCATCAACAACACTGAGTTTCCTGGAACTGTAGGAGTTGAATCATTGTGAATACATAATTTTTTTTTCTCTGTTATCTCCAGTAGGGAAAAACATGCTTCTTCAGACTTCTAGTTCATTGTTTCAGCCACTGAAATAAACAGCATTATAAACATCTATTTTCAGATAGGGGCTACTTCGATGCTAAAGGAAATTTGAGTTGATAATATTGCTTCCTCATTCCTGCCGCACTCGTAAGAAGATGCCACCTATGGCCTCATCCTTAGAAAAGTCAAGGTGAAGTGAGTCTGAGTTTACACTGCGAACTACAAACCTGCTTCCTAAATTTAAATAAGATTGATATTCCAAATTTGAGTTTTAACCTAGTTCATCATTTCTACATGGGGAATAAGTGACTAGCAAGATGGTCATCACCCTTTGCCTTGAGGTCTTCAAAAGATGCCAAGGAAGTGTTAGTGAACCCCAAAAGACTAGTCAGGAGCTGATCTGACGTAATCACATAAGGGCCTTTATTTCCAAGCGCGAGCTTGGGCTCAGCCCACTGCAGACCAGTAGGACTGTCTTGGTGGAGAAGAAACCTGAACCCTTATCAGGGAAGGTTTTATACAAAGTGGCAAGTGAGGAGTAAGTGTTCCTAGCCTGGCAAGCATCTAATATGAGTCCTGTTGCGACCTTCAGCATAATTGGCTGGTGCTGGGAGTCAAACCAGAAACTTAACTTCTGCACTGTGCACTAACTGTGCACTGGTAGTTAGGTGGTGGTAGGCTTGTAACCTAGGGGTGCAGATTTGTTGAGGGGGTAACCTGGAAATGCTGGATTTGTTGTGGGAGATTAACCTGGAGACTCAGGTCTGTTCGCGGTTAGTGTAGAAACTGGAGCTAAGCTCCGGCTTTGTTGGGGTGTAACTTGGAAACTAATGCCAGGTATGGCCTGTTGGTTTACCTGAGTTCAAACTTAGGTCAGGTTCTCTAAAATGGAGTCTGAACTTAAAAAGTTTGGTCTCTCAGTTCCACTTGATCCCATGCGGGGAATCCATCACTGTGCCCTTGAGGGATGGTGGTTACAGATTGATTGTGATGTGGTATGCTCTTCTTTTCACTCCGACATGCCACTATCAAACTTGTATTCCAAGTCAAAACTGCAGCACATCATGGAGAGTTGCAAAAAGTGAGATAGAATTTTCAGAAGAGACTATGAAATGGAACACGAGGAAAGTCAGAGGGAAGAGAGGAAAGTGGGGAAGTGGTATAGTTATATTTTAATTAATATTTTAATTTGAAAATCAAGAGGAATATCAAAAGTTTTAATAGGAACAGTAACTATGTGAGTACAAGTATAATTAAATAATTGGAACTTGCGTATTTAGAGATGAAAATCAAAATTTCAGTTTGGAGGTAGGCATGTACCAAATTCCAGTAAATAGTAAAACCTTGAGGAAGGCATGTGCCAAATGCCATCGAATAGTAAAACATTGAAGAAGAGGTGAGTCACAAATAGCACATGACAGATCTGCAGTCTGAGAGAACAGGAATACATTTCTCAAGTAGTTTGAATTTGAAAGATCCAAAGAACACATGTGTCATTCACATGATGTAACATGACATGATGAATAGGCTATGCCATGACATAGCATGTTATGATATACTATGTAAGGTCCACTAATGAACACCCTTCTCTGTTCTGATACCTGGGTCCTAGCAGTGAAAAAATATGTATAATATATATTTATTTATAATTTGTTTAAATAAATATAATAAATAATATATAATATAGTTCAGTATAATATTATATAATAATATGAATAACATTAACTTCCATATTCATATCCATTTAGAGATAAAGAAGGTGCTTCTTCACCTTCAAAGAGTGCATAATAGTGTAACATCTCTGTATATAAAGAATGTGCTGCTTACAGTAAAATGGCTAAGTATAAAGCATGAAACAATGGGCAGAGTCTACTGTTTAACAGGGTTTATAAAATGCTTCCATGGAAAAAGTGAGTCCTGATTAGGACCAACATTAAGGGGTACAATTTTATAATTTACACACTGTAAAGTAAAATGATATTATAGGCAAGGGAAATGGTTTGTGAGAACGCAGAGACATTCATTATTTATAAATTTTTAGAGGGATTTTGATTTGGGAGCCTTGAAAATAATAAAAGGATTGCATTGGGAAGGAGTCATTGAATGGATGACAATAGAGTCAGAGCTCCTTGGCTGGGAATCAGAGAACCTCTGAGAAATGGGCTTAAGCTTGGGAGGAGAGAAATCACATTTGCATGTCAGGAAGAGGATTCTGCTGGCAGTGAAGAAAACATGCTAAATACCGCATTAGTTGTGAGGTAGAAACTTCAGCTGGGCCACCATTCTCAGAACCAAATAAAAGACAGCAGGGGTTGAATGAACTAACTTACTACCATATGTGTGGAGAGGGAAATATACTCATGAGACTTACTTAGGAAATAAAATTCCAGGACTTGGTCATTAGTCAGTGGTGATGGCCATAGCCATAAGAATGTGTAGAGTTTATTGAAAAGTTATCATTGACCAGACTAACGGTGGCTTGCATTTTTTCACATGCAACACAAAAAAAACCAGATATTTTCAATCCCCCTAAATTATCCCCTCCCCTAATGTGTCCTAGCTCAACAGTCAGCATACCACTTTTCACCTCAACCCTGTGGACAAATATAATCACACTTGAAAGGTCCTTCCCTTCCGTCCTGCATCAAATTCATCATCCGATAATATGCTCACCTCTCACCACCTCGGCAGCAACAGGCATCGTCAAGACTGCCGTCCTCTCTCCAGGGTGACTTGTGATTGCAGGATGGCTGTCTTCCCTTTTGTGTCTTGTTGCTCAGAGTCTGCTCTTCTTGCAGAGTTTGGAATGATGATCTCCAGACCCACAGGAGGTAGTGGCTTCCCATCTCGTGCCTCATATGGAGGTCTTTTATGTATGAAGACTGGAGCTGACCACTGTTTACCTGGTAAGCTTCCTCTGAGTCTCCTCTATGGTTCTTACTATGGCTCTTTGCTCTTCCTTGAATGGACAGAGGTATATTTTTCTCCATTGAGACTATATATGTTTCTCTCTCCGTGCCGGAATTCTCTTCAAAAGCTTTTCTCCCCCCCCCCCCCCCCCCCCCCCCGCTCCCCGCCCCAAAGTCTACTTCAAATAACTAAATGCTAAATCAAAAAACCAAAACGAACAAAACCAACAAAACAAAACACCAACAAAACAAAACAAAAAATACCCCAAACTAAAAACAAATAACAATAAAAAGTTGCTATGCAATCCCATCTAAAATGCTATTGATCCCTCTCCATCTCCTTTCTATTTCCCATCATCTTATCCTTCCTCATTGCAAATATCTCAAATGAGAACTATGTTTTTTATTTGTTAACCAAGTTTTCCCTAGTTTTATCATACTTGGCTTGTTCCTTGTTATATTCCTGTGACTGAGAACAGCCTTCCATTCACAGTGATTTAGAATACTTACTGAGCAGATGCAGAAATGAATGGATAGAATCCTTTCCTTAGGGGAAAAAATGGAAGCCAAGCGAAAGAAGTAATGCTCTTAAGTTTTCATCTGTTAGACATCACAATTGAGTTTTCAAACCCAGCAATATCATCACTAAACACACAGGTTGAACCTCTCTATACAGTAGCTTGATATGCCCTACCTCACCAGAGAAACTCCAGTTCCTGTAAGAAAACATTGGGAGAATTAATTGGAACTTTCATACCCGCTGTGATTTCATAGGAAAACAATATTCTGTGTCGGAAGATATAATGAAAGTTGAAGATGTAGTCAGAATGTTGCTTTTATATTAATCCGAAACACACATACATGGTTAATTTTTACACTAAGATTATGATATAAAATACAATAGTAAAATATTTTACATATTAAATCATTTATAAAGCTGTATTACAATGATAATTGTTTTCCATAAAAAAAGGGACATGTTCTTGTCTAGATAAACCAAGACTATGAGCCAAAGTGGATTATTTACCTTGTAGTCCTTTGTGTAGGTGTGATAAATGTAAAAAAAAAAAATGTTTCTTTTGGCTCTTGCAGACATAGTGACTCTCTTGAGAAGCCACTTGCTTACTGTGGAAATTTGGGTCTGGATATGCTAACAAGGTAATGTAATTGGCCTTCTGCCTTACATTGCATAATTGCCATCCTTATATCAGCACTTGCTAACCATGAGAGCCTCATTGAAACTCAGAAATAAGGTGGCCCTTCCCACTTACTTTTTCTCTCCCATTTGAATTCATTGTAAATTGTTGTAGCTAGATACTCTAAGCAAGTCTCTTTCAATGCATAAAAGACATAAAAGGCAAAGAGGCGTCTCCGGAATTGCTCAGTGTTTATTCAAATCAGAGTTTTTTTAAAGGATGCATTTCATGTGGAATAAAAGGAAAAGTTTAAAAGCTCAGCCATGGCAATTACAGGGAACATGTTCTCTGTCTCTTCTCATAGCAACACATGCATCTTATCCTCAATGGCTGCCAGCCGACTTGTCAGAGCAATTACTTTAAAACAATTGTTTTATTTGGAATAGATGCCACAGCCCAAGTGATTGTGCCTTGTCGGTGACGCATTCAATTAAAACAGTCTGAATAGGAGTTCTGGAGGGCCTACTGTGCCTTGTCCAATCTTATCAGTCAACAAAGAACAAGCTCAGAGACTCCGGACCGGCTGCTTCCACTGTCAGGTGGCTGGAACATGTTGCACCTTCCCAGGGTTCCTCGGAGGCTTTCTTCCCTGTACCTTTTACAGCCAATGGCAGGCGCCATCTCAGCGGTGTCTGCATCCACAATGCCAAGAAAGCTTATGGCAGTAAATAAGATGGCAGCTGTGACAGTCCTGACAGCTGGCTGTAGCTCAGGGAGGCAGGCTGAGCCGGACTGTGAGCAGTTGGAGTGGCAGTGAGCTATGACCACCATTACTTGTTGGCAGATGACAGTTTCCACACTACTAGTTACAGCACAACGGGACCAACGTGTTCACATCGTCACTTAGTCAGACAGAACTTTAAACAAACTCCGGACGCCTGGCAGTTCCTCACCTTCTCAACGCCAGGGAAGCCAAACACTCTTACTAAAACAAGACTATCCTCAACTTTGTAAAATTGGAGCGAAATTGTATTGAGTAAAAACGGAAGAGAATTGGCTCTTTCTGTGTAACAGCAGGAATCAAGGGGAATAAAACTGATTTTAAGAAAGTTCTCATGCATCTGCCACCATTTTAGGAAAGAGACTGTTAATTCTTGATAATGTATCTGTGAAATCTCATGTATTTTCTTTTCATAGGCAAATTCTCATACCTCCACAACTTAGCTGCCTTTTCTACATTCTGAACAACTGATGCTCAAAGTACTTCTTATCGGAGGAGACACTGTTTAAAATGTTCCTTACCAACACAGGAAAACTGGAAAGAAGCCAAAATATGACATAGAGCATATCAATGTGAGTTCAGAGCCAGGTAGAACCAGATTGCTCTGGTCTTGTCTAGTCGGTGCAGGGAAAAAAAGACGCTTGCCACCTGGCAAGGGTCATCCAAGGTGGGCACATGGGCTTCACGTCTGGAAATCTGTCACAGATTTGAAGCTAAGAGTCATCACAGCGAATGCAGCAGGGGTGAGCCACAGCTGAACTTCATCGCAAAGACAACTCATCAACATGACGTCAGTTCAAATTGATGGAGCTACTTTCACACACAAGTTTTAAAGAGATTCGGGGGATCAGCTTGTCGAAAACCAATTCTTCTAATGTCCAGTTGCCTGAAATACCCATTACCCTAATAAATAATCATCTTACTAATAAAAGTTTATTGTAGATATATCACCACTAATACAGTATGATGCCACACTTAAGAATTTTTTAGATAAAATTTTTCAGTTTTTAAAATTAATTTTATAACAGTTGAAATGGTTAATCTTAGTTGAGTGGGACTCTTCAGAACCCTCAAAAGTAGGTAAAACAAGCATTGTAAAAAATTGTCAAAATCCCTCAAGCTACCACTATCCTAGCATAGATGGAAACTATACTTGAGCAATGAGAACTTTAAATGAATGTGTCATTAAGCAGATTGATAAGCATGCAGATAATTAAATAAATTAGCCTTGCACACCTTGATAGTCTCCTCCTAAAAGCGTCTTTCTGTTCTGAAATTCTCAGATTTCTGTGATGCCTAGCAAAGCCCCTGCCTAAGATAGCATTTGCTATGAGAAGTGAGTTCCCCTTGGGATCACATCAAAACAAAGCCAAGATTTCCATTCAAAAGCATTGAGAACAAGAGCAAATGACTGTGTGGTAGGCCAAGCACTTCATAGCTTTTTCTTCAGCATGTATTGAATATTGACTATATGCTAGGTGATGTAATCCTCACACTTATCCTATAGGTTGCTCCTAAAGCAGCTGGACACAGGGCTAGGAACTAAAGAGGAGAAAAGTTAAATAATTGTCCAATTAAGGGGGAGAGGTAGGTTTTAAACCCATGTAGTTCTGGGCTAGTGCTTCACTGCCCAGGATGATTAATACTGTTGATAAATCATTATCACTGTCGCTCTAAGTAAATTTTTAAAATCAATCACAACTCAAAGGCAGGTTGTTATGGTATAGACGGTACAATTTTCATAGTAAAAATGAAAATCTAAAGGCTATGCTTTTTCACTGGTAGTACCAATAGGGGAATAGTCAGAAGTCAATACTTAGGGATGGGTCTTGTTTTCTTTAAGGACCTGTGGACTATTAACGGGGATAAAAGAAACTGTAGTCAAAAAGATGGAGTGATGGGCAGAGGGTCCAGATGACGCCTGTTAACAGAACAGCAGCTGACATGCCTCTAAGAGTCACGTGTTCTGACTTTGTTTCTACTGCTGTTATACGGACCATGACCAAAAGCAATTTGGAGAGGAATAAGGACTATTTGACCTACACTTCCTTGCCCCAATCTATCATTGAGGGAAGTCAAGGTAGAAACTCAAGCAGGGACCTAGAAGCAGGAACTGAAACAAAGACCATGGAGAACAGCTGCTTTCCTCGAGTGCTTTCCATGGCTTACTCCACCTGCCTTATCATACAGTGCTGGTCCAAGTCAAGGAGTGGCAGAGCTCACGTAGGCTGAGGGCTCCCACATCAATCATTACTCACAGAAATGCCGCATGCACTTGCCCACGGGCAATCCATTAGAGATGTTTCCTCAGCTGTAGTTCTCTCTTCCCAGATGACCTTGTTTGTATCAAGTTGACAAACTAACCAGGAGACCATGTTTCTTCTGTCTACTTTCTACTTGGTTATGGATATAAGCTCCATTTCTTTACTTCTGCATTTATACTTCTTTAGTATAGGGGAATGGAATGTTGGAATGGCATAATTCCAAAGATACCTTATTCTGCTTACCTGCTACTGTGAGGGATGTGCCATTAGCAGGAGCTAGTGAGGGACTGTTGTTTTGGGGTCCTCTGAGCAGCTGGCTAGGAGGTTGACTAAAGCCACCAGAAAATTACTATATGATCTTGCAGTCAGAATAACACTTTCTGAAAATAGAATCTATTTGTTTCATTACTACTACTGGAAGTAAATTTTTTGGAGTTTAGTTCAAACAAGTACTTTATTATTAAATAACAATCCATCTTAATATGTAGTTATCATATACATTTTTAGTAAAACAAAATGATTACTATTTGGAAAGAGGAAAAACTGTAATTTAAGAAGGAAAAATCAAGGTTCAGATTGAAATTGATTGTAACTGGTTTTGGTTTATAATCTGCATACATGAAGAAAGAGATAAGGAAGATATTTGGAATACTAAGGAAATATTTGCAAAATTGAAATCTTCCAGCAGTGCAGTTGACTCCTGGGAAGTCTTGTCATGGGAGCAAAATGTCTTCCTGAGCTCAGCTGGTGATCAGATTATGCCCTGAAGCAGGGTTATAATCGTAACCTTGAGAGGTCCTAATGAAATGAGTTTGGTGGTCTGAGCCTGTGTATTTTGTGACTCATTGGTGCATGCCTTGGAACATATCTTTATGGACTCTCTGGTGAGTAGCACAGCATGTTCCTGAGATTATGATGTGATACATAGTCTCTACACCATATTTCCCATTTTTCCCCATATGATGGACCTCTCAAAATTCAGCCCAGAGGGAGAAATGACTTCTTAATGACAGTCTACATTATTGATGGGGCGATAGCATGGTAAAGGGATAACCCTAGGTGTCTTGTTTGCCAGTTGATTAAGCAGAGTAAGTGCATTCTCTGGGGAAAACATACTCTGCAGAAATCCAGTTATCCACTTTGCTTCACTAATAAAAACATTGCAAAATTTGAACTGCATACACTACCTCCTTTCCTTAAACCTTTAGTGGAATTGAACTCTTAAAGGGCTACAAATGATGGCAAAAACCTAAACTTTAGGTGTATATTTTCCATTTGGGTCAACAGGATACTATTAAGCATATAGGTCGAGGAGGTGACAGAGTCTATCACAAGCCTATCATGAGGAGGTTTTCTCAATGGTCTTTCCTAGATTGAAGGTAATAAATTGTTACATATCCAGGAGGGACATTGCACTGCTATTCCTAGTACACTGCATTAAAATGAAGTATTTAGGGGTTCTTCTATCTCTTAGGAACATTGAAGGTTAAAAGCTTTAGAATTTGAGAGGTCATTTATTGAAGTTCTACCATGAATATGTCGCCTATTGTCACTCATTCACATAAACAAGGCAAGTCAAGCTGTAGCTGTCCAGTCTTCCACATCAACCTTGGAATCTGCCCAGCAATTCCTAACAGTTTATTCTCTCCTAGTAAAAAGATATTTAATTTCTCTTAAGTCCATCGTGTGATGATGGAAACCAATTTAAGATATCCATCTGCGCTATTACTTGGGATGCAAATGATGGGCAAATTCTGCAGCAAGTGTATTTTTTTTTATTCTACAACTTAAGAACTGTGTGCATCTTGCTTCTTTGAACATGAGTGCCAGGCTGATAAATAGCTTACACTCTCTGCATTTAACTTCTTTAAATGAAATTCAAGACATTTTGTTGCTGTTGGTTTGAAACTGCCTGAAATATATGAACCATTTTTCTTCTTCCTAGTGTGCAGCCAAGAGTACAGCAAGACTCCAAACACTCCATTTTATGGAATGAAGCTACTGGGTAACGTACAGAACAATTTTAGTAGTTCAGAGGAACTATGAAATGGGTATATATGATTAAGGAATATATAATTACCATATAGCTTTTTATTTTTCATTGGTCATTAATGATGCCTACATGCTTGTATCTTATAGAAAAGTCAGATGATAAAATGATCCAGATGTTAGGGATTCCTTAGACAATTTCCCTTACTTATCCATATTACCCTTGGCATCTCCATACACCATTGCTGTTTACTTATTACTCTTAATATAATTACATAATGTTGGATTAAAAAAAAATTCTCTGCGGCTCCAGCATTCCTCCTCCTGCTTAATGCAAAATTCTCAGACAAGGCTGGAATAGAAAAGGGAGATGAATTATTTAGCTTACAGAAGAGAAGGCTAAGTGGGTTTGAGGATCATGAAGGAAATTTAATAATAGTCTTCGTGTAAGGAACAGATATAGTACAAAGATTGATTGCTAGCTGTTCTCTGCATCTACTAAGATCATAATAAGGGGAAATAAAATAGGAAGGACCTAGAGTAGCAATGAGGAAACATTTCCTGATGTCGAAGTTTGTTGGTTATGAATGGTTCGGCTCATCATTCAACATTTATTTCATTTCTAATATGTAAGTCTTTACTTGCTTGAGATGGAACAGCTTAGTTGAAGGCCTTTTAAGAAGATTATTTAAAATTGTCTGAAATTATTTAACTGGTCATGTTGGGAGACAGAAAGAAATTAGAAACTTTATGGTTTTATGATTCCTTTAAAGACACAGTTGGAAATGTGTGACATTGATACAAGTGCTCACAATAAAGTAACAGGGGGTTCGAAACATATCCTCAGGAGTACAGGAAACTGTGCTAGAATCATTATGAAAGACAGAGTCTATAGACATGAACAAGGCAGTCTGTTATCAAACTAGTGCATGCAATATAATGCTATATAGTTAAGGTTATAGATTGCAGTCCTCATCTGCCCAGTGTTTTGTACCAGTTACAGATTAAAGGGCTGTTTGCAGTGTGGTGCTGACAACACTGGTACAAGTTCAAGGTATAATTAAAACAGAATGACCAACTTGCTTTTGATCTCAGTTGACATGTAAATTCAAATGGGCTGGATTGAGAATTTGAGTGTTGCTAAGAAGCTGATGTGCAAACTGATATAGCTCAAGGATATAGCTGCATATTTACAATGATGCCTCTGTTCCAAAAGCCCTTTACTGTAACCTAGAGAAACAACAAATAAACAATGTCCATTCTCCAACAGAATCTCTTAAGTATTAACCACCAGGATAATTCAGTGATTCCCTGGACCAAACAACTTTTACAAGACTTCCTTCTGACTGGACTAATGTACTACTGGGACCTACTCTGAAGCAATATTGTTACAGTACTTTTAAATTTTGTGCCAGGCTTAAGGAACTAGATCAGAGAATGGGCTGATGCCATGTGAGTCTAGAAATCAGCAGATGTCCTTATTGTAGCTACAGTAGCCACACATTCCAAAGGGTGGGGAATGTTTGTGTGCCTAGAAAGCCTTTACTACTCCTGTGAGGCTTCTATACGTGACACCCTCTGGGGGATAGTCCTTAAAGACAAAGGGTGAAAGAGCATCACAACTGTATTTGCCGTCCAGAGAGCACTTTGGAGTTGATTGATATAAATACTTTATTGAATAGTTTGGCCTAGAATGAACTACTGTATCTGCCACTGTTCAGGAAGCAAGGAATGCATCACTACCCCTCTATATTTGGGTGGTTTTTAACTTGTTTAGACATCCTAGAGCTTATCTACACCCTTAGACTTGATTTAATCAGTTGCTTGCTTGACTTTTCTATATCCAATAATCTTCCTGCAAGGGGATGCTTATCTTTCTTAGCAAATTTGCCATCTTTTCTTTGTGCTGAGCCACAATTTATCTTCCAAATTATGTCAATTTTCTGTCATTTTGTTATTTCCCCCACCAAAACATTAGCAGCATTGACTTATTCCTATTAACAGAAACATTTATGGTATATCATCTATACTAACAATTATTTAGGTGTATATTTTAAGAAATAAGAGATAGATAACAGTCTTTCTTAAATTGATTTATGAAAAATAATCAAACATTATTTTAAGGAAAATTTTCTAAAGTTTGTTTTAAATTTGATCAAGCCTTGGCATTAAAGTTATGAACACTGATTTACTCTTTTCAATTTGTCATAACATACAAAATGCCAATCAAAACACTAAAATGGTAATGCATGATGCTGTTGCTTCATTTTTCTCTGTGTATGACTAGGTACTTAATATAAGAGTATTGATAAAGACTATTTATATACCTTTTTGGTCATTTCTTAACATCTAGGTATCTCATTTTCATTAACTTTGTGATTAGACATATTGTATGTGAAGGTGTGTAGAAGTAAAACTTGAAGTTACTTGTGGAACATTCTGTTATCTAACCAATAATTTACAATTCATTACTTAATAAGAAGCTAGATGATACAATAGTATTTGGGCACCAAATTTGAGGATAGCCTTTGGGCTCCGTTCTTGTTGTACTGAGATTCCACTTACAGAGACTGTGTTTTGTTTCTGACTTGTGAAACTGATCACACCCAGAGGACATGTGCAGGACCTTCGTCTCAACACTTGGTATGATTTGTAAACCTTCTCACCTCGCCCCAAGGTAGAGAAAGTGCTCCTTTTCTCACTCAACAAATAACATAGGGGGTTGTGAAAATGTATGCAGAATCAATTTGATTAAGTAAATTGTGAATAATCTGCAAAGTACATAAAATTAACATTGTATGAGTTCTATCAAAATTTATAATTCTTCAGCATGTGGCCAAATGGCCAAGTCAGTTCTTCATTGATTTCTTGTCAATCATTAAATTTATATTTTATTGCTCCATTTTACTCCAATGTTCAGAATTATCCATTTCAGGCATAATTTATGAGTTCTGCTTGCTGGTTCTAAATGGCCACAATATCATTTTACAGATATAATTCATACTAGATAGAAAGCTTAATATAGCTTCTCAACATTTGATTACTTCATAATGTCATATTTTTGGATTAATGGTATATTGTGTCCTATTTCACCAAGTTAGAATGAGAACCTAATAAAATTATGGTTGCTAAAAGTTATAATCTTACTATATAAGCTAACTAAGGTAACATATATCTAAAAGTCAATTGTAGTTGATCCCTGTATAAGCATTCCATATTAAAGTGATGTCACTGTCAAAGAGTGTGATTTAATAGAAAATTACATGACCCACAGGCAGATATAGCATAGAATTGATTTTTCTAGAAACTTTCTGTCTTTATTGCATTGAAAATAGATGTATAACTACCTAATTGCATCTTTTAATTTCTCATGAACTTTTTACACTTGGATCCAAGAGAGTTTGGCAGAGAAAACTGTATGAAATCACTTTATTTCTTTCCAACTTGGTTCAACTCATTTGTTGTGGGTATAATATGGATATGAAGTTGAGCAAAATTGAGGAATATATGTTCTTCAAATGTGCAATCAATAGATATTATGTCTACAAAGGAAAAACTATAATAGTGGTCAGGCTAAATATATGGGGTGTATAATAAGCAGTGTGAAAACTATTCAGATAGGACAGAGCAGTGTGGAATATATAGTGTGGTTGATATGAAGATGGGTGTCTGCCTTCATAGCCAAATATGTTTCATCAGTCAAGAGAGTCAATGAGTTCTTGACACATGTAAGCAATAGGCATAATTTATTTGCACATATAAAGACTTTTGTCATCTTATTTCATTGAGGTCAGATACAAGAAGTTAGCAAGCTGTACATGAACAATCATTAAACTGAATCCAAAAGAGTACCACAGTGACGAGCATGGCTAGACATTTCAGAGCAGATAACAAAAGTATATGAAGAGAAGGAGGTGGAAATCAGCCATCCACTCAGACATCTATTAAAGGAAACAAAACTGAAGAGTAGAGGAAACTGGCATTGCTAATCAAAGTCACGAACAAAATCACAGTAAAATTGGTTCTCTCATTAGATGTGTATTTCTCTGTTTCCCCACTGACTTTGAAATTTTTGAAGACATTTAAGTCTTATATCAACAATTGATACATCTTTCACACTAAACTGGATTTCCCACTAATGGATGAGTACAAAGGGAGCCAAGTGTTGATGCAGAAGGAAACATCAAATTCTCTTGAAAGGTGTAATCAAGTAATGCTGCATCTCCAGAACTTCTGTGAAGAGTCACACATTTATGTTTTCATTTTCTTGTCAGGAATCTATGGATATTTCCTCCTCTTTCCCCTTCAGTTCCTCCACGAGCCTAGCTTTGGCCAGCATTATGTCAAACACACTATTTGACAACCAGCTCCACAGAGGTTACATTTTTTTATGTAAGTAGTAGATCACTTTCCAACAATTTTATACTTAAAATCTTTATTGTTTTCAATGTTAGAGACATTCTGAAGTGCGTAAAGGGTGGTGAAATAATTTACCCATCTGTTGCTTTGGAAATTAGTACATACTACAAATGGGCCTTGAACACCAGAGGATTGATCTTCTACTTCTGTCTCCTAAGTGTTTTGTGTACCACCTTGCCTGGCTTGTGAGCAACATGCTTAAGCATGAGGCTCCATGCTTAGTCTATTGTCTTATAATTCCAGTGTGGATTTGTGATAAAATCTTGGAGAATGTTCCTTTGGGTGTTTGTTTACCTTCTCTTCTCTAGGTCTACTTAATCTCTTTGTATTTCATCGTCCCCATTATTCTCAAGTAGTTTTGTTAAGTTACCTAATATTTCCAACCCACAGTATTACAATTGGCAACAATAACTTCCGATTATATGTGTTAGTCCATAAACCATGTGTTAAACAGATGATTTTATAAATATTACTTTCTACAACTTTCATGATGCTGCATCCAGGCAAGTATTACTATGCTTATTTTTACCCACTAAAGGCAGAAGACAGAAAAGCTAACTTTCATTTAGCAAAAGTAGTATCCAGTCATAAAGCTTTAATGATTTAATGCCATGTTTGCGAATGTGTCCTGTAACCGCTTTCTTTATGTGTTTTCTTTGTGTTTTGTGATAGATCCTTCATATTATTGCAGGAATATTTTAAGGAGATTTTCTAACTTGGAATTTAAATCCTTTCAATACAGCCTACTTCTGTCATCCATAGATGACCTTCTGAATAAAAGCTATGCTCTGTAGTGTGTTAGAGTAAGCCTTCAATGATCTGTAGATCTTACCTTTCCCCAAACCCTACTATATAGGGTCTCCAAGTACTAAATTCCTTCATGGTGGAGTCATTTCCACAACCTTTATGCTGTTAACCCTCCCTCCCCTCATTGCCCACTGGATGTATCATAATTTCCTCATCTCTGCTGTAGTACACGGTTCTTTCAGGGAAGGGTTCCCACATATTCTTCTGAACCTGTGAACTGTATGCTGAGCACAGTGGTTACCACATGAGATGTTCAACAAGAGACTGCTATCCTAATGTGTGGGTATGACCAGTGATTTTCCTTTCTCTTGAATGTATAAAGTTTCAAAATTTGACACCTAATTCTATTCTGAACTTTTGAAATATTGTGGTCCTGTGTATTCATAGTTTGGCTGCCTTTAATTATACATATTTTTGTGGACAGATTTGTCAATATTAATATTTCTTTGTTAAATGTTAAGACAATTTTATTTCTCCATGGTGGATAACCCTGTAATGAACATTAGGGGGAAATATTTGAATGTATGGTGTTTATGTGTGTGTAATACGAATATATGCATGTATGTGGCAAATAGGTATGCCCATCTGTGCCTTGGTGGAAGAAATCCATTGACATCAGGTGTCATCAATGCTTTCCACCTTCTTTATGGAGACAAGTCTCTCTCTCTGAACTTGGAGATCATTGACTGGTCAGGCTTGTTGGCCAGCAAGTCCATGGAATCTCCTTGTTTCTGCTTCCCAGTACTGCGATTGAAAGTACTGATGCCACGCCCTGCTTTTTAGATGGGTGCTGGGCATCTGAAATGAAGCCCTATACTTTTGGGGGAAGTAATTTACCAACTAAGGTACTACCTTCTCCTAAGTTCTTAGAGGGCAAACCTTTTCATTTGTTCATTTATTTATTTACATTTTTCATATTAGTGTGTATGATTTTACATGTGTATGAGTGCATAAGTGTGTGAAAGTATGTGCATGTGCAGATATGTGTGTGTGTGTGTGTGCAGATATGCGTGTGTATGTTTGCAGGTGTGTGTGTGTGTGTGTGTGTGTGTGTTTGCAAATGTCTGGCATCTGTAGAAGTTTGAGGTTGACCTTGGATATCTTCGTCTATCAGTGTCAAAGCAGGTTCTTTCAGTGAGCCTGGAGCTTGCTGTTTCTATATTCCGATTTTGAATGTCACACCTAAGATACATCACTCTAGCCCAGGCAAATACTTAAAAAAAAAAAAAGAGTGTATTAGTGTAAAAACCTTTGCTTTGGGCACAACATAGAAACAGGTTAAGCAAATTGAAGCTTTAACTTTTGCATGGCTTTCTAGAAGGGTGGACAAAGTATAGGCTGGAGGGCTGGTCTCATTTAACAGGCAGCCTCATTCATTCCGATACCTCACACGGTTGCTTTTAAAGAGTGGAGTTGAATAGCTAAGCCTACAAAGCTGGGAGTATTTCCCCCCGACCAGGCCCTTCTGAGAAGAAACATACTTCTGCACTAGTTTTCCCTTCCAAAAATACATGCAGAACAGCCCCCCCTTCTTATCAATGATGGGAGCCATGTCTGTACTAAAACATTTGCCTTTTTGCTAGCTAGCGTTACAACTTCGCCCCTTGAGGTCTGTTGCCAGATGCACAGATTCTACATATAGAGTTCTGCACCAACAGGACTGGCAGCTTAGAAAGTGGCCCTGGAGCTTACCTAGGTTTTGCTTCCAAAAGAACTGTCAATGACTGCCAGGTGATTCCTACCTTTAGCTAATGAGTTCTGAGGAGATGACACCCTTAGCTTCTTTGCAATGCCAACACATCTGAGAGAAGCAAAAGAGCTCTGCTCACCAACTCGTGTTACACGTTCTGCCGGAGCAGAGTGAACGGCTGCAGATGTTTTGTCCTCCAAGAGTCCATTTCAATATATATAAAAGTGCCTTAGAGCAAAATTGAGCTTATGGCATAGAGGTCTGCTTTCTTGCTTCCAAGGCTGTCTTCTGGGGCCGCATGCAGGTGCAAAGAGGTGATCGTATTCCAGCATCTCCCTGTTGCACAATCAAGTAACATGGACATGTTATAGGACAGATGATTTTCTTGTAATACAATGTGACCCAATTTGCCAAATAAAAATGGAATGAAAACAGCAGCTTGTAGCAACACCTAAAATATCTTTTGAGTCATTATCTCTTTAATGAAAAGCAGCACTGGACAATTTCAACGCAAATTGTAGTTTAGCATCTCATTAACTGAATAATGGCTTATACACACCATGCATTTCTAAGTACCTGAAGTGCTATTAAAAAAAAAAAAAAACCACACACTTCAAAATGAATCCAGAGTCCATTTTTCTATCCATCCTCAGATGGCAATTAAGATCTTTCTGCCCTTTATTATTTCATAATTGCAATTTACTTATTCTATCTTCCTCCGATGTTAAGAACAGAATGAGCTTTCTGAGGCGCCAATTTACCACGGTCCCAGGCATTCACATAATTCATTCCACTGTAGTTTATGTGGTTACTTGTTTCTCATCTGCCATGCATATATTTCTTTCTTTTTTCTTTCTTTCTTGAGACTTGGCGGCGAGGGGAGTCTGAAATAAAAGAGGACCCACCTCTGTGTAAGAAAGCCCTGTCAGAACATAAATTATTACTGGGCATCCGCTCTGCCACCAAAACCAAATCTTGTATCTTTTTAGTTGAAGTCTAGCAACTGGAACGCCTCTCTTTTTTCTGCTTTCGTTTGGAGCATCGTCTTCCACAGTGATATTTTCAATAATCAAGCTATTCCTAGGCTGACTTCACTTCTTTTGCACAAACTTTGCCTTGTACTCATCAGTCTGGCGCTCTCACCCGGATAAGCCGGGGCTGGTTGGGACTTTTATGACTGATCCCTACCAGGCTTGAGTATCCGCGGGCATTTTCTCCTCCTGTTTCACACTGAGTTAGCAATCAATCCCATCTGCTCATCGTCATTAGGAAGTCACAGTGTACACAAAGCCATTCTTCAAGGGAGGTTTCAAACTTTCAGGGCATCATTCTAGATACATAGATGGATGCTTTAAAACTAGGTTTTGATCCACATACTAGAGAGATCTCCTTCAGAGATCTTATGACATGATTAGGTAAACACTTATTGACATAAATGTAGTTCTTCATGCACTAAAATAATACACAAACTTTGAAGAATAACATTGTGTAGATATCTAGAAATTATATATGTATACACACATACATATACATACATACACATAACATATGTTTCACTTATTTATGTACTGACAAGATCGACAAAAAGAGAAATGGTTTGCCAGTTTTGTCATTCTCCATGGAATAACATCAAGTGATGTTATTGTGTGATGTGCAGAGTTTATGGGATTAGTAAAAGGAACAAGTTGTTTTTCCAAACACAATGGACGTGAACCAGATAATCAATTAGATGAATTAGCATTCTTTGATTTGGGTTTCAAGCAACTATTCATTGAATTAAATACTAATCACTTATTGTCACAGTCAAAATTAATCACTACCAAATTCTTGGTATCAATATTAAAATATATCATTTTATAAGTCTTATAAACTACCTAGTGTACTGTAATATATTCAAGACAACATGAAATTATGAAGACCTACCAAATAGTGCCTTCTAGCTTCAATAAAATAAAATAAAATTCAATAGAATAAAAATTATGATTTGCTCTATAATGTAGAAATAATTTGGTATAGATTCTTTAAGCACTGATCTATTGTGTGTAGTGTGAAAAATATTGTAAATTAATACTTTCCTAGGTACAATGAATTTTGCGTACTTTACATACAGTATGAGTTTCAACTGAACAAAACTTCTTAATCTCTTACACTCTAATACTCATTAATATCTAATATTAAACACATAAGAACTATAAAACTAAGCTTTGTTCAAAATACTAAACATATTTCCATAAGAGACTAATGATATACCTATTGCAAAGATCATTTCCAACTATAATTTCTCAGTATATTTTCTAAAACTATGAACTTTAAATTACACTATTTACTGAAGCATAACAAGATATCCAGTATTTTTATTACAATTTGTAGTTTTGTGTTTTTAATAATCTCTCTCTCTCTTTCTGTTTTTGTGTGTGTGTTTGTATGTGTGTATGTGTATATATATATGCATATATATATAAATATATATATATGTATATATATACACATATATATATCTTTGGATTTTTCTTTGGCCCTTTTTTGTTTATTTGCTTTGTCCTATTTTAGTTGGTTTGTTTTTTAAAATTTTAACTTATTATTATTATGTTAAATGCCTGTTTGTATATTAATGTGAGAAAGAGTGAAAAGGCATGGATTTAGGTGAGTGGGGAGGTGCATAGAATCTGGGAGGAGTTAGGAAATAGGAAACTACAATCAGAAAATATTGTTATTAAAAATCCATTTTCAATTATAAAAGTAAACAAAATAATCAAGAAATTATATAATCCAGGAACACAGATATGTGAACATTTAAAAGGTGAAAAATATACACATCTTAGACAAATTATATTTCCATTACTTATTAATATCTGATCTCACTACTTTAATGTTATATTAAAGACCACATTGCAACCTAATTTTGACCTAAATATTGAAATTTATTTTAAAAAATAAAAAAATGTGTACTCTCTAGAAAGAATCCCTGTGATAAAAATATCTATGAGAACCCATTAGCACCACAGAAACTGCACACAGTTTCTTTAGGAAGAAAGGAAAAGGGCAAAGAAACATATAGGAGAAGAAGAGGGATCAGAGGAGGAGCATGGAAAGTTTTTTTCTGTTCTTTTGGTTTGACCAACAGAGATGGGAGAAAACAGGTTGAATTGCCATTTCCCTAGAAATGTTTACATTCCAGTATAGCAGAATACAGTGCAAATGAGTTTTCTTTTAGCTTGTCCTATTTTGAATATCTAAATATATTAATAATAAATATTTGAAATCCTTTAGTCTGCATTCTAGCTTGTCATCCAGTCTCCAAAGTTTATAAAGGATACTTAAGTCAAGCAAATTTGCAGCATCATGAATTGACTAATTCTAATTCTCTTTCATGACATCTCTTATCAAATTTTATTCATTTTATTTTCAAGGCCAGAATCCTAAGCCACGAGGCTATCACCTCATAAGACATCAACTGCTAGCCTGCACAGGTGTAGTCTCTAATTCTTGTCTTCATCTGATGCAGTCTATATGTAACCAACAGTAGAATCCTTTAAAAACAATCCAAGCCGATATCATTATCTTTGTCTTCTTCAGAGTGGTGATTAGTAGCATGTACCATCATGTTTCTGGCTAAACAAACAAACAAAAAAAATAGCATCTACTCTAATTTCCCTAATGTAATTTTAGTTGGAGTTATACAAGGTTCTACCCAATAACACTTTCCTGACTATTGAAACTTATTTAGATTTGATGTTTGAAGGAAGCTTCTGAGACTTAGAATTCATTGTTAGAAAATGATAGGACTTTCTTCACATTGAATTTCTTGTGAGAGACATAAGAAATTTATTGACCATTTATTGTTCCCACAGTTATGTTCTAGGACTAATAACCTACTCAATTATGTCTCAATCAGTAACTTTCAAGATATATATAGATTTTAGACTATGTTGTAAAAACTAAATTAAAACTGGTGAACTGATCACAGATTAATCTAGATAGGAGATTTTCCTCAAGATTATCAAAATTAAAACTTCCATACTTTTAGAGGTGATTTGACATTTTAAGACAGGGTAAACACTCCGTTCCTAAATCCCAGACTATAGGGTCTGCATGATGAATTAAATCATTCGAACTTAATTATTTTCTAGTTAAAGTCCTGAGTGGGTACTCATTCTTACACTGGAACTTTTATGAAGATGCTTGATGGATTGAAAACCTCTAAGTTTGCTCTCTATTGCTGTGATAAATGTCATGATCAAAAGCCACATGGGAAAAAAGGGTTTATTTGAGTTTACAGATTATAGTCCATCATGGCAGGAACTCAAGGCAAGAAACATGGAAAAAGGAGTAGAACAGAACATGGAAGAACACAACTTACTGGCTTGCTCTCCATGACTCACTCAGCCTACTTTCTAATACAAGAGAGAAAACCTGCCCAAGGGTAGCATTGCCTGCAGTAAATTGTGGGTACCACATCAACCATTAATCAAAAAGTGTTCCACAGACTTACCTACTGGGCAATGTAATGGAGACATCTTTCAGTTGTGGTTCCCTGTTCTGAAATGACCACAGCTTGTGTAAAGTTGAACAGATAAAAGAAAAATAAGGAAAAAGAAAAAAAAAAGACAGTTTATTGTAAAGATTAGCATGGCACAGGAATCCAGTTCTTCATGGTGCTGGGAATATGTGACTATAGCTGTTTACATGATAGAGCAGGAGGTAGACACTAAACAGAACTACAGGCCTAGCTGGAACCTTCAAAGGCCTGCCCATAGAGACGTACCTACTTCTATCAGTCACTAAGACTTAACAATTTTCTCTGAATAGCACCAGCCAGATGAGAAAGAGGGGTCCAAAATATGGATCTGTGTGGGGACATTTCAAAGAGTATTATTTGGAAATTTGCCCAGTCTGGTATGGCCTAGGTTGGAGTGGAATGATATGGCTCCTGCCCCTGGGGCAGGGCCAACAGTGTGTGTCCCTGGTTGATGTGGGAGAAAGGCTTGTTTGTATAAGAATGCACATATTTTCATGTTCGTCTGAGAAATGTCTTCACTGTTAATGACTCCATGACAGTTAGAAACATCATGAGTCAAGGAGTGGAGGGTGTGTCTATGTCTTTAGCAAAACAGTAAACTCTGGGAGCTTCAGGATGGCCCTTAAATCTGTGGAAAAGAACTTGAAAAATATGAATTTGGAAATATATAATTTTTCAACTATGCAAATATATAAAGATGCAATATGAATTGTATAAGGAGCTTCATGATATAAAGGAACAGAGGCAGCTATACTATGAGCCATCTTGTCAGAAAGATACAAATATAGGCAGTTTCCTGAGTCCAAGGTCAGCCTGAGACAGAGTGAATCTAGGTCCAGGCATTTTCAGAAACTCCAGCTGGTTATACCCAGCTATTCTATTGTCTGTACCTATGCTTGCTGTCTCTTCCTAAAAGTCAAGGGGCTAAGGTCATGGAATGTTGATTCATAGAATGGTCAAGAACACACCTAGAAAAAACTAAACAGTTACATATAACTGAATTTATATGCAAGTAAAACCTGAGCGTTTGGTCTGCATAAGATGAGCAAGCAGAAGTTATAGCACATCCTTCTCTTGAATATTTTGCTAGGGAGAGCTGAAATGTCTGTCTGGAGATCTTTGGAGAGTGAATATAGCTCCTGGAGAATTTTTTTTAACAGGAGTTCTGATTTTAGTCAGAAAATCCATGGAGAATGAACACAGCTCTTTTAGAAATTTTCGTAGCTCTTTCAGAATCTTTTTCTAAGAGGATTTCTGACCTTGGTTGGAAATCCTAAGAACTATTTAGAGAGCAAACACAGCTCTTTTAGAATGCTTCTTAGCAGTTATCCAGAGAAAGCTGTTTAAAGAGCAAACACAGATCTTTTCTGGACTTCTGATTTTTATTAAAAAAAAAAAAAATCCTGAGAATTACTTTTAGAATTTTTTTAACAGTATTTCTGACTTGGAAAATCCAAGAATTTGTTTGTAGCAGCTTTTCTGACTTTGTCAGAAAACCCATGAGCTATCCAGAGAGCTTTTAAAATTTTACTAGCAGAGAGAACTGTCTCAAGTAGAAAGGTCGCTTTCTCAACCAGAGAGTTTTTAAGAATAGCAAGAAAAAGCTGTCTAGAGCAGAGTCGAACACCAATATACAGAGAAATAAAGAGTAATCTAAAAAACTGACTTGAACACACTACAGACTACAGACCCAGGAGCTATCTACAGTGAGCTGTCTAGGGAGCTATCTCGAGCAGAACATACACTGCCAGCTTGGATCCGTGACTTGACTTTGAGACATTTGCTTTTGCCACTCCCAGACGTCCCATCTCCCAGAACCCCTCTCCAAGCCCAGGCTGTTCTTTGGATGACACTGGGTACCTGTAGGTATCATTGAACTGAGATAAATTCTTAGCAAATTCCAGAGAAAGAATGCCAAAAGTCTTCTTAAAAGTTTTCGAGAAACCATATGCTCCCACCACTTAAACTTTAGATTTGTTCCTCTTGACATATGGAAGAATAAATAGTTAGTTTAAACATCCTGATTTATTATCATTTGTTATAGGACCCTGGAAAATAAAAATAATTTCTACATGTACTAAATAGTAATCTATATGTCTCCTTATCTACTATCTATCTATCTATCTATCTATCTATCTATCTATCTATCTACTATCTATCTATCATCTATCTATCTACCTATTCATCTATCTATCCATCCATCCATCCATCCATCCATCTATCTATCACCTATCCTTTATATATGTATTGTCTATATAACTTCATCACACATTTATTATTTTCTACTGAAATTCAATCAATGCATTTATCCATCATAATAATGTAAATACCAAAGCCAATAAAAAGTTGTAAGACTTTGAATTTAACAAATGCTATGCCTCCGTGCTTCCTCTGAAGCACAACTTACATACAGGGTTTTGTAGTAGATATTCCTGAATGCTCACATCTGCACTTTTTTGAATCACCCACAACATCTGAATAAATAACTATGCAATTATCTGTCTACAACTACATACAAATATCTAAGTAGTTTTGCACCATAATTTGCTAGTTGTATCTCAATACCTGTGCCATCCTTCTTTCAGAGCCTTACCTCAATACAAGTCGAGAATAAAATTTATATTGAAATTGCAAGTTGTAGTTTTGGAAATTTATCTGGATATCCAGCTACACTTCTTGTACCAAACTCATTCACTGTCCTGGGAAGAATCAGTGAACCTTTCTCTTTCTTACTGGATGCTATTTGCTGGCATGTTTATATCATAGGGAGGAATCAAGTTGTCACCTTGACTATCAGCTACAAGGTGTATCTGCTATCGTAAATGGCAGACCAAACTATGGGAGATACATTACTGCAGATTTATTGTAGTTAACTATCAGATGTTTGCTTCTTAATAACATGAATATACTTAAATCTCAGAATAAAATGAGATATATAAATGGATTGAATACATGGTATTTTATAAGTGTAATTAAATTTAATTAAGTCTTATAAGTTCGTAATTAGATTCTTGATTAATGTGGACTGTTCAAACATTCAACCGTGGAATCTAAAATACTACGTGAAAGAAACATAGAAAATGTAGGTGACAGTAACAATCCCTGTACTTTCTAACTTAAATATTACTGACTGGAGCATATCAAAATGAAAATATTCAACAATGTCATTTTTGTGGTTGCTGTTGCTTTCCTGTAGAGCCTTTTATAAATGTGCTTGGTTTTCAGCTAACAAGCTTCCCTGTCCTGGCCTCTGATATTGACACTTCCCTGGCTGCCTAGGGCAGGGTGTCAGAGCCCCTGCGTGGCATTGTTCTTGCTTTGATTTGTTTTGTTATTCTGCATTTTCTAGTTTTAGACTCATGCTGCTCTTGAACCATTGGCAGCAGGCCTAGACTTTGACTCTTATCACTTTGCCTGGCTTTATAAATCGTTGGAGTTGTCTATTATAAGTGCATAAAAAGAATTTTGGCCATTTCCTTTTATTTTCCTCTTTCTCTGCATATGGTCCCTACTCTGTCACTTTCCCAAGTCACAGTAACTCCGTGTCATCTGCCAGGACAGTTGTTAGTAGTAAAGCTTATATGTTGACCTCAAAGGTTTTATAGGGGAGAATTAACTGTTGAGAAGTCATCTGAACCTAACTCCCTTGTTTTTAAAGCACTTTTGATATTGTGTTTCAGTATGCTTCTAAGACACAGCCATGGAACAAATGTAGAGTAAGATCAAAAGCATTGTTGGCCTTGGGCTGTGGCTTGGCCAGAGCTCCCATCCAGAATTTACTCTTTTCTCCTTCTGCTCACACATGAGGTTCACAACTTCAGTGATGTCACATGCTGTGCTTTGAGAGGAGATGAGCAGAGTTTTAGAAATATCAATTCCAGCAGTCACCTTTGAGCATTATCAATGATCAGAAGCTCTTTAGAAGAGATATACTTAGCCTTGTAGACAAATAGTAAGAAACTAAGTAAATAAATGTGTCTTGGACAGAAAGGAACGCATTAAATGATCATCAAATATAAATCAGTATACTATGCCTATCAGTTACCTTCCTGCAGATTGTTTAAAGGCAAAAGGGATGGGATAAAACTTTATTGTTTTTATTTTTTTAATTTTTGAACATTTAAAAAGTTTAGACTATAATTTAATTACAATATTTTTCTTTCCCTTTTTCTCTTCAAATCTTTCCATATATCCCTCCCCTCTCCTTCAAATTTATGGCCTCTTTTTCAAGCATTGTTATGTTATTTGATACATATGTGTGTGTGTGTATACATATATTCTTAACTATAGCTTATTCAGTTTGCATGATGCTGCCTATAAGCATATTTTCAGGACTGGCCATTTGGCAATAAAAACCATTGGGGCCAAATGGCTCACAACATAATACTAGAAGAGTTTTTGCACTATCTTGATCATGGAAAGAGAGTAGTGCCAAACAACAATTACAATTCTGTCATATTTTCCCCGAGGTTCTTATTAATAAGTAAATTCTCTATGTTCACACCAATCTAAAATAATTAGCTTCTATATCACTAATTTTATATCAAGTGTCTGAACAAAGTCCAAGAATGCAGTCATGTGAGAATTCTGAGATATTGTGAGGAAATACAAGACAACAAAGCATGAGTCTTGGGGCCTAAGTTTCTATAAAACGTGAAATTGTTATTGGAATGTGCTTTTGAGCTCCTCCAAGGTATATCAGATAAGCGAGTTTACTTCAGATTATTCATTACAAGTGTCTGAAGCTTATGTGCTTCTATGGAAAACATGTTTTAGCCGCATGTGGCTTGTTTTTGTGATTGTATACAGCGTAAACTCAGGAGAACTTTACTCAGGGGACCTTTCTTAGCCCTCAGGGTGTAAATTGTCTGATGCTCTGAATAAAGTTGGCCATTGCTTAAAACTTTATTGTGCCTCATTTATTGGCTCCATTCTCCGATGTCTCACTGCCTCTAGAAGAAAACAACTAAGAAGTTAGTGATTTTATAAGAAAATTAGGTATCATACATAGGGGATTCCATAAATTAGACAGTAAGTATATAGTATATACATATATTAGCATGTAAGTATGCATGAAATATATATTAGTATATATTCATATATAATCAATTATATGTGTATAATTAATATATTTGTTTCATTATGAATTATACATAAATATATAACTACCTAGTATATGGATAAAAACATAAACAAAAAGAAGTTCAGGCAAGATCAAGCATTGGCAGTAAACTGGACAATTTTGTGACTGTGAGGAATGTCATCTCATTCCTAATGCCAAACCTTTCATTCATTCCTGTACTTTTCTGTCACTCTTCTTTTTGTTACTTTGTGGGTTCTTTCTCCCACCCTTCTCTGCCCCTTTTCTTCCACCCTTTCAACCACCTAACACTAGACAGGAGAGGGGAAAGGGGGAGACAATCTAGTTAGACAACTTCCTGCTGATTAGGGGCATTGAATTAATTTGGACAAATTTGATCTTCACCTTCAGGTTATCTAACTTCTTATTGTTTTTTCTTTGTGCAGGGCAATTTAACAAACCACAATCAACAGCAACCAACAACCCGCTACCAACAAGATGAACTCTCAGGGCTCTCGAGTTTGGATACTCTCTGAGGAATCTCCAAAATTCTGTATTTCACACAATCACAGAAACTCTCTGCAACTAGCGAAACCACACCCCTGCTAGAGCAGGAAGCAAATCAAATCATTGTCAGCTGCTGGACAATCGAAAGCAGCCCCACATCCCCATCCCTGGGATTGAAATGAAAACACCTTCCGATTTCTGTTCTGTTTTTTTAAAAGAAACAAAACCTGTCACTACATTTATGTTCCAAGGACATTGTTTTTCAGATAGTATGTTTCCTTTTCTCCTAGATCATAGTATTTTTTTCTCTATGCTTGGTCATTTTATATTTGAGACTCTCTCCCTAAATTTCAACAGAAAACTTTTTTTTTTTTGTCCTACATCCCAGCCAAAATACCTTCCACTTTCCTCACTCTTCTTTACAGGAAACAACAGTAACCACAAAACTGAAAGCTCTTCAAAAGGGTCTGCGTGACCACACACTGGCCTCTGTCCCTCCTCTCCTCACTGGCAATTGTCATTCATGTCATCCCTTCCTGTAGACTTAGCCAAACTTTGTCCTTGTTTGTTCCAGTCTTGCGTTTTGTACTCTGCTCTCACTTTATTAGCTATTTCAGAAGTATCCTTCAAGGTTAACACCTGACTTGGTTTTAATAGCCCAATTGACCTTCCTTCTGCTCTGGTCAGTCAACAACATTCATGTCTTCTTTTCATCTTGTGGATGTTCTCCTAATCATGGTGACTCTGGATAATTTCCCATGGCCACAAATCTGTCTTGGGAGTAGACACTCACTTCAAGATGATCCGAAGCTATCTCATGACTTCATTGGCACTTGGCAAGCCTCTCATTCCACCACTCATTTTATTCTCATGCTGTCATTTTTTATCCATCTGGCTACCACATAATTAACTCCATTTGTATGTCTATTATTTTCTTAATAGCCATTTCAAAAATAACTTTGTGTTTCTTCTCCATGCTCCATTTCTGAAAATATAATACTAAGGAATCTTCCTTATCCCATTGAGTGCCACAGATACCCCTTCGCTCTGGATGGCTCCAAATTAGAGAAGCCATTTTTAATCCCTTCCTTATCTCTTCCATCCATTGTACTTGCATCTCATCAGAAAAGCTATTAGCTTCGCTTTAAAAATCACCATATTTTTTTCTGTTTCATCTTATCTCTTTGTTTCTATTTATTTATTTATTTATTTTTAATTTAATTTATTTTATTTTTTAATTTAATTTTATTTTATTTTATTTTTTATTTATTTATTTTATTTTTATTATTATTATTATTATTTTTGGTTTTTCGAGACAAGGTTTCTCTGTGTAGCCCTGGCTATCCTGGAACTCACCCTGTAGACCAGGCTGGCCTCGAACTCAGAAATCCGCCTGCATCTGCCTCCCAACTGTTGGGATTAAAGGCATGTGCCGCCACCACCTGGTTTGTTTCTATTTATTTAATATTTTATCCAGATTCAGTTTTAGTTTTTAAAACTTATTTGATTATTTTATCTTATTAGTTCTTTGAGAATTTTATAAGATGATTTTTATCATACCACAACTCTTTCCAGGTTTACTCTCTCTTCCCTTTGTGCCCTGTTTTTTCTCAATATAAGAAATACAAAATATTGTCTGGGAGTGTTTACCTTGTATAAAAATGACTCAAAAATACATGTAAACAGCTGGAATTAAAGTAATCTAATGAAGGACTGAGAGATGGATGGTTCCTTGTCCTAACCTAGCATAGCATATCGTTACCTTGAAAACAGTACGATAACAGAATATTTTTGACTTTCCTCGTTAAGCCACTGAGTTCTTTTTGGTTAAAGGAAATTAACCATGTCATAGATCTTGACCCATCATGTTCTAATTTTTATATAACTTAGAAAAATATCTAATTCTTATATAATAATAACCTACTAGTATTTTCCCATTTATTCTTGACTCTCCATTACAATCACGACATTACTGATTAGATGATGTGAGAGACATATTAGGAGAGATAGTGTGAACCAACTTGCCTCTGGGACCATTACAGTTTTACAATAAAAATTATGTTTATTTTTTGTTGTGGATGTCTGTCATCTTTAGTGCATGCCAATAAGCATCAGGGACTTTGAGATAGGATATAGGCACTTGGGATGGGATGATAGAGGCACTTGGGATGGGATGATAGAGGCACTTGGGATGGGATGATAGAGGCACTTGGGATGGGATGATAGAGGCACTTGGGCACTTTGACTTGATTCATAATCAGGAGTCTAGAGATGGAAAGGTGTATGCAATCTAGCCTTTTAGCTGTGGCAATGAAGTAAACTGACAAAGGGGAGGGGGTAACATTAGAAGAGTATAACCTTTTCCTAATGCATGCATGGCATCTAACTGAAATTCATTTAGATTAGTGACTGAATCCTATAAGTATTTCTCTACAAGGAAGGAGGTATATGCTATGACAGAGTGGCCAAATGACTATAGGGATAAGCAAATATGTCCTGTAAAGTATAAATGGGAAATGAAAAAGTTTCTAATAAGGTTTGAGTGTCTTGTCATCTTCAAGTCTTATATATGAGTCAGTTCTCTCTGACTGATGGAATGTCCAGGAAGCAGGCATATAACTGAGTTCCTTTAGTAGGTTCTGTTTTTCAGTAGATAAGGAGTTCAGAGAGAGTTCCTCTCCATATTTGCTTTATTATTTAAAATAAACTCTACTATATAAACTTACAAATAAAACATATCACATATCAAAATTAGTAATAATCGAAGAGTGTTCATTTACATAAATGCTTATTCATATTAGAATGGCTATTCTCTTCCATTTACTGGACATGAACTTGAAGTTGAAGTATAAAATACAGTTTCACACCTTCAGAATGCTCTTTTTTCCTTTTTATTTATTTATCTTTCATACAATACATTCCAACTGCAGCTTCCCTTCTCTCTCCTCCTCTCAGTACCCCAACCTATCCTGTCCCCCAGATCAACTGCTCCTCTGTTTCCCTTCAGAATTGAGCAGATCTCCCAGGGGTATAAACAGAACACAGCATAACAAGATACACTAAGTCTAGGCACAAATCTTCATATTCAGGCTGGACAAGACAACCCAGTCGGAAGAAAAGGGACCTCAGAGCAGGCAAGGAGTCAGAGGTATCTCTACTCCCACTCAACAGAATGCTCTTTTTAAAAATGACTTAACAGATTCAAATACTGAAATGTCATACTCTGCATCCTATTAATTATCTAACAGCAAACTAACTACTGTAATGCAGACACTGTCCAATATGAGGGATGAGGGAGAGCCCACAGAACCTTCTGCTACCAAGATAGAACAGGATGAACTTCTATGTGTGTCCACTCTCAGGCTGAGTGTAGCTCAGTCAAGCAACAGAAACTCCAGCCTCTGTGTTAATTAACCTGAAGCAACTCCACCTGAGAGGGTTCTCACAGTTCAGGAGCTATTTTACTGCTTAGCAAGCTGCATGAATAAAGAGAAGCAACTTCTCTCATTTATTAGAACTCATTGTGGTGGCTGCCTCACACATTCTTAAGAAGGGACAGATAAGTTAATTCTTTTAATATTCTTATCAGTGTGGTTAATGAATCAAATGGCTCTAAATGTTAACATTTCTAATTAAACTCCGTGCTTTAAATCTGTGTAAACGATTTCTTAAACCGACAACCTTTACTCTTTCATGTGGCTATTGTTTTAATTCATTGAGTGTATAAAGAAAGTGGGAGAGTTTACCATTAAAAATATTACCCTAGAGCAGTGCTTCTCAACCTGTGGGTTGTGACTCTTTTGACAAACCTCTATCGCCAAAAATATTTACATTATGATTCAGAATAGTAACAAGATCACAGTTATAAAGTAGCAACAAAAATAATTGTATGGTTGGAGGTCACCACAACACAAGGAACTGTCTTAAAGTGTCACAGCATTAGGAAGGTGGGAACCAGTCCCATAGAGGCAGGGATGAGAAGAGAGGATAAAGGATCAGAATGAGAGATCACGTGACTCTAAAGTCTTCTTCCCCAGTCAACTGAAAAGTCCAACAATTAAGAGGAATTGTTACGTCCAAAATGCTATGAAAAACAAAACAAAACAGTAAGTTAGATAAAAATGTGGCCCTTCCAAATCTCTCAGCAGCCTTTGAAGAATACTTATTTTGGCTACATATCAAATGTAGTTTGGAATTAAAATAAATAAATAAATATACTCATATATGTAAATACAAAACTATTTTGTAGATAACCTACTAGATCCTTAAAGTTGAAATTGTAGTAATTTGTAAGTAATAAAAAAAGGATGTGCTCAGGCACATGGTTTTCTGGAGTAAACACAAGAAAGGGATCAGAGATGATCCTTTGTCTGAAAATCAAATTACCCTGGAAACATTTCCTTTAGACCACACTTAGACACTCACCTTAATAGCTCAATACATTTTAAATGAATATTAAATGAATTTGTATTCTATTCAGTCAAGATATGTGATACAAAGGGAGATGAAACAAAATCTGTTGTTTTATTTTAGATCACTAATGATCTATTGATCTATTTAGATCATTGATGATCATTAACAATATACCTCTGTATGGATATAAGTGGGTTCATGTGCCATGGAAAATAGATGAAATGTACTTCTTTACTTGAAGCTATTGCCTCCTACTGTCTTATTTTTAACTGATGAATTTGGTGTTGTTAGAGCACTTTTGCATTTATAAGAACCCATTCAACCACTGACCCCTATGATTTCTCCATTGTTTACTCATGATTCATGATGCATAATTTCAACTGATTGAATGGAATTCCTGGTCAAAGACATTTTTAGACAAAGATATTCTGGTTATGAAGAATTCTGGCCTCATAGGAACAAAAAGTACTACAAATGGTGTCATCCAGAGCTTTCCAAGATCAGAGAAGGTATAGATCTTTGTATCATCTCATATTTTCAATACCAGATATCAATTCTAATCTACTTCAGAGCTTGTATGCTGACTTCTTATCTGCCCAGGCCATGTGAATGATACTGCTCAGTGTTTCCCTACACTGGCCAATGGCCAAACTAAGCTGAGCACCATCTCTACTCAGTACAAGGGCTTTTCCTATATGACCCTTCATTTTAATTATAAATGATGAATCTTGCTCTTGCAATGGCAACTAATTTATTTATGTTGTTTTCAGTTACCAAAGGAGAGGCAACTCTAAGTGATATGAGAAGTATATTGGAACATGTCAGTTATACATGTATGGTATATCAATAGAAAAACAAAAGCTCATTCCAAAGGGTGTGGCTTAAAAGAAATACCAAATGCTCAACCAATCAGTGGATAATTTATCATTTCAATGAGACTAATGCGATATCTGTGCAGTGAATTGTGGGACAGTGTTAAGCGCATCACCTGAGTGATTAAAGAGTAGCAAATTGAGAAAAAAAAATAAGCATAGCACGTTCCTTCTGGCTCAGAAGACAGTTTGACCAATCCCTCCACCAAAATATTTCAGCAGTTTAAAATACGATATTTGCTTTTGTTCTTGAAGTTATTCTATGCCTATAAAGTGGTTAGATTTTTTAATATAAATTTAATGGTTATGTATTATAAATACATTCAAAGGACATTGAACTTTTTAAAACCAAAATATTGTGCAAATTATTTTGCAGTTAATACAGGTATATCAATGAAGAAAAGACTAAGCATATTGTTATGTATACTTGATACAAAATATATTTTATGTATATGATGCTTGATCACTTCATAAACATAGGTTTTCACCAACTCTAGTTAGAAATTATGTAGAAAGTTTATATATGTTTTATATGATTGGTTTGCATTGTCTGGAATCTAATTCATAGCACTGTACAAGTGCTATGTTTTCTTAATTCTTAAACGCAGAAACTGATGTGTGATGATTCCTACTAATTAAATCACAGCAACAGAGCATCAGAGGGAAGTATTGGCCTCAATACAGTTGGCCACGCATGCAGAGATCCAGCCCTCTATTCTAACTATGAAGATTCACGTAAGTTTCTGAAATTGCCAGAGCTTTCTGAGACTCCCTTGCCTTCAGTTCAGACCTGATTTATTGCAGTCTGTCAGAGTTATATGATGAATAAGTGACATCATATTTAAGACAGAAATTTAAAATCAAGAGACTAGAAAATTCCAAATGATGTATGTGTCATTTCATCTGAAGAAGCTATTGTATACTGTTGCTAAAAGTTAAAAAGAATCATCTTTGTCCAGCATCCAATTATTAGTAGCAGTGAGAGAAGTCAGGTATATTGGTTTGCAAAGACTATGTTTAGTGTACATTCCTAGTATTATGACAACGCAGAAGCCTAGATCTGAGTGGAGTTTGTCAACCATAAATAAGATAAATGCCCTTTGTTCTGAGGACATTAACATTTAATAAACAATGAATAAACTCTGACGTCTTAGTAGTCATCTATGCCACATGCTTAATTTGGGTAGATCTTAAAGCAGGAGACAGTTTAAACATTAAATTTATACTGTGCATTTCTTTTTTAAGTGATTTTTCTTATTTCTTTTTTAAAATTGATTTATTTTTTTGCACTCTGTATTTTATTCTGCCCCCATTTACCCTCCAACTGTTCCACATCCCATACCTCCTCCCACCCCCACCCCACCTGACCTCTAAACTCCCTGGGGCTTCCAGTCTCTTGAGGGTTAGGCATCATCTCTGAATGAACACACACCAGGAAGTCCTCTACTGTATGTGTATTGGGGGCCTAATATCAGCTGGTGTATGCTGTCCGTTTGGTGGTCCAGTGTTTGAATGATCTCGGGGGTCCAGATTAATTGAGACTGCTGGTCCTCCTACAGGAGTGCCCTTCTCCTCAGCTTCTTGCAGCCTTTCCATAATTCAACAACAGAGGTCAGGAGCTTCTGACCATTGGTTGGGTGCAAATATCTGCATCTGACTCTTTCAGCTGCTTGGTGGGTCTTTCGGAGGGCAGTCATGTTAGGTCCCTTTTTGTGAGCTCTTTGTAGCCTCACTAATACTGTCTAGCCTTGAGAGCTCCCCTTGAGCTGCATCCAACTTTGGGCCTGTTGCTGGACCTCCTTTTCCTCAGGCTCCTCTCCATTTCCATCTCTGCAGTTCTTTCAGACAGGAACAATTATGGGTCAGAGTTTTGACTGTGAGATGGTGACCCCTCCCTCACTTGATGCCCTGTCTTCCTGATAGAGGTGGGCTCTATAAGTTCCCTCTCCCTACTGTTGGGCATTTCATCTAAGGTCCTCTCTCTGAGTCCTGAGAGTCTCTAACCTCCCAGGTCTCTAGTGCATTCTGGAGGGTCTCCCCAACCTCCTATTTCCCGATGTTTGCCTATTTCCATTCTTTCTGCTGGCCCTCAGGACTTCAGTCCGTTTCCCTCACCCAATACCAGATATGCATTTTTATTTGAAGCTTGTAGAACTTATTTTTTCACTTTGGTAAAACCCCATGTCTTTTAAAATATCTTTGTATGAATATATGTATTAAAATGCGTCATTTGGGAAAGATGTAAGAAATATGATAAATGAAAGAATGTAAAACAACTTAATTTGCAAAAATATTATATACAGTGATGGTCGAACTGTGACTTTATATTAGGTCACTAATAGTGATTTTATTTCTGGAAATAAAAACAGAATTGTCCTTGGAGTCACTATGCGTCACCATACTGGAAAAATATTTCTGGACCTGAGCAACTTCCTCAAAACCGAAGCACCTTCATGCTCACTTTCATTTTATTTATTTTGAATAGTTTTTTTTAATTGCTGTGGATATGTGATATAATTGCACTCCTGTATAAAAATAAAAGTAACTTTAAAGAACACTTGAAATGCCCATTATTACTGCGCAGTGGTGGCACACACCTTTAATCCCAGCACTTGGGAGGCAGAGGCAGGAAGATTTCTGAGTTTGAGCCCAGCCTGGTCTACAGAGTGAGTTCCAGGACAGCCAGGGCTGCACAGAGAAACCCTGTCTCTAAAAACCAAGAAAAAAGAAAAAGGAAAGAAAAGAAAGAAAAAAAAACCAAATGCCAGCTATTGACTAGTTGGGGCCTCAGATAATGGCCATACATCTTCAGCATTTTTAACCTAGTGAACAGTGCTGAGAACAAGAAATTAGTGGTGGGATGAGACTGAAAGACAGAATTCAGCAGCAGCTGCAGATGGTCAGGAACTCTAAGTCTGGAGCTGGAGGGCCTGGGCTAAGGTCAGATCACACTTAACTGTTTATGCCTCATGGAAACAAATTTGTATTCTAGTATTGTAGACCTTTCTCTCTCTCTCTCCCTCTCTCTCTCTCCATCTCTCTCTCTCTTCCTCCTTTTCCTCTTCTTCCTCCTCTCTCCACCTCTCTGAGTTTTGTTTTAAATGCAAACAATCTTGGACTTTTGTCCCAAGTGTTGCGAGTCCTGTAGTGTTTGGATCGCTCTAGGTATAAAGGTTTCAGGTGTCATCCTGTGGCTATAGACCCATCATCACATCTATTCTGAGGGGAAGAAACAACATAATTATAACTGTAAAGCTGGGAGGTTTCCTAGTGTGTTTTGCTGCTGCTTTGGTAAAATCCTATGGATAACAACAGCTTGGTGTGCAAAGATTTGCTTCAGTTTACACTTCCAGTTTACAATCCACTGTTGAGGGAAATGGTGACAGCAACTCAAAGCAGGAACCTGGAGCAGAAACCTTGGAAGAGGACTAACTGTCTTTCTCTTTAACTTGTGCTCAGGAAACTTTTTTTTAGTTAAAAAAAATTCAGTCCAGGACAATTGCCTAGTGATGTTCCCTGTCACAGTGGGCTACACCCCAATCAAGATAGAGTCTCAGAGAAATGCCCCAGGCCAATCTGATCTGAACACAGCCTCAACTGGGGTTTATTATTTTTCAAAGCTATTTTACTTTGATATAGTTGACAATAGGAACTAAAGAGGACATCAGACCTGAGCTATCTCTAGAATCATGTATTGTGGACATAAAACTGTGACTAAATGAGGCTCACTACACCTATCTCACTACTGACATTTATCATACAAGCATCACAGTTGCAAGTACACACAGATATCCATCAATTCTCTCTCCTTCTACATTCCTGAGTCTGTGAAGGTATACCTTCGCCGTTGCTCTTGGACAGCACTGATCGAGCTTGATGGAACACTGCCTGAAATAACAATGAATTGGCTCTCACTGAATCCCTGAGAGTCAGGCCAACAGATTTATGTTTGTCTGTTTTGGCTGCCTCCTCCTAGGGGTTTGGCTATAATCCAAAGGACTGAGATTATTTGAGCTGAGTGAGCTGCCACCACGGTCCTGCTAATCTTAACATCCAGTGATGTTTGTGTTCTTAAGACAGACACTCTGAGGGTTAAATGGAGAGTTTGAGCTTCCCTAGTTATAAGAACTGTTGGAATACCATGAAGTGACACAGTTCAACAAGTTATCTAATGTTCTGAATATTTGCAACTACATGGTATATTCATAATACGAAGTAGCTTTACATCTATATGTATTTCAGATAATACACTTTGATAGTTGTCTGTATTTTACATGTTTTAAAAATAAAAGTTGTATCATTGTGTCTTAGTTCTATGTCTAAAGTAAATTTAAGAAATTCTGCTTGAAAAACAATCAAAGAAACAAACAAACAAAAAAAGAAATTCTGAGAAAATAGAATCACTATATAAGTCGGTTCCAAACAACTGTTTTTGTTGCCCTGATGAATGTGAGGTCATTTTAGAGTTGTCCCACCTTCCATAAGCATGTTGTGTAATTTTCTTGTTGTCATGATATAATTCCCTGACAAAAACTACATAAGAATATATTGACTTTGTCGCACCATTCCAGGGCACAACCCACTGTGACAGGGACATAATGAAGGAAGCTGGTTCACATTGTCCCCTACAATCAAGAAGCAAAGGGTGACCATGCTTGTTTGAGGTATGTATTCCATTGCTCTGCAGTCCGAGAACCAAGCACATGGAATGGTGCTGCTTTCCCATTTTACACTTAGAATGGACTTTCCCAGCTGGATTAGTGTAATGGAGAAAATGACTCACAGGCATCTTCAGAGGCTGTTCTAGATCTGGACACAGTGACAATCAGTATTCACTTTCACAATATCAGAAGTCAGTTTTTTCTCTATTGTTCTTACCAACCATGATTTTGTTTTACCACAGTTCCCCAAATCACGGAGCCAATGAGTCATGGACGAAAAGCTCTGGAACTGGAGGACAATTTTTTTTCTTTCTTTCAAGTTATTTACATCAGGCAATTTTGTGGCAATGATGGGAATATCACTCCCATGAATCACATGGTGTGGTGTCTGATGTTATTAACAATAATGTGTTACTTTTATATATATATGATACTTGTAAGTAACTATGGTGACATACCAATAATGATATTGCACAATTTTAAGGGCCAGGACTGGACAATCTCCAGCATCAATAACTTCATAAAATGTAAACTGCAGCAGCTTTGACTTAATCTAGGTCTATTTACAAGTAAAACGATGGCTATTCTGGGTTGTCAAGTTGCTTACATCTGGAATTAAATAAAGACCAAGCAAGCAGCTAACACACTGTGAGGGATTTGCATTTATTGGATTATTTGAGGTGGAAGACCGACCCTGTATCTGATCGATGGATGTCCCTTGATGCAGCCTAAATCAGGGCCACATCTTCTGGTGGCAGCCTATATAAAAGGATACGGAAGAAGGAAGCCGTTGCCTTTTGACTGCTTGCTCCATGTTCATTTCCTCATTGGCATTAAGCCTATTTCCAATAAATGTAGACAAGCTGAGACATCCAGCCTTGTAAACTGAAAATCTATTAGATTCTTGGATTTTCCATTGGGAGGCAGCCATTGTTGAAGTAGCCAGACCACAACATATAAGCGATTCTAATAAATCCAACATTTACATTAAAAACACAAAAAGAAAACGAACACACACACAAAATTGAAAAAAAAACATATGCTTACTTGATATTAATTCTTTCAAACTTTTGTAGCAATACAGAATCCATAAAACAGATATGAAATTTTTTTTTTTTTTAAAAAAAAACAGTTTTAGGGCATTTAGGGCTGTTTTCCCAAGAGGTGAACCAGTGCACCACCAACAGACATGGATGCTGAGGTTGGGTCTTTGCTATGCTAATACTGGTTAGTCCCACAGACCCCACTTAGACCCAGATGATGATATTTGACCTTGTCCCCAACTTATCCCTGATTGGTGCATAAAGATGGTGACAGCTAATATCTGGGCATTAAGAACATAGGTTGGGGTTTAGGGTTCCTGGGCTTGGAGTCAGAGGTGAACCTGAAGGAGAAGGAGAAGAACGTGAGCAGAAGAGAAGCTGCTGTGGGGTAGGAATACTCAAATATGGTCATGTGGATTTTCTAATTTAAGTAAAGAACAGCCCAGATGACACATAGCAAATTATGTAATGGGGTTCCTGGCTGAGAAATAGACATAATAGCGTAGAGAATAGATATCTGCCCAGCTCTTGTGCTGATTAAGGCTTATTATAAGTACAAAGGTTGTTTGTGTCTTTTGTCTTTTATTTAGGAACTAAATGGTTAAAGGTGGAGTAGATATCCCAGATTGGGATGAAATATTTCTATAACACATGGAAGCAGAAATTCTCATGGGATTTCAACCCTTTCCTGGTTTCCCCTCTTGAACTCCCCTATCACATCCTCCCTCTCCCTGCTTCTATGACAGTGCACCCCCTCCTACACACACCCCCCACCTCACTGCCCTGACATTCCTCTATACTGTGGCATTGAGCCTTCACAGGACCAAGGACCTCTCCTCCTAGACAATGCAATCCTCTGCTACATATGTGGCTGGAGCCAAGGGTCCCTACATGTGTACACTTTGGTTGGTGTGTAAAGTTTTTATTAAAATTGTATAAAGAGGATTGTATTGTTTAAGAAATATTTACTTTCTTGGGAATACAATATAAGAGAGAAAACCTGCCAATAAGTATCCATGAAGGTTTTCTTTAAAAAACTGCACTATATCTTGAGCCTTCTACAGTTTGAAACGAAGACTATAAAGGATATTATTTGAATAATATAGATGGTAATATTTTCTCAAAATAACTACCATGATCTCTTGTATTCTACAATTTCTTCATTCACAGTGACTTGACCTTTACTCTATGGAGAGGTGAGACAACGCTTCTTTCCTTGACTCTGACTGAATTTTGCCTGCAGCATGAGTGTAGCTCTCTAGCTCTCCATGGATGTCATGGTGACAGCTTTTTGGTGACTTGCTGAGCGCTTTTATTTGCAACCTGCCACTGAGTTAGACAGAAGTGCAGTAGCTCCAGCAGATATCTGCAGGGAGAGAGGCCAACACCTTCTAGACCACAGACTATGCTAACTTCCATGTTGTCATATGCAAGTAGCCTAGAAAGAGGCTCAGGACTTTCCTGTCCACATTACAGATAGTACTGAAGAACCATCCAGCTAAATCTTTTCAAAGGATACATTTGTAAGCAAATTAAATGATTGCTATTGTGTTCACCCAATCGCCACATCCTAAGATAATGGTGACAAGAGATTTTTCCTAAAAAAAACAACATGTAGAATGTGTTTAACTTTGTGTGAGTATCCCTGGCTATTCTCTCAGATGTGAGTCAATTAATTTGTGTTTATAACCTTTAAAAAGTTCATATTTTTTTCTATTAGTAATATGCCATCAATAGCACATTGCCTCTTCAAATAACATTTTTTTGTTAAGCTTTCATGCTGAGTTCAGCATTATACAAGAACTGGCAGTGTTATGTTTTTAGCTCAAGTTAGAAAATACAAACCAGAATTTTTCATCTTTAAGAATGTCTCTTAAGAACCATTTTCTGCAATTGTAGCTGAATACTTGCAAATATAAGGACAACTTTATAGACAGAGGATGTGGGCCATCATTAAAATAGCTGTACTCTCTTCTCACCAGAACAGCTATATTCCTGGAGTGAGTGGCAGATCAAATAAAGTTGGTCCACATTGGGAAAATGCATTGTAACTTAGCAGAATAATACTTTGTCAAATAAAGTCACTTTGACAGTTACCAAAACTCAAACAGTCTCAAATATTATCACTTGCTGTCCTTTGTATTATTCATTTCTTAGGGCAGCTGGAATGCACACCGCATTGAGCAGATCTGCAAAATCCTTTGTCAAATAACTGAAAGAAGTTTTAAATTGAACTCAGAGGGGAAAAAAGAGGAGGTTAAAATAAAGATCAACATTTATGATTGTGAGGATCAGAAGCAGGCCAAAGAGTGATGTTTTGGTTCTAACGAGAATAAACATTCACAGCTATCTAGAACCAATAAGCTTTAATTAGGAAGGCAAGCCAAAGCCAGATGAAGATCATTATCTCAAAGGAAACTGCTGCCAAAAAAAGATAACTGCTCTGAATTGCATGAAAATGAAAGGATTCACTTATTTTAATAAACAGGAGATTATGGAAGAGATTAGATTGCAACGGCATGAATTGGCAGAATTATTAAAGTATTTTGGAGTAAGAATAATGACACTTTAGAATAATTTTAAAAATATTAAGGAGATTAACAAACATGTAAAGAAGGAAATCAAACAAGCCATCAACTGTGGGCAAACACTTAATGTTAGACACCAGGAAAAAGAGGAAAGGATACAGGAAGCGGCTGGGAATATTCACTTAATGTTAGACACCAGGAAAAAGAGGAACGGAAACAGAAAATGGCTGGGAATATTCACTTAATGTTAGACACCAGGAAAAAGAGGAACGGAAACAGGAAGCGGCTGGGAATATTCAGCAATAATAGAACATTTTGCCCACCATCCAAAAGGCCCTGGGTTTGGTCAGAAGTACCACAGAATATAAGGAAGTCAACAAATGAATGGCACCACATAGACACTCAACTGGTTTACTAAGTTACACTAATGTAAGAGGCTATATGATGTAATACTAATAATGCAAAGAATATAAATACATATATTAACATGGCTTACTGATAGATATTTTGAACTCATAGAACCAAATGCATGTTAAAAAAATCACAAAAACATAGTTGTGCATTCTACAGTATCAGTTATTAAGCGTATTACTAACATTAAGATTGATGTGATGGTGTAAAGTTGAAGATTCTAGCACAAAGTTGAATGGAAGGAAATTTGGAATTTTCCTAATGGCCACTGGTGCTAAGAAACACCAAGATGCAAAACTTTGATGGTGGCTCCTATGTTCTCATCAAACCTGCTTTCGTTTTCATCATAATATTATGTTGGGTAAAATTTCTCATTAGATATTAGATTTCTTCTTGGATCATCTTTTGGTCACGGAATGCAACCTACAACAGTTTATGTCATGAATGCAACATATAACACTTTAAGTCATGAATGTTGAAAAGTTCCTCATGTCCTAGTCTGTGCTCTTTGATATTTCCCTGCTTATCTATGCTAATAAAACAAGGAGCCTGAGAATGCTGGGGAATTGAAAGATATCTATATGCTGATTAGCTGTGTGGAACTGAATGGGTTGGAGAGCAGGCCACCAAACTTAAGAGTTGCAAGAAGAAAATAAATGTATTAATCCACCTAAGTTGGAGTTTGTAAAACACACATACATACACACACACATATGTGGGAACCCTGCTGATTCCTCGGAGAGGTCTCGACCGACTCCAGAGACAACACCTCAGCTCTACT
>NW_022196898.1:87185522-87208022 GCF_008632895.1 Mastomys coucha
CATACCTGAGTTGCCTCTTGTATAAATATCCCGTTTCACTAAGTAAAGATTACACCTCGATGAGAACCTTTCCTGGTGTCGCTTCTTCTTCCCCACCCACTTGTCTTACAGGTCTCCAAGTTCCTGGTTCGTGAATTCCCACGGAGTGTAGTAAGCTGCGGGCCGGCTTACTACACACATACACACACACAGACACACACACACACAGACACACACACAGAGAGAGAGAGAGAGAGAGAGAGAGAGAGAGAGAGAGAGAGAGAGAGAGAGAGAGAGACTTAATCATCTATTGTGACCTAGTAGTACAAGGCTACTTTAGGAAAACATGGTCTATAAGGTGTTGGACTAAGTGTCAGAAAAGGATCTGGGGTGTGAGGCTGGGAAGATGCTAATCCAGGAACAGGAAATTTCATTTATCCAACACTTGATAAGAGTCTTGCATGCTGTTACATTCTCCAGCATGTCTTAAAAATCTTGCAGTTCAGGACAAGGAAGGAATTGGTTTTACTGGGCAGTAACAATTACTATTGCCTTTGGCAGGGAGAAGAAGTTGTTGAGCATTAGGTTCTTGGTTTGTAGCTGGATCTAAAAAGCAATTTAGATTGTAGAGAAATATACATCAATAAAAGCTTTGAGAATTCTATAGTTTCCAGGCCTGGAAAGTAAAGTCATGGTTGACAAATAATGTTAAATATGAAAGTTATTATACATCTTTGAACAAAGCAAGTCATTTCTGAGTTTTAAAGTTGATTTGAAATAAACATGTAGACCTCACATCTGTAGTTTAAGGTGGAGGCAAGTGTTGGGACTGGGGCATGGACTCCATCATTCTATCTCAATCAAGCCCATGTACTTGGGTAGTGATCATTATCTGAAGCTCTTTCATTTCTGAAATATTAAACTTCTGCCATGCATTTCCATCCATCATTCTTTCCATTTAATTTTGTTTACATAAGTTTCCCATGGTTCTTGCCAACTCCTTGGAGATATTCCAACTCCTTGGAGATTCCAACTGGTCAATTACCCGTATTCTTCTAATATGTCATCATCCTATTTTCTCTGCCAGTGTCCTTACCCAGCCCATATTTTAATGGTTTGTCTTCACCTTTTCCAGCCATGTAACTTCTTGTCATATGTATGTACTAAAGCTCTGCATGCATTACTGTGGAACAATCATGATCAGAATAGTTAACAGAACAATTTCAGTGGAGGAAAGATTATTCAGCCCATTGTTTGAGTGGACTTACCTGGCTCCCCTGATTTGGAGCTCAAAGTGAGGCAGAGTGGCAGAAGGAATACACTTAAGGCAGAACCTTTTCCCATCATGGTGGACCAGAAAGAGGTTGGAGAGATAGGATCTCCTGTGATCGACTTCCTAAACTAGGTCTCTCCTCTTTAAGTTTTTAGAACTTTCCTAAATGGCCCCAAAAGCTAGGAATGAAGCCCCCTATACTGAGCCCTTTGAGAGGACACAGTACCCACTTTGGTCTTCCTTCTTCTTGAGTTTCTTGTGGTTTGTGGATTGTATCTTGGGTATTTCCAGCTTCTGGGCTAATATCCACTTATCAGTGAGTGCATACCATGTGTGTTCCCTTATGATTGGGTTTCCCTCACTCAGGATGTTATTCTCCAGATCCATCCATTTCCCTAAGAATTTCACAAATTCATTGTTTTTAATGACTGAGTAGTACTCCATTGTGTAGATGTACCACAATTTCTGTATCCATTCCTCTGTTGAGGGACATCTGGGCTGTTTCCAGGTTCTGGCTATTATAAATAAGGCTGCTATGAACATACTGGAGCATGTGTCCTTGTTACATGTTGGAGCATATTCTGGATATATGCCCAGGAATGTTATAGCTGGGTCCTCAGGTAATACTATGTCCAATTTCCTGAGGAACTGCCAAACTGAATTCCAGAGTGATTGTACCAGCTTGCAATCCCATCAGCAATGAAGGATTGTTCCTCTTTATTCACATCCTCGCCAGCATCTGCTGTCACCTGAGTTTCTGATCTTAGCCATTCTGACTGGTGTGAGGTGGAATCTCAGGGTTGTTTTAATTTGCATTTCCCTGATGACTAAGGATGTTGAACATTTCTTTAGGTGCTTCTCAGCCATTCGGTGTTCATCAGTTGAGAAATCTTTGTTTAGCTCTGTATCCCATTTTTTAATAGGGTTATTTGGTTCTCTGGAGTCTAACTTCTTGAGTTCTTTGTATATATTGGATATTAGCCCTCTATTGGATATAAGACTGGTAAAGACGTTTTCCCACTCTGTTGGTTGACATTTTGTCCTATTGACAGTATTCTTTGCCTTTCAGAAATTTGGAATTTTATGAGATCTCATTTGTCAATTTTTGATCTTAGAGCATAAGCTATTAGTGTTCTGTTCAGGAAATTTTCCCCTGTGCCCATGTACTTGAGTCTCTTCCTCACTTTTTTTCTTTTAGTTTCAGTGTATCTGGTTTTATGTGGTGGAACTTCATCTATCTGGACTTGAGCTTAGTACAAGAAGATAGGAATGTATCTATTTGCATTCTTATAAATGCTAAGTGCCATGACCAGCACCATTTGTTGAAAATGCTGTCTTTTTTTTCCCACTGGACTGTTTTAGCTCCTTTGTCAAAGATCAAGATACCAATACAATGCATTTGTTAGGACAATTGCTCTGTAGTACAGCTTAAGATCAGGGATGGTGATTCCACCAGAAATTCTTTTATTTTTGAGAACAGTTTTCAATATCCTAGGTTTTTTGTTATTCCAGATGAATTTGCAAATTGATCTTTCTAAGTCTGTGAAGAATTGAGTTGGAATTTTGATGGGGATTGCATTGAATCTGTAGATTGCTTTCAGCAAGATGTCCATTTTTCCAATATTAATCCTGCCAGTCCATGCGCATGGGAATTCTTTCCATCTTCTGAGATCTTTGATTGCTTTCTTCAGAGACTTGAAGTTCTTGTCATACAGATCTTTCACTTGCTTAGTTAGAGTCACACTAAGGTATTTTATATTATTTGTGACTATTGTGAAGAGTGCTGTTTGCCTAATTTCTTTCTCAGCCTGTTTATCTTTTGTGTAGAGGAAGGCCATTGATTTGCTTGAGTTAATTTTATATCCAGCTACTTTGCTGAAGTTATTTATCAGGTTTAGGAGCTCTCTGGTGGAATTTTTGGAATCTCTTATGTATACTATCAAATCATCAGCAAATAGTGATAATTTGACTTCTTCCTTTCCAATTCGTATCCCTTTGATCTCCTTTTGTTGTCTAATTGCTCTGGCTAGGACTTCAAGTACAATATTGAATAGGTAGGGATGTAGTGGGTAACCTTGTCTAGTCCTTGATTTTAGTGGGATTGCTTCAAGTTTCTCTCCATTTAGTTTGATGTTGACAGCTGGTTTGCTGTATATTGCTTTTACTATGTTTAAGTATGAACCTTGAACTCCTGATCTTTCCAAGACTTTTATCATGAGGGGATTTTGGATTTTGTCAAATGCTTTCTCAGCATCTAATGAGATAATCATATGTTTTTGCCTCACCCTCTTGGTTTTGTTTATATAGTGAATTATGTTGATGGATTTCTGTATTTTGAACCATCCCTGCATCCCTGGGATGAAGCCTACTTGAACATGATAGATGATCATTTTGATGTGTTCTTGGATTTGGTTTGCAAGAATTTCATTGAGTATTTTTCATCTATATTCATAAGAGAAATTGGTCTGAAGTTTTCTTTCTTTGTTAGGTCTTTGTGTAGTTTAGGTATCAGAGTAATTGTGGCTTCATAGAACAAATTGGGTAGAGTATCCTCTGTTTCTATTTGGTGGAATAGTTTGAGGAGTATTGTTATTAGGTCTTCTTTGAAGGTCTGATAAAACTCTATACTAAACCCATCTGGTCCTGGGCTTTTTTTTTTGGTTGGGAGGCTATTAATGACTGTTTCTATTTTTTTAGGGGATATGTGACTATTTAGATTATTTATCTGATGTTGATTTAACTTTGGTACCTGGTATCTGTCTAGAAAATTGTCCGTTTAATCCAGATTTTCCAGTTTTTTTGAGTACAGGCTTTTGTAGTAGGGTCTCATGATTTTTTGGATTTCCTTGGTTTCTGTTGTTATGTCTCCCTTTTCATTTCTGATTTTGTTAATTAGGATACTGTCTCTGTACCCTCTAGTTAGTCTAGCTAATAGTTTATCTATTTTGTTGATTTTCTCAACAAAACAGCTCTTGGGTTGATTGATTCTTTATATAGTTATTTTTGTTTCTGCTTGGTTGATTTCAGGGCTGAGTTTGATTATTTCCTGCTATCTACTACTCTTGCGTGAATTTGCTTCTTTTTGTTATAGAGCTTTCAGATGTGCTGTCAAATTGCTGGTGTATGCTCTCTCCAGTTTCCTATTGGAGGCACTCAGAGCTATGAGTTTTCCTCTTAGGACTGCTTTCATTGTATCCCATAAGTTTGGGTATATTATGGCTTCATTTTCACTATACTCTAAAAAGTCTTTAATTTCTTTCTTTATTTCCTCTTTGGCCAAGCTATCATTGAGTAGAATGTTGTTAAGCTTCCATGTGTATGTGGGCTTTCTATTGTTTATGTTGTTATTGAGGTGCAGCCTTAGTCCATGGTGAACTGATAGGATGCAAGGAATTATTTCATTCTTCTTGTATCTGTTGAGGTCTGTTTTGTGACCGATTATATGGCCAATTTTGGAGAAGGTAATATAAGGTGTTGAGAAGAAGGTATATCCTTTTGTTTTAGGATAAAATGTTCTATAGATATCTGTTAAATCCATTTGTTTCATAACTTCTGTTAGTTTCACTGTGTCTTTATTTAGTTTCTGTTTCCATGATCTGTTTCCATTGCAGAGAGTGGGGTGTTAAATCTCCCACTATTATTTTGTGTGGTTCAATGTGCACTTTGAGCTTTAGTAACATTTCTTTTATAAATGTAAATGCCCTTGCATTTGTAGCAAGAGGTTCAGAATTGAGAGTACATCTTGGTAGACTTTACCTTTGATGAGTATGAAGTATCCCTCCTTATCTTTTTTGATTAATTTAGGTTGAAAGACAATTTTATTTGACAGAGAATGGCTATTCCAGCTTGTTCCTTGGGAACATTTGCTTGGAAAATTGTTTTCTAGCCTTTTACTCTGAGGTAGTATCTGTCTTTGTCACTGAGGTAGGTTTCCTGAATGCAACAAAATGTTGAGTCCTGTTTACATAGCCAGTCTGTTAGCCTATGTCTTTCTATTTGGGAATTGAGTCCATTAATAGCAATAGATATTAAGGAAAAGTAATTGTTGCTTCCTGTTATTTTTGTTGTTAGAGTTGGAGTTCTGTTCATATGGCTATCTTCTTTTAGTCTTGTTGGAAGATTACTTTTTGCTTTTTCTAGGATGTAGTTTCTCTCCTTGTGTTGGAATTTTCCATTTATTACTCTTTGAAGGGCTGGATTTGTGGCAAGATATTATATAAATTTATTTTTGCTGTGGAATACCTTGGTTTCTCCATCTATGGTAATTGAGAGTTTTGCTGTGTAAAATACCCTTGGCTGGCATTTGGGTTCCTTTAGAGTCTGTATGAAATCAGCCCAGTATCTTTTAGCTTTCATAGTCTCTGGGGAGAACTCTTGGTACAATTCTGATAGGTCTGCCTTTATATGTTACTTGAGCTTTTCCCCTCACTGCATTTAATATTCTTTCTTTGTTTTGTGCATTTGTTGCTTTGATTATTATGTGGTGTGAGGAATTTCTTTTCTTGTCCTAATTATTTGGAGTTCTGTGGGCTTTTTGTATGTTCATTGCCATCTCTTTTTTTTAGGTTAGGGAAGTTTTCTTCTATAATTTTGTTGAAGATATTTACTGGTCCTTTAAGTTGTAAGTCTTCACTCTCTTCTATACCTATTTTCCTTAGGTTTGGTCTTCTCATTGTGTCCTGGATTTCCTGGATGTTTTGTTTTAGGAGCTTTTTGCATTTTGTATTTTCTTTGACTATTGTGTCAATGTTTTCTGTGGTATCTTCTGCACCTGAGATTTTCCCTTCTATCTCTTGTATTCTATAGGTGATACTTGCTTTTCTCTATGGCTCCTGACTTTTTTGATAGGTTTCTCTCTCCAGAGTTGTCTCCCTTTGTGACTGCTTTATTGTTTCTACTTCCATTTTTAGATCCTGCATGGTTTTGTTCAATTTGTTCACCTGTTTGGTTGTATTTTCCTGTAATTCTTAAAGGGATTTTTGTGTTTCCTTTTTAAGGGCTTCTACTTATTTACTCATGTTCTCCTGTAATTCTTTAAGGGATTTTTGTGTTTCCTCATTAAGGGCTTGTACCTGTTTACCTGTGTTCTCCTGTATTTCTTTAAGGGAGTTATTTATGTCCTTCTTAAATTCCTCTATCAGCATAATGAGATATGATTTTAGGTCTGAATCTTGCTTTTCTGGTGTGTTTGGGTATCCAGGACTTGCTGTGGTGGGAGTACTAGATTCTGAAGAAACCAAGTAGTCTTGGTTTCTGTTGATTCTTGCATTTGCCTTTAGCCATCTGTTGATCTCTTATGTTAGATGTTCTTGCTGTCTCTGTCTAGAGCTTGTTCCTTCTGTGGGTCTGTAAGCCTGTGTCAGCACTTCTGGGAGATCAGCTCTCTCCTGGTAAAACCCATGCACAGAGGGCTGTGGAACAGAAGCACTTCCTGGGTGTAGATGGAGAGCGGAAGGACCCTGTGTGAGCTGTTATGCGGATACTGTGGCCTGAGCCTCCTAGCTGGTCCTGTCTTAGAAAGTCACCAGACACTTATCTGTCAGGAATGGGGCAGCAGCCCCATGCTCTCCAGCTCCAGCACCTGACCACCAGCCTCTTCCAGTAGGAATGGACCCACTCTTTAAGGAGTTTTGGCATCTATTTACTTAATTTCCCAAAGAGGTGTAAAATCTACCAAAAGGGATACAATGGATCAGAACAGATAAGCTTTCTCACGATAAACTTTCCGGAGTAACCACTTTTGGTTGCTGAGAAGCCTCAGCACATTATTTCAAAGTGGCAAAATCCAGGGCAATCACAGAGTAGTACATCCAGGAGTGGCCTAACATTTAAGGACAGGTTTATGCAGGACACAGGTATCCCTACAGTTGCTGGGTGGGATTGGTCCCTGTGACTCCTAATCCTTCTAAAGTGAAAGGAGAGGCTGGGTTTGTAGTTTATTGTTTTACTGTTCTGAGAGCCCTGGTTTGGGGCCCATGTTCACTCATTTGTGATATTGAGGTGGGGATCTAGCTGCTTCCAGAACAAAAGCCAACAGAGGAATGTCTGAATGAAGTACTCAATTAAAAAGAGACAATTTCTATCTGAAAAAAAAAAAAGAAAGAAAAAGAAAGTCACCAGAGAGAAAATGCAGATCTCTCTACTGTTCAGGTCATTTTCATTTTGCTCCCAGAGATAGCTATTGATACACTTATATATGGATGACATAGAAAACCCTAAAGTTTAAGTTAAAGTTTTGCAGATGTGTTTTGGTAGGATAAAGTTTATATTTTATTAATATAGATAAATTAAGTTATATTTATAACATAATATATAATATTGATAAAAATGTATCCATTGAACTGATATTGCTGAACAAATATTCTTGAAACTATTCAATTATTCTCAAAACTATCAATCATGAAGTTGATTCAATTTTGCCATCATACTCTATGGAAGATAGTGATGTATTTATTTTGTGTGTTAGGAAAATTAGTCATTGAAAGATTAAATGATTTGTCAAAGATCATGTATTGAATGACCAGAGCCAAAATTGTATAAAAGGCACACTGTCTCTCCAAATAAATAAAACAGGGCATCGAGGGATGAGGGTAATGTACCAGGAAAAAATGACCTCCATAAAGTCAAAGGTGGAAAACTGCAGAAGACAGGAGTGGCAGACATGTAGTCCATGTTATTGTCTGTGGTGCCTCACACAGGGATGACCCCTCACACCTAGATTAACAACAACCTCAAGACCACTAGTATTTGGAATCAGTAGTTTTTCTGGAGTTATAGTATGCTATTCTAAATTAAGTCTTTTTATGCAGTTATTAGAAGGAAGAGATTGAAGGAATTAAAACAGGTAAACTCTTGAAGTATAGTGAAGGAGAGAATTGAATGAAATGATAGAAGGGTCATGATTTACATTAAGAGATGTCTTTTATTAAATACAATGTGTTTATGTGGCTATGGAGTGTGTAATATACAGGGCATATGTGTTCCTCCTGAATAAGTACCTGAATTTTTTTTTTTAATATACAAGAGTTTAAACCTATAGCAAAATGCAGGTAAATGTGTTGAGCTGACTGTCCTACAAAGATACAGAAAAGAGGGGTCATCATGAAAAAGCAAATCTACTTGGAGGTTTATAAATACCCATAAATGCAAGTTGTGAATGGGAATTTGTGGTTTCCTTCAGAAACACGAAGATATGTGGTCTGGAAAGGAGACAGTAAACTGGTAAAATTTCAAAGCTCTTATGTGAAAATCTGCTTTTAATTAATAAACAATAAAAACTTCTGTTCTTGGGGAATTATAGATTAGTGTTCCCCTAAATATTACTTGCTTTATTTAAGCAAGTGATGAACTCTAAGGAAGTAGGGATTGAAAGGAACAATGGGACTTCATTTCTGCAATGATAAATGATCCTTGCTTGGTCTGCCTTTACAAGCAGGAACATATTGCTAGGGTTTTGTTTTCACTTCTTATTGAAGTTACATGAAGTGATTAATAATGAACATACTTTGATATTGAAACTAACATAAAAAGCATGGTTATGTAAAACTAAAAGGAAATTAATTACTACATTGCAAAATAATAATAAAAATAACCATTTAAGTCATGTGTATTGAAATAGATCCCAGATTCTAACTCTTCAATGCCTATTCCATAACTACTATTTAAAGCACTCAGAATATTAAAGTGTTCGATTTTACAAAAAGAAATTGTTGTTCCATTAATTAAACTAAAAACATATTATTGAATAATACACCAACCTTGAGATATATCTGTAGATAAAAATTGATCCATGAACAGACAAGTTTACATTCTTTATAGGTCCTGTAGTAAAAGTAACACTGAGTATCTGTCATCTGTGAGGCATAATATCCACAATGATCAAAATGGATACCTCAATTAACCAGTAAGAAAACTGTCTAAGTGACTTGTCCAAATACACTGATAGCAAAGGGTAGAACTCAAATCCCACATTGTTTCTGTGAATCCATATTCTTCTTAACAAACATATAACAATAGATCTATATATGATTTGTTGATGGGTGATAAACATTCCAGAAATAGAACAGTTTATTCTCATGATATTCTGTGGGTGAGGACTCTGGGAATTCTCTGCTGTGTCCTCAACTCCAGCTTTTCACAAACTGCAGTCAGGGTCTGGGGCACAAATACAGGACAGACTGTCTGGTGACTCATGGGTGCCGACAGACAGAATGCATCTCCTGCCAGGTTGTCAGATGGATGGAATTAGTGCCAGACCAGTTGCTGCCCAGATGCCTGCTTTATTTCTTCTTCTGGACCCCTCCACTGAGCAATTCACGCTATGGCTGCTTTCTTTATCGAGATGCCTAAGTCGAGCACATAAAGGTTAATGTGATGCAAACTGAAGTCTTTCTTCACTAAGGGTGGGTATGGAATTCTATTACTTTGCCAGTATTGTATTCACTAAAAGCAAGTGGGTACATTCATTTCTCACTTAAAGGAAGGATATTACACAGCACTCTCAATGCAGGATTTTAAAGGCATTTCATGAGAGCTTTTCCAAAAATATGGATGAATACAGAAGTGCCTCAAATGAGATGTCAAGGCATCTGTAGGGACACAGCAGGGACTAAAACAAAGCCAAGAGTATCAAAACTGAGAGCTGAACACATTATGGTGATTATGAAGTGGTTTTATTTTGTGGATTCCTCTATAATGGAAGAGGTATGCTTAATCAATAGAAGGTCAAATCAGTCCTGGAATCGATAACAATGGTGGGAAAGTATGTGGAGTCACTGGGTTATAGAGTGAAAATTTATAGGGTGAAAATTGAGGAACATATCCAGACTTTATATTTTGGACAGAAAGTGCACTATAGGAATGAAAAGTCATGATTTTCTTTTCTTTTCTCACAAGAAGATTACACATAAACATAAAACTTTCTATTATACTAAGGATATGTCTGTGGATACAATTTTAAAAACAAAACTGAATAATTTTATTTATTAATTGTGGGTGTATGTGCAATGGGGTGTGATTGGAGGTCAGAGAACAACTTGTGGGATTTCAGTTCTTTATTTCTGCTATGTAGCTTCTAGAGAACACAATTCAGATCACTTAGCTTGGTGGTAAGCTCCTTTCTCGAGTGAGACATCTGACAGGTACCTACATAAAAAAAAAACAGAGGATTTTGCTATAAGGAAATTTTAATTTTATCTTGCAAGGCAATGGTCAGTCCCTGGAAAAAAACTTTAAAGGTAGCGAATCAATGCTATTCATTAACAGTAGTTTCAATGACAGGGAGTGAAGACAGCACAGAACCTTGATGATCAACAATGGTGAATACAGCAACAGTTGTGGGGGATGGGAAGATACATAAGCTCTATGATACATAGGTAACTGAACTTCTAATTTCAGTTCAGAGAGCATAAAAAAGAGAAAGGATTTTCTGGGTTTGCAAGCTCAGTAGTCATATTTCAAGTGATAGAACATTTTGGGGAAGATCAGAACAAAAACTATCAATATACCTTGTGTCCCTAAATCAATTTTTATTAAAAATTACATGATAAGTATAATATTTATCAATAAAAGATATTCTTATGTTAAGTATTTAAACATCACTTTTTAATCACATTATTCTCTGGAAATAAAAGTCGAAATCATTCTGCATAGTGGAGCCTAGGAATATAGAAACTATCTATAATAAGAAATCAGATCTAACATTGATGAGAATGTCCAGCAGACCTATAAGAATATTATAGTCTAAGTTAATTACTGCAATTGCAATTCTTCATATATCTAATGGGTTTTGAGCTAGAAGATTGCTTCTGTTGTTGTTATTGCTCTGATAAATAACTTGTAAAGACCCAGTAATACTTTAAATCTCCTCAGGTATGGGATATGCCCTTACATGCTTTGTTTTTTCATTCTCTGTTCTCTGCTGCCTTTACAAACCCTAAGAGACACTGGACAAGGAGCATATGAATAAATGGAGGTGTTAGCTTACTGACTTTTTCGGGCAATGACAGGTGTGTGATCTTTTAAGTTCATGGTTACGAGGATCACTAGCAAGTCTGGGCTTTGGAAGTTAGTATCCTGCCCTTGTGTCTTCTAACCACTCTCCTTAGCCCTGACAGATTTAGGAGTCATAATTTAGAAAGCAATCCATTGGTCCTTATAGAATCATGTCATCAGGACAAAATGCCATATGGATTTTGATGGCTTCTCATTTGAGCTTTGACCTGGTGATGATAACTGTTAAATTCTCTAAGAATGCTAGGGCCATTTGGCTGAACTATCAACAGTAAAACATGTTTACTGAGTTCTTATGTTAGGAGCAGTTAGAACTATAGACATGAATTCAACATACTTGTTAGTTATGGCCATTAGAAGAAGTCTGTAGATGATATAAACAATGACAAAGAAAAAAACATAACATCTTAATATAAGACATTATAGAGACCGAGAAAAGGGAAACATGGCACTTAAGATTGGTTCAGAAAATCCCTCCCCCCCTATTAAGTAGACCTGGGCGAGGCTATGTATAACAGAAGCTTTGGGAAAAAAGAAAGCAGAAGCCATAGGAGAAAAAGTCATCACCAAACTGAGGAATGTATCACTTTTGACTAATAATGTTTTATAATGAATAACAAAATGAGATTAATACTGAAATCAAAAAGGTATAATTAAAATAGAATGAACTTATACAGTCCAGAGCATGACTAAAAGTAAAATATCTAAAATTACTAAAAGTAAATCTCTATTCTAAAAACTTTCTATTTACCAAACTTTGCTCATCTATGTTAAGTAGAACCTATCTATATTTATCAGCATATCTTGATGTTGGGTGGCCATGAAACTGAAGGTAGATTTTGAGGTTCAATACCTCTGTGAAAGATAGGGGCTACCTTGCATGTTGTCTATCTTTCACAATAAGTTCGGGATGCTCCCACTATCAGATTCCAAAATGTACCAAAGGTTACAGTGATCTAAAATATAGAAATATAACCATTTCTATATTTCTAAAATATAGAAATAAAAAATATAGAGACAAACCATTGTCTTTTGGGATAGACAATCAAATAGTTCTGAATAGATTCTAAAATCATGCACCAATGTCTGACAAAGGCAGCTTAATGGGATAATGTAATACACTCAATAAAGATATTGAGATAATTGAATAACTGTGTACAAACAAGAAAACACAAATATACTTTAATACATACTTCATTTTCTCTATAATAGTTTAGTTTTAGTAGAAGTCATGACTAAGTGGACAATGTCAAGTTTTAACACTAGTAGAAGAAATCCCAAAAGATTGCCTATAATCTTGGTTTAATCAGAGTTCTGACATAGGAGACCAGAAGTAGGCTACAAAATAAAAGAACTGATCAATTAGATCTTGTGTCAGAGAAAACAGCTATTAAAAAATTATCTCACAAAGTACTTGTATCTTCAATTTTAAAATTCCAAAAATTAAATAGTAAAATACACAAACTAGTACAAAGAAGTGAGAAAAAGTCCTTGCCACCATGACAAGGATTGGGTTTGATGAGAGACAAAATTATTGATTAAATGCAAGTGAAACTATAAAACTGGAAAACCAGCTTTATAGTTATGAGTAACTAACAAAGTGCAGCCAGAGTGAGAACACCAGGTGCTGAGGAGGAATGAACAGCAGGACCACTTGGCCAATTGGATGTCAAATGTTAAAGGAAAGCCACATAGCAACTTCCTGTAAAGTTTGACGCCATAAGATGTGAACAAATGTTGTTAAATCTGGTGGGCCACCCAACTCTCATCTAGTGAACCTGGGAGTCTATTTGAATCACTTAAAGGAACATGGCGACTAAGAGGCAGCTGTCTCATCAAGACGCTAGCCCTAGTTTAATGGATGGCTCACAAAGCCTGCATCCCAAGACCTCCCTGCAGCTTGCAGGAAACATTGCCAGAGTTTATTATCTTGTGAAGGGACATGTTTGTCTTGTAATATTTTGAGCTTCCCCTGGCCTACAATTTCTAGCTCCTGTTTGTAATTTTGTCCAATTAATATTTTTATCTTCTTTTCTCCATCTGAGAAGGAATGCTCCAATTTGGAGGCATTGAATAGAAAAAAATACCCACTGGCCATGTGACCTAACATTTTTCTAGGTTATTTTTCAGAAAAGGAAGTAAAAAATTATAATTACATAAAAAACTACATCTTGCTGTAGAGCACTTTATTCTTAATTATCAAAAAAAAAAAAAAAAAAAAAAAAAGGAGTCAGATCATCCAAGTCCAAACTCAACCATGAGATATTTTAGCTGTGATAAATTCATGCAATTTAATTTTCCTTAGTAACAAAAGAAACAAAATATTGATTTATTAAATTATATGAGCATTTCTTAATTTTTTTTTGTTAATGAGAGTACTTAAAGTTATACAAGGTTACATTTTTATAGCATTTTAGAAAATATAAAACTGTTATAATGAAAATATATTCACAAAAAATAAAAAATTAAAAAATTAAAAAAAGGAAAATATATTCACGTATTTCTGGGGTTGAGGCAGAGGAGTTGGGTGAAATAGAAAAGAATCTGCTGTTGAAAATATAAGGTCACACTTTTTTCGTTGTCTGCACTCTAGTAAACCTAGCCCACTTCTACACACGCTATTCACAGGAACTGTTGATGTACTCCAACCAACAACGTTTTAGTAACAGTGTGAATTATTAGAAATATGCTTTCACATTTCCAAGATCAATTGATAATGTCAATATAAAAAGTAGACATAAAAATAAAATAAAACTCTTGATTTGGGGTAGCAGGGAATAGAAGCTGAGGCTTGGAACTTAAACTTCAAGTGGACTTGTGGAAGATGGTGAGTTCTGCAGAGTAAGATCATAGAATCTCCACTTCCTCTAGGAACAATAAGATGTATTGTTCTTGCTTTTGATTAGGAGAATATCTGGCATCGATAGCTTGCAATCAAGGTTCATGAGTGATTTAGCTCCATTCAGGGTGACAAAGCTCCTAAGAGTTTTCATATACATAGACATAGATGTAGACATAGACATAGACATACATATACATGTGTGTATACATATACAAATATAGGTATATGTAATTATATATATACATATATATGTATGTATTTCTACATAATAGAAGTACTTTTTAACTTAAGGATGGTTTATGTCTTGGAATAAAATCTTTGTGAACTTTACTGTTGTTGGCCAATTCATGCTGTTGTAGAATAAATGAGTAGCCCAGGTGACTTGGTGACAATCATTTTTTGTGGTTGTGGAAGGAGCAATGCCCTTTGTGAAGGGATGGTTGGTGGAATTCTCTGTCTCTGTGAGATCCTATAGTCTTTACTTGAGGAGAGAGGGAAGAGGGGAGAGGGGGAGGTGGGAGAAGGGGGCAGGAGAGAGAAGGACTCATCTCATTTTCAGAAACACATTAAACCTAAATACCTCCCAAACTCTGACTCCACAAATCCCTCAAATGCTATCACACTGAAGACAAGGCCTCTAACAAGTGAATTCTGGTGGACACACACACACACACACACACACACACACACACACACCATTATAAAATTCTAGTTCTTGCTCTTATTTCTTATCACAAACACAACTAGAAATAGGGCAAAATGAAACAGAACAAAATGGAAATCAGGAAAGGAGTGAGTAATCTGACTTGGACTTTCCTCTCTAACTCCTACCTGCCAATGCCAGGTTTGTCACTGAAGTAAAACAGTTACCATTAATTAAAGATCACTATGCATAAGGTAGATATGATAAAAAATAAAACAATGTCCTGATGGCATTTTTATAAAGTTTCTATTTTGTGTGTGTGTGTGTGTGTGTGTGTGTGTGTGTACATGTAAGTGAACATTTGACTGTCATGGTACATTTGTTGGAAGGCCAGAGGACAACTTGCAGAAATAAATTCTCTCCTCCCATGGTAGCAGGCAAAGGTACCAAACTCTAGTAGCCAGGCTTGGCAGAAAGTGCCTTTCCCTGTCGAGCAACCTTGGCAGGCATGAGTGTATCTTTAGAATACTTCACTGTGATGCGCATCTTATTCTATTTTAACACTCAAATGATAGATTGGTGGCTTTAGAAACACTAAGGTATACAGAAACTCAGGATGATCTTAAAGAGTAACTGGGCTTTGTTAATGAAATGCTCTTTGGAGAACATTTGTTTTTCTCTGTCTTAAAGTGAACATTTGTGTGTTTTAAACCTATTTCCTGGGAAAACACTTTAGTATTAATTTTCATGCATAATTCAGCAAGGGCATTCCTGACATTTAAAAAACCTGACAGTAGATGCTAAAAAAAGGTTTCAGGAATTACATTATCAGATGTAGACAACCAGCAGTCATCACTTACTATTAGGAATTTTTGCATGTTTCACATTGTACCCAACCACACGATGTGCAAATGAGCTAGAAGTCGCATATTTTGCACTTTGGGAATTTATTACTCTCACCCATAGAATTATAGCGCTTTTATTCTCTCCAAAAGGTGGAGACAATTCTTCTGCTTTTACACATGTAGATCTGGGTATTCAATTTAATTGAAGGAAAAATGCAAAGAGGAGTGAAAAAGAGGGAAGGGGGGAACAGGAAGGAAAGGAGGAAGAGGGAGATGGAACAGAGATGCAAAGAGGGGACTACCTTTTAACTTTGATGTTCAACTCCAGGTTGAGTTTTGATTTAACCTACTAACATCTTGGTTGAAATGAAGATGCCCATCAAAAATATGAATGTCTTTTGTTCCCAACAATTTATAGCATTTTATGGCCTATTTCATTACATCATAAATGTCATAATGACCAAATGTTCCATGAAATGTCATAAAATGCCATGAATTACAGCTATCATCAAACTCCATGTCTGGAATACTGGGCATCTGGCTCATGTTCAGGTGACACAGGATATTTTTGTGTGTTTCAAAAATCTCTCAGTACTGTGGCACCAAGTTAATTAATTTTAATTCATCGTCCAAATGTACCTTGGTTCTCTCTCAAAAAAATAATTAATTAGTCTGGAGTCTATGCTTCACTGAATCAATGTTTCTCAACCACAAACTCTTATTTCCTCAAAAATCAGGTGTTTAAAGTAGGCCAGCATCTTGCTTTCCCCCTCGCACATACATTGGGCAACAAAGCTTTTGCTGCCCATTTTGAGAAGCAGGGTGATTGCAACCTGCAGGCTGGTTTTCTCTACTGTTCACACATCTCGCCAATCTCCTATGCATGCCAGGATGTAACTCTATATCTGAGTGTGAGGAGGAAGCAGGGAGACATCAGAATGATGCTGTGTGGGAGTAATCCTGCCTCACCTGTGTTACTGAATCTATTTTTATTAGTTGGATTTTTTCCATATCTTTGATACAACTGGGAAGAAAATTTACTTTACTAGCTGAGGAGCTTTAAAATATTAATTTTCAATTTGTTTCAAAATTTTAGAGCATTTTTCTTAACCACTCCAAGAGATATTATGAGTCTCCTACCATAGATTTTATGTAGCCATTCATCCTGTAAGTAAGAGTGGAGCCCATACTGAACTTAGGCATTGAGGTTGGAGGAAGAAATAAACATGGCACTTTCTATTCCTCTTTCACAATATTTATCCAACATCTCAAAGGCAAACATGTATTTAAGTCCAGCTGAGTGTCAGGTTGATAAACTGGGATATTTGCTACTGAATGCCATTTTCCTCCTCCACAGAGGAATATGTATTAAATACTTAAGCCAATACTTTGAACTAATTACAAAAGCTCTTTCTATCCCTTTCTTTTTAATTAATTTTCACAACATTTTACAAACACTGAATAAATTCACAGGAAAACTAACTTAACATGAAATAGTTTTCTCATTTCATGCAATAAGCAATCTCATTTCTGAAGTTTCTTGCATCCTATAAAGTTACAATATTTAATGTGTGTGATATTTTACTATCTATCTGCCCTTCATTATGGAAGTTCTTCTGTGGTGAAGGGAGGGGAGAGATTGCTCATCCTATTGTGCGCTCTCATGTAGAAAAATTAAAACACTTTTGGTTTAGAAAAGTATCTTAAAATAATGAAACTTGTCATATTGAAGGCCTCTCTGGCTGAACAATGAATTTTAATACAATCTGGGTGCTTAGCTTAATATAAAACCCCAAGGTAATATCCCAAAGACCAACTCAGCAACAATACTATTATGAGGCAATTTATAAATTCCAGGGGGAGCATTTACTGCAGGCCTTCGGGCACTTTCTACTGTGGACAAGGAAATGATAAAATGTCAACTCTGTTTCAGTATTGCTGGGTATGTAATGCACACTCCTTCACTATGGGTTTTATGAAATGGTTATGATGACAAAACTTGGGGGAGGAATATTTACTTAAGGATCTTTTTACATTTTGAAATTCCCCAGTGTGTCTATTTGCTAAGCTCTATCTGTAACGCCATTATAATTCATAATTTCCAGACCCTTTTAAAGTTTACCATATAAAATTTACTGCAGTTTGGAAGCTATAAAAATTTAAATTTGAACTTGTGTTGTTCCAATTAGTGATTTCAACTGTAATGACGTTTATGGACAAATGAACAGATAATCAAACCCCAGAAAATCTAAATAAAACTGACTCTCTAGAAGCAAAGACACGTTTAGAGAAAAGGTATTGGAGGATGGTCTGGCTTTGCAACTGAGCCAATGAAGAACACAGCCCTCAGTGTTCGCTAAGTTCTCATGTGCCTTTTAATTTTTCCATTGCGCTTGACCTTTTGATATTGTGCACTGACTGGTTATCAATAGTTTTAAAAAAGAAAACCTCAGTGTTTTTCCAGAGTATTTTATTTGTGAAGGCCATTGTGATAATCCTGTTAGAAGACATACAGAGAAATGGGGCATGATCTACTCCAAGAATCAGGCTAGGCAGTCTAGAAGGAACAATCATCAGAGTATACTTACGAGAAGCAAAGTGACCAGGAGAGAATGGGAGGGGAGGCTTTGAATACGAACATCTGCCTTGTACTTTCATTTTTAAGAGTACATTAAGCATTTAAATTGTAAATAATAGGGGCAATAAATTCCAGCAAGACATCATCACCAAAACAGGAGGAGCAATATATGTACATTTAAGATCTTAACTTTTTTCAATACTTTTGCTTTTTAAAGAGTAGATGTGTGGGTGGCCCCATCCTTCAATCAGAGGCCATGCCTAACCTCTGGACATGGTTTCTACAAGTTCTATCTTCCTTTTGTTGGATATTTCAGCTACCCACATACACAACTCAAAAGTATTAACCTAGAATTGTTCCTGTCTAAAGGAAATGTAAGGACAAAGAGTGGAACAGAGACTGAAGGAAAGGACATCCAGAGACTGTCCTACCTGGGAATCCATCTCATATGCAGCCACCAAACCCAGACACTATTGCTGATGCCAAGAAGTGCATACTGACAGGAGCCTTATACAGGTGACTTTTGAGAGGCTATGCCAAAGCCTGGCCAATACAGATGCAGATGATCACAGACAACCATCAGACTGAGCACAGGGACCCAAATGGAGGAGTTAGGGGAAGGACTGAAGAAAAACAATATCAAGCAACCAGGTACCCCAGAGCTTCCAGGGACTAAACCACAATCCAAAGAGTACACATGGAGGGACCCATGGCTCTAGCTTCATATGTAGCAGAGGATGGCCTTATCTGGCATTACTGGGAAGAGAAGCCTTTAGTCCTTAGGAGGCTTGATGCCCAGCATAGGGGAATGCTAGGGCAGTGAGTTGGGAGTGGATAAGTGGGTCAGTCGGGAGCACCCTCATAGAAGCAGGGGGAAGATGGGATGGGATGTGGGATTTTAGGAGGGGAAACATGGAAGGGGGATAACATTTGAAATGTAAACAAGTAAAATAACTAATAAAAATTAAAGAGCAGGAGAGAAGATATGTAGAGATTTTCAAGCCATTGGAATTACATCTCACTTGTGTGTCTTCTATATCTTAAAGATAAGGGAAGATTCTCATTTCTTAAAGATAAAATTCACATCTTAGTTTTTAAGCTGTAGTTACACCTTGCTATGTTCAATAATTGTGAACAGTGAGTAGAATTCACAGTGATGTTCAGAAAGCTGTAGAATTTGAACTTTGAACTCTTTTTTTAAAAAATATTATTTATTTATTGTTATTTATATGAGTACACAGACACACAAGAATACACATCAGATCCTAGTACAGATGGTTGTGAAGCACCATGTGGTTGCTGGGAATTGAACTCAGGAACTTTCAGAAGAGCACAGTGCTCTTAACCACTGAGCCATCTCTCTAGCCCTGAACTTTGAACTCTTAACAGAATTGTGTGTTTGGTTCATTTCAGCTTCATCTAGATCTCATGTTTTATATTTAGCATAAGGTATTCTTCTGGTTCTTTATATTTTTCTCAGGTTGGAAATGTTGCCTGCTTGTGTTTGAACCTGACTTGAAATAGATTGACTGGCTACTTATTTGTTACAGTGTAATAGTGACTCAGTACTTGAATTGAGATAGGATTCCTCTTTAGTCTGCATTATAAAGGGGGAGTGTTTGGCATGCTAGCAGAAATAAACATGGCAAATTATTTGAGACAGAAACAGAACTTCCTGTGTCATAGAATAATATCTAGTTAGCAATAAATAGGGACTCAGAAAAGTCTGTGTATGGAATCTCTCTTGAGCCAGAGATCATCTATAGTTTGCTAGAAGATTTACATGGAGTATCGTAAATTGTTTTCTTAGGAAAATGCAAGATGGAGACCAGGCCTGAGAGCTGTGTAGGCAAGCATAGCCAGTTAGGGCACCTAAGTAGAATGTGACCTTGTTCTATATGAGAAGTAGGAGCCACTAAACTAGGAATACTTCCTGTACATACCACCAAATATTAATAGTGAAACCCGAGTTTCCTTTAACATTCAAACACAACTAATGATAATTATTAATTATCCAGTGATATCTGCAAAATCCACTGTACTAATTAATCATGAGTATCAAACAACTTTGTATGAGGCAGCCCCTAACTGTTGGCTTCTGAGCTGTGTCAGCTCTTGATTTGAGACTACCCAGATGGAATTCTATGTTCATTCTGGACTTTCAAAAGATAGAGCAGAGACTGAGCGAATGGTCAACCAATGACTGGCCCAGTTTGAGATCTATCTCATGGGCAAGCATCAATCCCTGACACTATTAATAATACTTTGTTATGCTTGCAGAGAGGAGCCTAGTGTAACTGTCCTCTGACTGGCTCCACCTGGCAGCTGACCGAAGCAGATGCAGATACCCACAGTCAAGCATTTGACAGAGCTCAGGGAGTCTTGCGGGAATGTTGGGGGGAATGATTGAGGGACCTGGATGGGATAGAGACTCCACAAGAAGACCAACAGAGCCAACTATCTTGGGCCGCTTGGCACTCCGAGAGATTGGACCACCAACCAGAGCATACATGGGTTGGATCTAGGTCCCCCCATCCCTGTACATATGTGGCAGAAGTGAAGCTTGGTCTTTATGCAGGTCCCTCAGCAACTGGAGCAGGAGTTGTTCCTGAGTTTATTTCCTGCCTGTGGACCCTGTTCTCCTAACTGGGCTGCTCTCTCTGACTGGCTTCACTGGGAGAGTATGTACCTAGACCTGCAGTGACTTGATATACCATAGTGGTTTGGTACCCAGAGGACCTTCCCCTTCTTAGACCAGAAAAGGAGGTGACAGGAAGGGGTTATGTGAAGAAGGGACTTGGAGGAGAGGGGAGGCCTACTATCAGGATATAAATTGAATAAATAAATAATGGAAACAAGTTGAACATTTTCTTTATTAATTTGAATTCATTTTTATGGATATATATCTATAGTATATATTATGAATAACATATATTATAGATTTATATGTATGTTACACATATATAATATATATAAATGTACACTATATATATAATGTATAACCATATATATGCCCATGTGTTTGTGTCTGTGTGCACATGTGCACGTGTGTGTGTGTGTGTGTGTGTGTGTGTGTGTATGGCAAAATGACATAAAAAATCTGGTGGTGGATTGGCTTTGCATTTTATTTCAGCAAATAGACAATGATGTTGGCAGCAGGAATTGAGGCCAGGACCAAATGATGAAATTTTCACATCATTCTCTGTATAATGATGAGGTTAACTAATGTTATGAATGCATGATATTCACAGCAGTTATTATCAGTGCTTCTGCCTTGAAGGCTCAAAAATCTGGATTCCAATTCAAATGGAAGGCTGTGCATTTACCAAAAGCTAATAAATTCAAGAAATGGGAAAGGCAAACCACAGGACCGGAAAGGTGAGGCAGACCACATATCTGGTGACTGAAACTGCAGAATTTTCCACTGCAAATGAGAGGAACAGAATAAAGAGAACATATGGATACATGGATATTCACTGGCAATTCCAGCTTCAGACTCTGCTGGATCCACATGTTCAGATGGTGACTGTGGAGAGCTATTGTTGGGGCTCAGAAAAATGATCCCAAAAATGTGCAGCAGCCAACTTCAAGCAGAGAGAACCTGGGGAAAGGCTTTCTCTGAAGTTATCTTATCTACCTAAACCTGGATAAGCTAGAGAAACATGATTGCCTTCAATCTTCTTAGCACAATTTCATTACCAAGAAAGATTAAGCACATACCTTACAGAAAGAGAATGAAAGATCAAATACAACATTTAGAGACCATAGTGATTGCATCCCAGCACATTGTCTATTCTTTGGTTCGAATGATCTCCCTGAAACCATTTATTCCCCCTGGAAAAGAAACTATATTTCCCCCATCCTTCACCTTTTCCCTCACGTATGAGAAGGCTATTTAATTCTCACAGTCTTTTTCAGTTTATTTCTGTGGCTTTCCTGGACAAGAATATATTATTAAACCCACAGGATCTCCCTCCTGTCAAGCTATGTGCACTTATTTCAGCAGATTTAGCTGTTAACCAATCAGAAGAGAGTGTACATCTCTGTACTGTGTGTCACCATCTCTGAGATCTGTCTTGTGTGATTTTGTTTGTAGAAGAACTGGCATGAGTGATTGGTAGCACCCCCAGGGCCTTTATCTGCCACTTAAGTTAATCTAAGAAGTCTGTCTTCCTTCATTAATTTCTACAATAAAATAACCCCCATGATTCCAGACCAACTATCTGTTCCTGTGCTTCTCCAAATGGGCTGGACCTTGGAATTCCTGCTTCTCCAAATCTGGCTCTTAGGTCCATCTTTCATGGAAGCATGAGAACAAGGTTTTCCAAA
>NW_022196898.1:87209576-87227888 GCF_008632895.1 Mastomys coucha
AGAGAGAGAGAGAGAGAGAGAGAGAGAGAGAGAGAGAGAGAGAGTTACTGAGGTTGGTTTGGGGTTCTGAAACTGAAAAGCCTGTCCCCCAGTGACATCCTTCCTCCAACAAGGCCACACCCTAAGCATTCAAATACATGATGCCTATGCAGACCATTCTTTTACAAATCACAACACAGCTGAGTTATACTCTATTTTGTATGTGTACAACATTTTCATTATTTGTTCATCAGTTTTAAGACATTTAAGTTGCTTGCCAACTTAGCTGTTGGGAATAGAGTGGCAATGGACAAGACAATGAATATTTTCTTTGGGCAAATGCTGCCGAATGGCAGAGCTGGATTGCAATGGTAAATCTTTAGCTTTTAATAACTCTCCACACTGATTTTTATAATGGCTTCAAGCACCATTTTGGAATATCACCAGTAATGAACAAGTATTTTCTTCTCTCCCCATCTCCTCTCCAGCATTTGTTGTCAATTCTTTTCCTGATCTTAGGCATACTGACTGGGGAATGATGACTTCTCAAAATAGTTTCAATGTGCACGTCCCTCATTCCTAATGAAGTTGATCATTTTTATGGTATCCTTTAGGTATTTTTTATTTCTTCATTTGGGACCTCTCTTTTCAAGTCCATTGCCTGTTTTTAATTAGTTCATTTGTTTTCTTGCTTCCTTGTGTTTTGTATTCTTAATATATTCTGGATATTAAAAGGCTTCTTCTTTACTTGATTATTTCATTTGCTGTACATAATAAGCATTTTAGTTTTATGAGGCCCCACATGTTGATTGCTCTTAATGCCCGGGAAAATAGGTTCCTGTTCAGAAAACCATGTAGATCTAGATCTTGTAGGAAACTGGCTACGTTTTTATCAAGCAGTTCAGCAGTTTAGTGTTTCTTGTTTTCCATTGAGGTGATTGATCCATTTGGAGTAAACTTTTGTGGGAGATGATATATGATAGGTACAGGTCTAAGCTTTTTCTTCTACTTATAAAATATCCAATATTACCAATGAGGTGGGGAACTGACCTGGGTACTAGTTTCCACAGTACCAGAAAGCTATGAAAACATAAAGTTGCCCTCCCTGAGAGGTTAATACTCTCACAAGATCCTTCGAGAATCTAACAAAATCTCCATCACCAGACACAAGAAACTTCTTTCTGAGTTGTTGTTCAGGAGAGGGTGAGACCCACTAAGGATTCTTGTCATTTCCTTTGGTTACTCCCAGAATTTGAAGGTAACTTTTTTATTTCTAAAGACAGAACGTACTTCAGACACAGGACTTTGTGGGAACTGAGCTAAAACTGACCTGAAAGGCTCCTGCCTGAGTACTAGCTTCTACCAATGTCAGCAAGCTATGGATGCTGAGGAGGGAGGAAAGCAATGTCCAGTCCCACCTAGCTGGGCCACCTCTGAAGCACAACAATGGGCAGCTGCAATGTGCACTCCTATCTTGAGAGCTGTCTAATTGGACTTACAGCATACACAATAAGGAAGAATTCATTCCTGCCACTGTAAGCCCAGCCAACTGCCCATGGCTGATGACCTATAAACTTAGGAGAAACCTAGTCTTGCCACTTTCCTAAATCAGTTTAGTCTTGAAAGGCATTATAAATATTCACAGATACTCACAGACAGGTTCTGCTCTCACACCTCACCAGAGAAGCTACTTTTAGAGCATCAGATAGAGACCATCATAGAAAGACATGACTAGTCAAAATGACTTTGAAGTGCCCATCTCCTATTGTTCCAGTACAGCCCTTATACCTAAAGCTCATAAAACACCTTGGAAGTGAAGGGAGCAGGTAAAAGTCATAGGGCAATGCCATTTCCTTTGAACTTGTGTTTTCTGTATATGAGAGGGAAACTGAATTAAGGGAAGATCAGCAATATGGGTGCCTAAGCAAGACCTCAACAGTAACAATACCAGATGACATGTCAGTCAGCCTTGCCCTAGATGAGGAGCAATAGGTTAATGAGAGAGACAAAGTTTTCCCCAATTATGAGCTCCTTATTGGTCTTCTAATATCAAGTGGTTAGCATATATACACATAAATGAAATAAGTAGATTTTATTTCTATTTATATGTACATATGTAACAATAATCTAAAGAAAAATAGAGGGTAGGGAGGTAGGAGTAGATTTTGGAGGTATAGTGAGGCATATGAATATGATCAACATGCACTGTATAAAATTCTCAAGGAATGAGTAAACACTTTAAAATTCAAGGTCCATCTTTGTTTTTTGCAGCTTGTTGAGTTGCAGCCACCAGGTGTCAGTAAGACTTGAAAAACAATCTTGCTTGCCAAGTGCTGTAGTTGTGCTCACTCGGTGGCTAGCAGCAAATGAACATAGCTTTTGCTTCTACTTGCTTTGGGTCCAGTGAAGGAGATGCAGTTTATCGAAGAGCCACTAAGCAAAGTCAGCCACTTTTTAACTGTTTATTCTCATTTCCAGATTTGCCAAGGCATCACTTCCACACACATACAGAATATGGACTAGCTTTTAAATTCCAAGAACAAAGTACTACAAGTTTCTTAGTGAATCACCACACTGAGAAGGGAAAGGACAATTTTTAGGTAGGTGCTGAGCAAATAGGGCACCTTGCCTATAAACTACCACACATAGCGGCTTACATGTAACTTACTGCAGGAAGGCACTCAACAAAGAAAAAGTAGAAATGCTATTACTCTTTTCAGCTTCTAATATTGCCAAAACCAATGCCAAGGGCACATTAGAAACTTAAACGAAATGAAGCTTTTTCTTATTAGTCATGGACTTATTTTATTAATCTCACTTCTTATAGTTTATTCTCTTGACAACTGCTATTTATACAACTTGAATATATTTAACCTTGCACCAGGCTATCTGAATATTTTGAGGCTATATTAATTGCATTTATATAAACAATGACATAAAAGTTGAAGTTAAATCTTACAGCATACTTGTGGTATTACCGCCAAAAATGTTGCATTTCCTATTTTTCTAGGCCCCCTGTAAGGGTTTTGTTTTCTAATAAAATGCTATTTTAGTGATGCTTCATTTTTCATTTTTTTTTCCTGAGCTATATATTTCAGCCAACAGCCTCTCCCATCAAAGTCTGTGGGCTCATATGACAATTCCCATATAAAACAATCAATTCTTACTTCATCTTTGAATCAAATCCAAAAGTGCAGGATCCCAGCTGTCCGCTTGTCTGCTGAAACCATACAACTGACCTAGTTTGCATCATCCCCTCCCCCCACACAATTTTGGATTCAGGATTATGAGGCTCACACAAGTCTATCTTAGAAACCTTAAAAAACATCAAGGAAAAGAAGCATCAGCTCCTAGCATATTACCCCACACGGCTCGAGATTTGGTGCCAAGCTTTGCTTCTTTCAGTGTTCACACTTTTTAAAAAAGAAGTAACCATTGCCATTGGTAATTGTGAAAATAGAGAATCTCTATTTCTAAATAAATTGACTTCACAGAGCTTCTGCTCCAATGCTAAGAAACATCAAGCTACAGCGGCCAGATTGGATTATTCCTGGGGCTTGGCGAGGCGTATTCCCTTCCAGATCTTGCTTGTACATATCTCTTTTCTTCCTCCCAAACTCCATGACTCTAGAAAGCAGGAAACCGTTATCCCATAAAGACTGTTCTGAGACTACAGGAACGGTCAAAGCAGCTTTGGATGGGAATAATAGATATAAAGTTTAGTTTTCTGAAGGATGGCATATTTTCTTCTGCCACCAACGTGCCTGTGTCTAAGTCTTAGTGTGTCTGGGCGAGGTGAGCCAGAACAGAACTGATGACTGAACAGGGATGTGCTATCATGATTCTTTGTCTGCAACTCTTCTTTTGCTCCAAGCGACTATTCTTTTGCCTTTTGCTATACCTCTTAAAACACAGTCCACAATGTTGTTAACCTTACAGATCAGCATCTTTTATCTCATACGTTGGGCTGGGATTGTGCGGTACGGTCTGCCAGATATCCCTAAGTTTCTGCCACTTCCCTCAGAATGCTTTCCTCATTATCACACGGATCTTTTCATTTTGACTCAGGAGCACTTTATCATCAGTAGCTTCTCAGTTCAAGTCAGTGAAATCCACAGCTAGTATGTAGCAGCACAGTGCCTGGGACAGTAGTTACGAAAAAATCTGTAGAGTGCTAATAAATCAAAATTTTGGGGCTAGCAAGCTACTGGGAAGTAGAATAATCAAATTATTTATTTTTTTATAATAAAACTTATTTTATTTAAACGCTGTCAACATAGTTTGGGTATCTGACTGAGTTCTAAGCAGACATGGAAAAAGATCTGAGTAGCAGGGGACTTGTACACATTTAGTGAAATATACCGATAGAATTATAAGAAGAGAATGTTGAACAATTAGATAAAAGGCAATGTTTGCGGTAACAAACAACGTGTACTGGGGGAGGTCACTGATTTTTATGATGAGGTGGTAGAGCCCCCATGAGCAAAAGTGATATTGCCAGCAAGCAACCCCTATGGTGGGAGTGTGCAGGAGAGAAATTGGATCACGAATTGAGCTTTGGTTATGTTCCAACGTTGAAGTTGGAACATGACCTAAGACTATCACTAGATTTATCACTTTTGATGGTTTTCAGATTGTTTAGGCCGCCAGGATGCCCTTTAAAACTCTCCATCTGACTGACTGTCTGCATCCTTTCCTATAGAGCGTGGGCCTCTGCCACCGCGCTCCTTACATTCATCATGCTCGGATGTGTCTGCTGCAATGTGTTTTTCTGAAACCAGAGCAGAAAAGCATGTGGAGACTGCAGCTGGTGCCGAATTCAGTGCCTGACGCCGTGCCATAGGACTGTCTTCAAGAGAGCGTGACTCAGACTTGCATGCACTCAAAGAGAAAGCGCCCCCTAGGGAGGCCTATCTACCTCACGGCATGAAGGACCGGGCTGGAGATGATTTTTAAAGTCATTTAAAACTTTCAAACGCCTTATAAATGCCTGAACACAGTGCACATGGGGTGCAGGACTTTTCAAGAGAATGTATAGTCAGCAAAATCTTTTCCATTTGAAAAATTTAAGAGGAGATACACTTTTGCATTAACATTTCTCTTAAGTGAAGAACCAATTCTTTCTATCCTAAAGAGTTTTGATTTTACTATATATTTGTGATGATGACTTCATACAGTAAGCATGTATTTAAACTGACTAACACTATGCTGTTTGCTTGTTCGTTGAGTAAATATTTACTGAGTGCCTCTGCCTTTAAACAAGCTAAACACTTTGGGAGCTTTTAAATGTATAACATAAAAATAGATACCCCAATAACTTACAAGTCAGGGTGGAAAAGAATACAATTACACACATCTCTATAATAAATGATGAGAGACACTAGTCTACCCCATAAGAGCACAAGCCAGTCATCACTCTCAGGTAGGTAGGAGGGAATAGTGGAACTTTTTAGATTTTTCTTGCAAAAACTCACGTTCAGCTCCTTAAAATGTGATGCCTTTGAAATCAAGCCAAAAATTAATTGAAGTTGAAAGCAGGAAGCGTAACAATCCCAGGTACTGAGGCTCATGTGTTTGTATTTAATTGGTAAAAGTTATGTGATTGGAATCCTGTCAATCACAGCCATGTGCATGACTGACTCAGTCTCCTGAGCGACAGAGGTAGTGCTTGAGGCTGAGTACTTTCATTGAAGTAACTGGAAAACAGAACCTGTATCAACACATCAACCGGGTGTCTGGGAACATGCGACTTAAACTTCTCAAGTAGATAAGGATCTCAGCTTAATAAAGGCTTGTTTCTTATATCTCAATTTAATTTCTGCCAGGGTGATAGGAACATAATTTAATTCAAGATATAACCAAGAATGGGGGTTTGGATGGGAGTGTGCATACTGAAGGATCCTATGTTTGAATACTGGGCTCTTAGTTGATGATGGCATTGAGTTAGGAAGTATACCACTAATGGTGGCTTTGATAATTCAGACTCATGCCATTTCCAATAAGCAGTCTGCTTAATGCTTAAGGTTCAAGATAGGAGCCACTAGCACTGCTCCAGCTGCCATCATTGCTGCCTGTGGCCAGATTTCCCCACCCTGTCCAACTTTTAACCCCTGGAACCGTAAGCCAAATATACCTTTCCTTGTATAGATTGCATTGGATATGGTATATAATAAAAATAGCAAGAGAGCAATTAATAACCAACATCTCCCTTTTTACTTAAACTTAGAGAAACTTTGCACAAGGAAAAAGAACCTGGAGGGACTTAGAGTATCTCAATGTGGGCAAGGTCCACGGCTTTGAATAAATGATTCTAGTTGTGAATTCCTGAGTTGTAGATTCCTGTCTTTGCTCAAAACCTGAAAGAAGCAGGGAGAGTTTTGAAAAACATTTGAGACACGTAGATAGTCATACTTAAAGAGAACTGTGTCCTGGCTGCGGAAGGATGGATTCTCAGTGCTGTGACAAGGGGTTCAGACTTGAAGGTCCAGCACAAGGAGTCGCTAGAGGAGAACTGGATCCCAGAATGACTTTCTCTTTGTTTTGGGCTGCTCATATACAGTGGGTATTTTCACAAAGAGAACAAAAAGAAGCAAGTCTGTGGGAGAGAAAAATAATAAGGGTGTGTAAATACAATCTAGATTAACAATGTGAACTTGACCTTTTTAGTGCTATGAAAACTTTTCATAACCTTTTAATAAACACATTCAATTCTGAAAGAGGAAATATGGAACACAGAACACCAAGCTGACCAAGCATATTTTCACCAGTTACCCATCCTGGGTCTCTCCAGTATTTGATGTTAAATCCAGGCTGTCACTTGGAGGTCATAAACGTCATCAGCCTTCAAAATCAAATATTATTAATATCATTCCCTCTTAGCCTACAGCACAAAACATACATAAATATTTTGTTATTGGGAGAACAAGATTCTAAATTAACCATGATTCATCTTTTTAAAGGATTTATTAGCTTTGGAAAGGAGTTTCATTTCAGTAGACAGATTGCCCTTTATTATATGAAATCTTCATATGGTCTCTCTTAATATTAGGCTAAAGATGCCAACATCACTTCCTTATAATACAAATCATAAAAAGTATTTAAGGGGTGTAATTCACTTTATGCATAAAGGATCATAATACCCTCATGGTATTTTTTAATTTCACCCAGCCACTGAGCAGATCCCACTGGCCCGTAGAATGCATGGGAAGGGGAATGTATGTTTTAACAACAGAGTTCATCCCAGCACATTGGGCAGATATTCCAACTTGAGGCCTGTTCTAGAATGCTGTAGTGATGTGAGCATGTGGATTTACTGAAGTGTGCTCCCAGCTGTCACCTGAAACACTGGGCCGTTTGCTCTCAGCCCTCTCTGCTTAGGTTAACCTTGCCATTGCCTTTTGTGTTTTCCTTCTTAATGCTTACAGCTGTCTAGAGACCTTCACTCTAAAGGAAATCAATAAATTGACTCCTTCATTTATTTTTGTTTATTAAACAAGCATTCATTCATTCAGTGACTGAAGGGTGAGAAGGTAGTTTATGAACTTCAAGGAATCTGGTAAGAGATGAAAGTCACCAACTTCCACTGGCCACAGGCATGGGACTACTAGATTGAGTTTTCTCGATGCTGTTTGTGCTGTATATGTCTGTGGATGTGTAGACTTACAAACTCAGAAAAAATATGAAAGCAGAAATAACAAAAATGTGAGCTGCTAGGCATATTTGGTGAGCATGTCTTCTCTAGAGTCAAAGAGGATGGCATAACAGCTTCTGATGGGCACTCTTGGGAGGGATGCTGCATTGAGGACCAGGATAGAGAGAGACCATGAAGGAGATCATACATCATCATAGGCTGGGGCTGCACAGCTACGGAGCCAGTGATTTCAGAAAGGTTCTTCAATCTTCTGTAGCTCCTCTTTCATAACTCTGGGAAGGGTATGACACATCCAGCTTCATATGGGATGCTCATGTTACAGAAGGTAGGAGATACGTAGGGAAAAGTTTATTAGATTAGATTCGTCACTTTCCCACCTCTACAGCCCGTCCATATGTATTACTGTTGTCTTTATTCATTTTCAATTGCTACATAATAAAGTACCAGAAGCATTGGTGCTAGAAACAGCATGATTTTTATCCTCTAGTTTCTGGGTTTTGAGGATCCAGCATAGGTAGTTTTGTTTCCAAGCTTTCATTAGACTGCAGTCTAAGAATTTCCCAAGATAGGGAGACCTCTGTTAAATTCAGCTGGGCATGGATCCATTGTCAAGCCACAGGGGTTATCGGTAGGCTTCAGAGCCTTGTTGACCTCTGGGCTGACACCCTCAGCCCCTGTCACTTGCAGTGACTTGTGACATTGACCTCTTCAGAACTAGCTAATTCACAGAACCAGATTGGGAGAAAGCTAATATATCGTCTCCAGACAAGTTGGACACGACAATTCTATATAGAGCAGACTAGCCTTTGACAAAGCCTCTGTTTCTATGTCAAGGTTGGATAAATTATACAAGGGCATAGATGCAAGATGTTGAAATAATTTGTGAATATCCCGGAGTCTATTCAGGACAGTGGCTTGTGCTACATTTTTCACTACAAAACATTGAAAACATGTATCAAAATCAAAGAGCTTAAGAAGCATTGATTATTGTATTTAGAAGCACAAACTTCAGAGACCTATAACCTACAATCAACACCATTAACTGGCAGAGTGTTCGGCCTTGCATTAGTTTTGATTTGTGCCTCAATTTCCATTCACACAAATGGAAAAAAGAATCCTCTTGAGGTATGAGGGAATTCACATAATTGGGAAGCCTGAGCGCAGCCCTGCTCAATGCTTCTGTAACATTTAGATACTACAGCATGTAAACATACTCATCAGCTATCTTGAACTTGGAGCGTGAAATACTCAGGAATACTCAAGAATATGTTTGAGTTTGCAGAGGTGAATGTGGGGAACATTGCTTCACTGAAAGAAGCCTGCTTACAGCCTGATTTGTAGATCTAAGTCACAGAATCTGGCTTTCTTCAAGGAGAAGGTAAGGATGGTCTAGCTGTCCTCTTATCTTGTAGGCTCAAGAGAAAAGCAGTAGAGGCTGCATCCAGTATATTTTTTTCTGTTTCCTCTCTTAAAAAGGGAATAACTATCATACTGTGGTTTTGCCTCAAAAAGTAGAAATTTCCATGGTTTTGTAGTTCCAAGATAAGCAGACACCATGTGTTGCTCCAGCCAATAGCTCTTTATCCATTACCATGATTTGCATGTACTGCATAGATGGGGCTCTGGCTCTTCCCATCTTCATATCGACGTGTCTTCACTCACCTGCCTTGCGCAGCCTATGACCTTTCCCCCAGGCTCTCCCTGTAGGCAGCTGTTCTTTCATCTAAGGAAAGCACACTCTCTATTTCTTCTCTCAGGTTTATGAGTTTGTGTTAGCTTCCATGGTGTTCATTGCTGGCCCTGTGCTTGTAGAAGCTTTGTCTTTCCTAGGATCTGTCCAGGACACATCCATTTGCTTGCTTCTTCCCTAATATTTTTATTTCCTCCCTTTGTTGGACTATAAAGTACAAGGTGACCAAACACCTTTCTATTGTTTTCCATAGTGTTAGTAACACTTAGTACTCTCTTGTAAAAGGTGTTTAAGGATTGGATGAATGCAAGTATGAACTCAATTACATCATTAGAAAGAGAATAAAAATTGTTTTAGACATTTTAAATTCTGAAGATTTTTAAGTGCAATCTATATTAATAAAATGGTTACAAAAGCGCAGGCTTGTTTTATTCTTGAACAGTGATCTAATTGTATGTCTTATTCTTCATATAAACAGCATTTTAATAAGTGATATAATAGAAAAATTAATAATTTCATTTGAGAGCTAAGAGGCATCTATCTGCTTTCACAACCAGTTTCCATACTAACCAAGAACTTGAATTTAATATTCGCTTGTCAATCTTGTACTACAAGGTTTTGAAATAATTAGTTCCTCTGATTATTTTAATCTGGACTGTCGATAGAGGCATTATATCTCTATATCCAGTATTGTATCACCAACTAAAAACCTCATCTTACCAATTTAAAATTGAAGAGTCTCACATTGTATTTTTAAACATACTTCTATCATTTTATTTGCACAGGTAATTTGCCTGCATATATATATATCTGCATCGTGTGTGGTGCTGGTGCCTGGGACAGCTTAGAGATGTCCAAACCTCTGGAACTGGAATTAGAAATGGTTATGAGCTACCATGTGGGTACTGGGCATCCACCCTGAAGGAACGGATCCTCTGGAGACGTTGCCTATGCTCTTAATTTCTAAGCCATTTCCCAGTCCCTCAAAATATATTTTAAATAAAGAGGAGTAAAATACATATTCTATACATATTGATCTCAATATTTAAAAAAATAGTAATATATTCTAATCTCAAAGGTTATTGCTTCTGGGATATATTGAATTTTTAGTGATTTTAGCTTCATTCAAACTGGTTTTAGGAATTATGTTTGTTATGTTTTTATAATTTTCAACTCCAGATAATCTTAACTGAATATATTTTTAATGAAATCTCAAAACCTGACTCATATATGTATGAAAATATTCACCGTTGAAATCAATGAGTAACCATGTACAGTGTTCAGTTAAGTCTTGATATCTTTGTGAGACAAGATGTGACCTGGTTATATTAATTAAGCCTGTCAGGTACAGGGAAGAAAAACAAATACAATAGTTAAACACATTCGCAGGAATCTTTCAGAAGTGTTTTGAATAGTGTGTGTGTGTGTGTGTGTGTGTGTGTGTGTATGTGTGTGTATGTGGTGGTGGTAGGGGGTAGTCCTGTGCAAAACATGGCCTGCTAAAGGGGACAGTCGCCTGGTCACTTTGGAGCAGAAAGAGAACTTGGAGAAATCGTTGCCCTCCCTGCAGTGGCCTCACTCAATTCCTTGGCAGGGAAGGAATTGATAGGGTTGCCCTTAGTCAAAGTGACATATGTAAAAAAAAATGTTTTATTTTATTTTTTAAATTTTTTTAAAGAAAAGCCTGTGTTCACAATTTGGTGTATCTTTTGAGAAGGATTGAATTTCCCATTACAAATGCTGAGCTCTGTGTATCTGCTCAGGATTGTCCCTGAGCATGCACATCTGTGGATTCCTTGTCAAACACTGGAGCACAAAGGAAGGGAAAAGCCTTCTGTTTTTATAGCTCACTCATTTTTTACATTTTTCTCTCTTCCCAACCCCTTTCCATTAACACAAAGATGCCTTCTATTTTATATAGCTGTAAAATCAGCAGGCTCCTTTCTTAATCAGTGTTCATTGCCTGAGGACCTAGGTCTTCAGTAATAAAGGTCATTAGTAGATGCTTCCAACACACAGATATTGTCAAATGATCCACTCATTTAATTTCTCCATTATTAGAAACACGGCCCACTTATAGTGAGCACATACATACATACATACATACATACGTGTGTGTGTGGTAGAGGGAAAAGGCTACCTTTTGCAAACAAAAGCTTCTAACACTGATTGCTCCTTGATGGTAGACTTGAAAGAATAATGGGATGAACACAGGCATTCTAAGGAAAAAGTGGGGGGTGGGGTTTAGGGAATTGGTCTATGTAGCACCCCAAGTTTCTTCAAGGAGATGAATCAAATGTGAAAGGAAGGGTACTCGGCAGAGGTTTGCAACCCTACCTTGCCTGCCCGACTTACCTTACATCTTCTCACTGTCTGCTTTCCAGAATTCTAATTGAAAAGACACTTTGTAGTAGAAAGGTCTGTTTGAATCACTTTGAAATAATAATCCTCTGGTTCCCTTTCCAACACATGCTTTGCAGAGATCATGGACTTGTTAGATAGCTCTCTGTTCACAGTCTCTAATGTTGGAACAGGTTTAATCCTTGTGGAGGAAAAATAGCAGTCAATTGCCCTGGTTTCTCTGCAAAGGGGCTAAATCTCTTACTCTTGATGTGTTTCTCTGAGACCTCAATAGCATAAACTCAGGAAGCAACCAGCAGATGCCCATAGCGTTACATCATAATCGCATGGACCAATCTCTCTTCAGCATTGACAATCATCATTATTGTTGTGTCTTCTATGTACAGTTAGGAAGATTAAGAAATTTTATGCTGGGCGGTGGTGGCGCACGCCTTTAATCCCAGCACTTGGGAGGCAGAGGCAGGCAGATTTCTGAGTTCGAGGCCAGCCTGGTCTACAGAGTGAGTTCCAGGACAGCCAGGGCTACACAGAGAAACTCTGTCTCGAAAAACCAAAAAAAAAAAAAAAAAAAAAAAAGAAAGAAAGAAATTTTATAGTAATAGAAATTCTATAAGTGAGGAAGAGTCAGTGTGTCAGACAGCCTTCAGGGAAGCAAAAAAAGTAGTATCTAGACTTTAATATTTTGCAATTCTCCTTCAAATGTTAAAAATAAGATTAATGAATGTAATCATAGGCTAGTTTCTCTATTCTTCCTCAGCACTGTTACACAATAATTTTTTACTCTGTCCCATAACTAATAAGAAAGTGATTTTTATGTAAAGTTTTGGTTTACATAGATCTTTTAAAATACAAATATTGCTTGTTTTACTATTTTTTAATTACTCGAGATAGAACAATATGCAAGCCAATAAAGAAGACAATGATGAGCATGGAAAATTGGAATCTTAAGCCAACAGTTCCACACTAGCTGACCACCATGAAACAAATGCTCAACCACAAAGACCAGGCTTGGCATGTGCTCTCCTCTGCATGTTCAGCATATCACTGAGCATTCTGGTCATCCCAAACTTGAAGAACAGAGTTATAGCTATCTGCTTCTTAAGTTTTACCTTCATATGGCTAATTTAATATATCAACTTACTTGCAAGTGATGCCCAGTTATCTGTAAGTGATATTTATGCTATGCCTTGAATATGTTTCTAGAAAGATTAGCATGTGAGTCACACACTGGATAGGAAAGTCCTGAACTCACTAAGCACCTTTCCACCTACTGAAGGCTACAATACAGCCAAGGGAAGGACAAAGGCCTTTTGTTTGGTTTCTGGCTAGTCTGGAGTATTTAACTTTTCTTGTTTGTAAGATCAGCAGTGCTGATTCTTGGTCTTTGAGGCTTGGAATTGGGCTAAAGCGCCCAGTCACCTAGATCTTCGGGCTCTAAGTTCAATGCAGCACCTGCTTTTATGGTTGTTTCCTTGATGAAGGTATAGCAGATGTGTTATTTTTAATTTTAAGGGGGGGTGTTATAATTTTATCAGTCAGCTCTGATAGGAACATGAGACATGGAGTTAGAGAAAAGACTGACAGAGATAGAGACAGAGACAGAGAGAGGAAGACAGACACAGAAAGACAGAGACAAGATAGACAGAGAGACAGACAGACAGACACGCACAGAGTGGTTGTGGTGGGAAGCAAAGTATACCTAATATATACAGGTTGAATTTTTGTATATTAAACACTGTTCTAGCAATATCTCATATCAATAAATATTACATCTTTAAATTCCCATCATTATTTCTATTTTGTAAGTTTACATAAAGAGACCATAAATTTTGACTTCACAGGGCAATAAATTTGGATAGTAAAGAAAAAAATAAATTCAAATAATTATCTACCTGTGAATTTTATTGCCGTATGCCTGTACAGAAGACTTGGGCCGTCACATATTTGAGAATATATTTGACTATTTACTTCTAATGATTTATACTCACAATGTGCAAATATGTGCTTCCTGTTTCTTTTCCCAATTATTAGATGCTACTTTTTAATTCCCTGATAATAAATGTATGCTGATTTGCCTTTCTAAGCAGATTTTCTATGTCCCTTAGTTCATTTCAATTCAATTGATGGAGTTGATGGCATCGACCTTGATATATCGTCTGGAGACTTTTGGGAAATTGCACATGAAACAACAAGGTCTCTTTGGCATTTATCTACTGTTCAGATTTGAAGCAGGTCTCAACTAAACTTCCTATGAAGTTCATGATACACTGCCCCGAGAGAACCCCACTCTACCAATAACAAGGTGATATCCTTAACTCTAAAGACATAGGAATGTGGCAACAAACTTGAGCAGTTAGCTCTTATGCCCCAGTTTATTATTTACCATTGGATTGTAATCCAATCATACATCCCCACAACCATCCATTTCTCATCAAAATTATAATAAAAATACATAATTTCCTCTTTCTTTTGACTTTTTATTCACATACTTTCCATGTTTATTAAATAATTTTTTATTACATTTCTTGTTAAGTGAATATTTCACTTGTTACAGGTTCGTGTGATAGGCAGCTTTAATTGTAAATCTGATATAACCAAGAATGATCCAAGAAGAGTGTAGTGGGGAAATTTTTACATTGGATTGGCTTGTAGGCATGTTTGTGAGCAATTGTCTTAATTAAATTGTTATTCATTTAAAGTCCCACCCGTTATAGTAAGCACCACTTATTAGACAGGGATCCTGAATCATGAAGTACTGAAAAATCAAGCATACAAGAAGCAAGTGTGTGTGTGTGTGTGTGTGTGTGTGTGTGTGTGTGTGTGTGTGTGTGTGAATTTTTCATCTCGGAATTGACTTTGGATATGACATGACTAGTTATTTGAAATTCTTGCTTGGCTTCCATACAATGCTATCTATAACCTGGAATTGTAAGTAAAACCAAAATGTCTTGTTCTGCAAGTCATCACTTTTTCTCAGGGAAGAACAACATAGATGAAATTAGTGCCCAAAACGAAACTACTAAATAGGTTACAACATCTTTTCCTACATGCTTCCTTTACTCCCTCTTACCATCTCAGATGGACAATGGATGGGAAGGGGAAAAGAAAAAAAATTAGACCTTTAGTGGCTTGAGTGAAGAAAGCAACAACTCCATAAGACTTAATAACTTGCGCTAAAAATTATTCAACAGAATGGGACACACATCTGTGCCAATAATTGTTCATATCTGTGGCCATACCTTCAATCCAAATATTTAATGTCTACTGTGTGACTTACTCTCAGGTTGACACTAGCCTTGACATTGTGATATACGTAGATTAAAATGACAAGACTTATAAATAAAGACTAGAGTAACCAAAGAATATGGTCAATGACAGTATACATCAGTAACAAGTGACATTGGTAAGCTCCCTATTCAGATTGGGCACAAAAAATTACAAGAATATACATATATATATATATGTAAATATATAAAATGTATATATATGCACATATATATAAAATGAGAATAATGCAACAGAATGAGACACACATCTATGCCAATAATTGTTCATTTCTGTGGCCATATCTTCAATTCAAATTTTCAATATTATATATATATATATTCTATTAATTAACTTCCTACATCTTTCAATTGTATATGCAGTGAATATATTTACAAATTTTGAGATAAGATATTAAAAGACTGTAACTATTCAACTAAATTTTGTCTGTATTTTCTTTTCAGAATTTATATCACTTCTGTGGTACTTTGAAAGGTAAACATCTTAAGATATAGTTCATTTTCCAGTAAAATTGGTGAAAATCCAATTTAGTATTATATAGTATACATAAAGTTACTCTATTTTCATTTTATGTCACTATCTAATAGGAACAATTAGTTGTTAGAAAATGTAGAGAAATTACCTAGACCATTATGATCTCTCATATCTAGTGAAAATGAGATGAAATTAAGGAAATGGAATGCATGTTTTTGTATAAAAGGAAAAATCATAAAGTCCATTAAATTAATAATGGGTCAAATGGTGTTTCAGGGAAAATTATACAAGGCATGTTTCTGGAGACAATTGTCACTAAAATGGACAATGTGCTAGAAATATTCTTTGGGGAACAATCCTGCTATCAGCAGGAGAAATACATGACTTTAGAGAATGGCTTCTTTCTTCTTTCTCAATGATCCAGCACTGCAATTATGAACAGTGATTAACTTTAAAACAACAGGGAAGTTGGAAAGAGAGAACCATACCTAAAATGTTGGATAATTAAAGTGAATGAAACAGGAAGCATCCATTGGGGACATAAAATGTGGTCCTCCAGCAAAGCTATTAGCTATTGCATTAGAGACCCTAAATCATATGCACCTTTTACCTGCAACGACTTAGGTCAAACTAGATCTTTGCACTAAAAGAGCTAAAAGAGTTTAATGTTTTCAGCAGGTTGATGCCAAAGGCAGTGAGAACTTAAGATATACTTCAGGAAGATGTATGATAAAGGCATATGCTCCCCTCCATTAGTGTGGTGGGTTAAACCACCATTGAATTTATTTCTGAAATTTTCTATTATACTTCACGCCAATAGCAGTTTAGCTCAATTCCTTACATCTCACATGCTGGAAGGATCATTATAGGAGAAAGGAAAGCTTTCTAGAGATTATTCACACACAGCTTTGATAGTAGTATCATTTTTCAGAATTCTTACAATACTTAATATAGGCTTGAATACAGAATATGGGAATGCTGGATTCAAGATTTTCTGTGGCTGCTTTAAGTATATCTTGCAAGATATGTGCTTTTAGAATCCATATAAATATAATCAAAATTTCAGAGAAGTATAAAAATATAATTCATATTAACATCAGAAAAATGGAAACAAGAGTACTAATAGAATACTTAGAATACTGCCAACTTTTTTGTTTGCTTGTTTTGGGGGGGTTGTTTTTTGTTCTTTGGTATAGAAGAGATTATGTGGGGCATAGGGAGAGGAGTTGAAAGGCAGAAAGAGAGAGAGAGAGAGAGAGAGAGAGAGAAAGAGAGAGAGAGAGAGAGAGAGAGAGAAAGAGAGGAAGAAGGAGAAGAGGAGGAGGAGGAGAGAATAAGAGCACTGCTAAGTATTTTTAAGCTAGGTATATATTGAAATATTTCTCATGCCAGAGACAATCTATCTGAGACAATTCAGTGATCTAGATACAACCTTTAGTTTTCTACAAAAGAGAACACCACGAGTCAATTTTTCTTCTTCTTTTAAATATTTAAATGACATAGACAATGTGTATAACTACTTTTAAAAAAAATAAGAAGAAAGAGTTTGGGGATATAGATGAAGACCATGATTTGGAAAGAACTAGGACTGAGTGAACCTTGAGGATACAATGAGCTTCTATATACAATGCTATGGTGATGGTAGCACTAAAACTGGACATTGTGGGAGAACAATGTCCCCACAATTTAAAAATTCCCTTTGCAATAGAAGTAAGTACATTGGAATGAGAAATGTTTTGGTTCATATTTTCTTTTTGTCTTTTACTGTGGAAACTGAGCAAGTCATTTTTAGTATATATGGAACTCTATTTACTTATATGGAAACTAGGATAGTATTAGTGTCTTACTTAGCTAGGGTTTCTATTGCTGTGAAGAGACACCATGGCCACAGCCACTCTTATAAAGGAAAAAATTTAATTAAAGCTGACTTATGTTTCAGAGGTTTAATTAATTATCATCATAAAGGGAACCATGGAGTCAGAAAGTCAGAGCTGGTACTGGTGAGGTAACTGAGAGTTTTACATCTAGATCAGAAGGCAGCAGGAAGAGTGACGTTGGGCCTGATTGAGATTTTGAAATCTTTTAATTAGATATATTCTTTATTTACATTTCAAATGATATCTTCTCTCCCAAAAACCAAAAACAAACAAACACACACACACAAAAGAAAAAAACAAAGCAAAAATACAACACCCCCCCCCCAATTAAACCAAACCAAATTAAAAAAAAAACTCTGGTCCCACCCCCTTCCCCCTGCTCCAAAACCCACCCTCTCCCTCATCCTGGCCCTGGCATTCCCCTACACTGGAACATAGAAACTTCATAGGACCAAGGGCCTCTCCTCCCATTGATGACCGACTAGGCCATCCTCTGCTATACATATGCTGCTGGAGCCATGAGTCCCACCATGTGTGTGCTCTTTGGTAGATGGTTTAGTCCCTGGGAGCTCTGAGGGTACTAGTTAGTTCATATTGTTGTTTGTCCTAAGGGCTGCAAACCCTTCAGCTCCTTGGGTCCTTTCTCCAGCTCTTTCATTGGGGACCTTGTGCTCGGTCTAATGGATGACAGTGAGCCTCTATTTCTGTATTAGTAAGGCACTGGCAGAGCCTTTAGGGGCCAGATATATCAGACTCCTGTCAGACAGCACATGCTGGCATCCACAACAGTGTCTGGGTTTGATGATTGGATATGGGAAGGATTCCCAGGTTGAGCAATCTCTGGATTGTTCTTTATCAGTTTCTGCTCCATAGTTTGTCTTTGCAACTCCTTCAATGGGTATTTTGTTCTGCCTTCTAAGAAGGATTGAAGTATCCACACTTTGGTCTTCCTTCCTCTTGAGTTTCTTGTGGTTTGTGGATTGTATTTTGGGTAT
>NW_022196898.1:87227999-87241528 GCF_008632895.1 Mastomys coucha
ATATGTGTTCTTTTGTGATTGGGTTACCTTACTCAGGATGATATTCTCCAGATCCATCCATTTCCCTAGAATTTCATAACTTCATTGTTTTTAATAGCTGAGTAGTACACCATTGTGTAGATATATCACATTTTCTATATCCATTACTCTGTTGAGGGACATCTGGGTTGTTTCCAGTTTCTGGCTATTATAAACAAGGCTGCTATGAACATAGTGGAGCATGTGTCCTTATCACATGTTGGAGCATCTTCTGGGTATATGCCCAAGAGTGGTATAGCTCGGTCCTCTAGTAGTACTATGTACAATTTCCGGAGGAACCACCAAACTGATTTTCAGAGTGGTTGTACCAGCTTCCAATCCTACCAGAAATGAAGGAGTGTTCCTCTTTCTCTACAATTTCATCAGATAAACAGACTGAGAAAGAAATTTGGGAAACAGAACCCTTTACAATAGTCACAAATAATATAAAATAGCTTGGTGTGACTCTAACTAAGCAAGTGAAAGATATATATGACAAGAAGTTCAAGTCTATGAAGAAGGAAATCGAAGATCTCAGAAGACAGAAAAATCTCCCATGCCCATGGATTGGCAGGATTAATATAGTAATAAGGCCACATTACAGAAAGCAATCTACAGATTCAATGCAATCCTTATTAAAATTCCAACTCAATTCTTCACAGACTTAGAAAGAGCAATTTGCAAAGTCATCTGGAATAACAAAAAACCCAGGATACCTAAAATTATTCTCAACAATAAAGGAACCTCTGGTGGAATCACCATCCTGGACCTTAAGCTATACTATAGAACAATTGTGATAAAAACTGCAAGGTATTGGTACAGTGACAGGCAAGTGGACCAATGGAATAGAATTGAAGACCCAGAAATGAGCCTGTACACCTATAGTCACTTGATCTTTGACAAAGGAGCTAAAATCATACAGTGGAAAAAAGACAGCATTTTCAACAAATGTTGCTGGCTCAACTGGCAGCTAACATATAGAAGAATGCACATTGATCCATTCCTATCTCCTTGTACAAAGCTCAAGTCCAAGTGGATCAAGGACCTCCACATAAAACCAGATACACTCAAACTAATAGAAAAGAAAGTGGGGAAGAGCCTTGAACACATGGGCACAGGGAAAATTTCCTGAACAGAACACCAATGGCTTATGCTCTAAGATCAAGAATTGACAAATGGGACCTCATAAAATCCCAAAGCTTCTGTAAGGCAATGGGCACTGTCAATAGGACAAAATGGCAACCAACAGATTGGGAAAAGATCTTTACCAATCCTATATCTGATAGAGGGCTAATATCCAGTATATACAAAGAACTCAAGAAGTTAGACTCCAGAGAAACAAATAACCCTATTAAAAATGGGGTACAGAGCTAAACAAAGAATTCTCAACTGATGAATATCAAATGGCTGAGAAGTATGTAAAGAAATATTCAACATACTTAGTCATCAGGGAAATGTAAATCAAAACAACCCTGAGATTCCACCTCATACTAGTCAAGATTTTGAAATTTCAAAGCCTGCCCCCAGTGACACACTCCCAACATTGCCATACCCACTCCAACTAGGCCACATCTTCTAATAGTGCCACTCTCTATGATCTGATAGGGGCTATTTTCATCCAAACCACCAACATTAATAATAGTAATTTATTTACCATAAGGATATTATGGGTATTGAATTAAATAATGTATAAAATTTGTACTTAATATCCATTGTATTATGTGAATTTTGCTCTACTAGTTTTCTATTATAATTAAATTATTTCTTTTGAAAGTGACATAATGATTGTTGATCAGATGTTAGGCAGGTAATATATACTTATGGGATAAGCACATCTCTAAGAGGTTGAATGATCACTAGACTTCATGAATAAGCATCTTAGATCTGGTTTGTCAGTGAGGTTGGCCCACTTCTTCAGATCTTTCATTCTCTCATCTGGTAGATATACCCATCAGTCACTTACATGACTTAAATTATAACTCATAATAATATCACAAATGGCTGGAAAGGTGACAGTGGTCACAGTCTTGATTATCTGTTCGCATCTTCACATTTGAAACAAGAGCTTGTCCTTAGTTTAGTTCCATTGCATTCAGAAGAGGATCAAAATAGAATCAATACGAAGGGAATTGGTACATGTAAAATAATGCAAAATGGACCTATCACCTATCCAAATATTTATATGCAAAAACATGGCCTATGAAAATGCATATCCTGTTTAAATGACTTAAAATACCAGAGGAAACAAAGATCCCATTCAACATGTTTATTTTAAAATGGTATAAATTCATTTGCTGTAGTACATCAAATTGTGTAACAAACAGAACCCCCTGGACCTCTAGCTTATAGCTACTAGCTTTCTTTTTCCATTAGGACGTGGTTAATTGTCCTTACATGACTAGAAATAATAAAGATGCAGTTAAGCTTTTCAGCCTTAACCTTATATGTAAAAATCTTCAATGGCATATACATACTCAGCCCTGCCTACTTGGGAGGCTGAAGCAGTAGGGTTTTTTGAACATAGGAGTTCTAGGCTGTAGTGTTCATGCTAATCTCTTTGCACACTGAGTGGAGCATAAGTGTAGGAACTTACTAGGAGCTGAGGGTAACCTGAACAAAAGTGCAAACAGAAGATATCAACACTCTGTGCTGACCAGAAATGAAGTGCATTTCATTGCAACAGTGAACATACATTTGTAGTTCTAGATTCACTGTAATGGAGTATGTGAATAATTTTAATATATGTTGAAGCCAGATATGATAGTAAACTAGATTTCTAGATTGTAAAATTGTGAAGGACCTTTTTAATTATAGTTCAAAGGATTAAACTCTAATTCCTACATTACTATGCAAACATTCTATTACAGAGCTGATACTCGAGGTATATAAGTGACTTTTTTTAATTTTCTTTTTTGAGGAACTTAGATATTTTATAGGAAATAAAGATATTTCTTTCTTTTCAAACAGTATGAATATAAAATTATTTATATCATATAAAATTATTGTTACAGATTTCTATTTGTATTACATGATCTATTTAATTTGTACCAAATTCAAATATGTGATTAATATTTATTAAATTCTAGATTTTAACAATGATCACTTAGAGTGGATAACAGTGAAAAATAATTACTTTTTGAAGAAGTATTGATTTTAAAAAGAAAATGCTGTTTTCTAAATATTGCTTTCTTTAGTGTACAACTATTTTATCTAATCATTTATGCAATATTGGTCTAATAAAGTGATTCACTATAATAATAGTCTTTAAAGAGATGGCCAGACAGTAGCCATATCCTCCATATCATACTATGAAAAGACAAAGTGAGATCACGTCCATTTTAAAGGTGTAGTTGTCTTTTGTTTATGATTCTAATATTGTCCAATACCTCACTCAATAAAATAAAAAAGCTCCACTGGGCATGAGAGACTGATTGATTTTTGTACAGTAGGAACAAGGATACAGAATAATAACCAGAATAAAAAGCAAATTGAATGGCTTTTCTTCTTACGGTTAAAGCATGAATTAATACATTTTTACTCTGGTTAAAAAAGATTGGTTCTTTTTTTTAAATTTATTTTTATTAGATATTTTCTTTATTTACATTTCAAATGATATCCCCTTCCCAGTTTCTTCTCAAAAAAAAAAAAAAAAAAAAAAAAAAGAACAAACCCCTGTACCTTCCCCTCTCCCCCTGCTCACCAACCCACTCTCTTCTGCTTCCTGGCCTTGGCATTCCCATACTGGGGCATAGAACGTTCACAGGACCAAGGGCCTCCCTTTCCATTGATGACTAACTTGGCCATCTTCTGCTACATATGCAGCTGGAGCCATTAGTCTCACCATGTGTACTCTTTGGTTGGTGGCTTAGTACCTGGGAGCTCTGAAGGTTCTTTTTTTTTATTGGTTAAGATGAAACCTACTTCCTCATTAAAAATATATATGAAGTATGGGAACTCTTTAGGAATGGCCTTACTCTTTTAAAGCTTCAATTTGATCATGTGATGCTTGGCTTGAGATTCCTTTTTGGTATGTTTTTTTAGGGCCTAGCACAGAGCCTTATTCAAAATAATGGCTTCCTATGACTTTGTTCGTCAAACAGAAATCCCTTTCAGTGCACATTCACCCAGTCTGTGTACTGTTTTACTCTCTATGTAGGCTTCTTTGGAAAGACTGGGAATTTAAAAACTGTAAGACATCCTAATTTTAAAATATTTTATTATTAATTTTAAAATATATGGATATAGATATTTTGCCTGCATCTGTGCACCACATAAATGCTTGGCAGAGGACAGATAAATGACACTGAGTCTCAGGGGCTGGAGTTAGAGAGTCCTTATGTAGGTACAGGGGATCAAACTTGGGTTCTAAGGTCTAATAGCTATGCTTTTAATCACTCCATGACCTAAAAAAAAATCAATATATATATTAATGTGTACTTTTCACGTACATGGAAGATAAACAGTGAATAAATTCTAGCAGTGTCAAGACTGGAGGGACTATGCATTAAAATCCATTCCTAGAACCATATTCTTTAAGCATTTTACGTCCGTCACTGTAAGGATTCTGGTCTCTAGGGTCGCAGTTCTCTACCTGTGGGTCAAGATGTCTTTGAGGGTCGCATATCAGATATCCTGCATTTCAGATATTTACACTATGATTCATAACAGTAGCAAAATTAAAGTTGGGAAATAGGAATGGAATAGTTCTATGGCTGGGGTCACCACAAGAGGAGATTTAGTAACAGGTGCAGAATTAGGAAGGGTGAGAACCACTGTTCCAAGGTGATTGAAATTCAGAAGTAGAATTGGTCCTAAGATTTGGACTCTCTTAAGATTATTAAGAAAGCAGCTCAATAATTAATGAAAGGGCTATTGATTGTTTACTGCCTTTACCTTCATTGTTCAGTTTGGCTATGTTGTGTCTAATCAAGCCCCCTCACATCATAATATCATTATTTGCTACAAACATCCTTTGAAGAAGAGTCATTTGGAACTACTTTTGGGTTGGTATCAGAACTTATATTGTGTTTCTATTTCATTTGCCTCACAGGAGGAATGAAATTATCTATTTCTCTACTTTTCATAGCTTGTAACAGACAGAATCTAGCTATAACTTACAGATTCAGAAGTAAAGATTGTTTGACCTATATGTTTCAAATACGTGGAAGATACATAGCTAACAGAATAATTGTCAAAAAATTAAAATGTTTTAAAGGGGAAGGTGAGATAAAGAATTCTGGGCAGTGCCTGGCTTGAAAAAATGGTGACTTAAATGGATGACAGGGTAGTGTACACCTGTTATTCAATGCAGGGTAGATGGAAGCTGGCAAGTTCACTGGAGCTAAATCTAGATGAATCAGTGAGCTTCAGGTCCAATGAAATATACCCAGTCTCAAAAAGTAGAGTGGAGAGGTTGACACTACCGTCATGAACTACTCTTCCAGAGGGTAGGAGTTCTGTTTAATATCCACACTGAGTGTTGGGAATAAATTAACCTTCATTATGTAAATTCTTCTTGTGCTATCTCCAGGCTGACAAGGGTCTCCATTTGTCCCCAGTAACCTACCTTCTTTGTTCTTATGAGGAGTTAAGAGAGTCTTTATGCTCATGTCTGTGTTCAGACAAGCGGAAGGTGTCATAGGACTTTACTTACATCTCCTATTTACCATTTTCACCTCAGCTCAAAATAAACCTTATGTACAACTGGCAGATTTTAGTGTAGAAGATTCTGATCTGTTACACTGTTGTACCATTAAAACACAAATTTAATGTGCTTTTCCTGGTTGTATTCTGACTTATTTGTATAACCACAATTTAGCTCTTTAAGGTATAGAATTTGATGATACAAATACATAGACAATGTCCTGTGCCCATGCTTCTGCCTACTTCAGTGCCTCTGAATGTGTACCCATGTGTCTTTTTAATCCCAATCTTCCCAGTAAACTACAGGCATGGACTAAGATCCCATTCCTTATCATTCTTTATGATAAGAAACACTATTTTCTGCTTAACATTATTAATGCATACATCAATATATGCATAAGATGTGTATACATACAAATATATACATGTGCATATGCACATGTATATTTGTGTATGTGTGTGTATATATATATATATGTATAAACAATCTCCCAGCTCTGAGCAATGTTGCACCAGGTTCACCTGATCATTCTACTCACACACCTCATCACAGTAAACTGTTACATTATTTTCTCCAATGTTTGTGTGCTACATTGAAAACGCAGGCTTAATGAACCTTCTCAAAGTAAACAAAATTCTTCCTCCAGGCCAGCTGAACCCTGTCTAGTGTGCATAAAATTAGCCATGTGCATTTTCTGAATCCTATTATGTTGTAATTACAAATTCATTTCTTACTTTCTCTTTTTCTTTCAAGCAAACAAAACCCAGTAGTTTCCAGAAAAATAAACTTGTCTTAAACAGTCTCAAGTCACTGTTGGCTATTTTTTGCACATGCCAACCTGAAGATTACATCCTATTGAACGCAAGATGAAATGATTTCCTTTCTTCCCATTATCACATAATTTACCTTGAGTGAAAGAGTTGTCATCAGCACATCTGGTTGCTAGACAGAACAATGAGACATTTATAATGAATAATGTTGCGTAATGAAGCATTCCAGGTACATGAAAAGTGAATCTCCAAAGAGACCAGAGCTGTCATTTTTTGTTTGGTTCTGAAGATGAACACCTGTGATACTTATGTTTCCCTTTGATAGTAACCTTCATAAAATTAACAGCGATTCAGATTTATATTTGAAGTCTAATCCACTTTCAATTTGAAAGCTCAATTAGAATTACATAAAAAGAATTCTTTTCTCCTGGTCAATACTAGTATTTTGAGAGTTCAAGATGACTTTTAGAAAGGAAAGTCAGGCAATAGGGAAAGTGATATCCATTTAACACGAGGTTCTTTAAACATGCTTTTACCTGTGATTAAAGCACACATGTGAATTCAGATGTGGGTAGATGTTCAGCATGTTTTAGTTGAATTAGATGCTTCCCATTAATTCCTTGTTGAACAAGCATATTCATGAAATATTGTTTACATTTAAAAAATAAGTGAAATATAAGATTTCACTCAATGTATATAGACATTGTATATGTATAGTATAAATAAATGTATAAGTATATACTAATTCACTTCTTGTATTGAAATAAATTTGTCTTTTATTAATGATAAAAAAGTGAACACTCAAATTAATCCTAAATATTTAATAGGTAAATACAAATCAATGTGGTATCTGATGTACTTGAGAAATTAAGATAATTATGAAGAAACAATTCATGTGAAGCCTGAATTTAGTTGCACAGAATGGTGTATGATCTCTTACAAGCAATAAAGCATAGTAGTTACAAGCACTGGATCATGACTCCCTGTTTTTAAATATTTTCTTCTCATTACTAGTTTTGAGAACCACTGCTGTTGGTTAAACTGATCAGGGCCATACTTTGTTTGTATCCAAAAGAGGTATAAAGACAATTTGCACACAATGGAACCTTGGTTAGAATCTAGTGTTTTGACCTACACATCCAGTATTTTAGAACAGCGGCCAGCATATGAAAGCAGCTACTATATGGAAGTCATTATGATTAGGTTAGGGTTCAAGAACATACTCCTGTAAAGGTGCCATTTTAGTATAATGAATCCTTTGTACTTAAAAGGAAATAGGAACTCTCCGAAAGAGGAGTTCTTAGATTATTAAACTAAAGAAAGACACTTTTGGACCCTTGCCTTCTTTATTTCAGGAAACCCTCATGTGCACATGTTTCTGTACTATACCCAAATGGAACCAATGTCACATGGGTACAAAAGGGAAGACGATTATAAAGTCTTTGCTGAGTGCCTTCAGTTTGTTAGTACTAGATTACAACACTTGAACCCAGGCATTGACTCCTCAACTGACTGTCTACTACAGAATGCTTAGCCATAAACTTGTGTATACAAATAATAAAATCAACAGCACATTATATTGTATATATTTGTGCATACATGCATGCACACACACACACACACACACACACACACACATACACACAAGCTAACACATAACTAACAATAATCAGGGGAGAAAAGGGTGTCAATTTGAGGGAAACATTGAAGGAGTTGTAGAAAGGTGATTTCTGGATGGGCTGGAGGAAGGAAATGGAAGTGACACAATTATATTTTAATTAAAATAGTTCTTAAAATGTTTAAAAAGAACACTAGAGATAATTCCTAAAGTATTGATAAACAAAGAAAATAAAAGGCTTTTAGGTCAAAATAATCTATGCATCATCATATAGGAGAGGTTCAATATCTCATGTAGAGGCAGACACAGTTCTGAGACAGTTTACGATAAGATATATTTAAAAACATGGTGGGTTAGTGTGCTTCTGAGTTGAGAATTTCAATAAGCAAAGTTTACATTAAGGCATCCAAGGCATCAGTGTGAGGTAGCCTTGGATCCTGCATTATAATTTCCTCTGAAAGGCATTATCTAGGATAAAATGAATTTGGAGGAGCTGCTCTCCCTCCCTTGCAGGAACAGATGACTGATCTCACAAGGTATCTGCTCTTTGGCTGTCATTTGAGACTTTAAATCTACATTAAAGAAGTTCATTTGCATTTTCCTTATTAGTCTGTCTTTGCTTATAGATATATATGCTAAAAGCCTTCAGCACAAAGAAGAATTTATTTACTTTCTCATTCCTCATTATCATCTCAAGTGATATTATATGGGATAAATAGCCTGATATGTCATTTTATTATAACTAATTTAATATGCAAGTAAGCAAAACCAGCCATCTCCTATGCCATGCTGTGCCTTTGCTGCCTGATGGAACTTATCCCTTGGGAACAATAACATGAAATAAATGTTTTATTCTTCAAGTTGCTTTAGATCATGAGATTTTACCATAGTAACAGAAATTTAATAAGAAAATTGATAACAGGAGTGGGGTTTTGGCTGGAATGAACCTGACCGTGTTCTTTCTTTGGAGGAATGTTAAAGGCACTGGAAATTTGGAATAGGAAAACTATTGAATGTCATAAGTAGAGCTTAGTAGGCTGTTCGAGTAGTATCTAGAAAGACAGTAAGTTGAACGTAATGCACTGGCATGAAGTTTCAGAAGACAAATGGACTTTTATCAATTGTAATCAACTTGGCTAGAGGTGATTACAGTAATATTTTGGTTAAGAATATAGATATATTCTGCCCTTACCTTGATAACTTGCTTGAGGCTAACTTAAAAAATGAAATGGAGTGATTTCTTTGACACAGAAAAATTCAAGAGAGCATAGCATTGAGTCATTGCAATGATTATTACAAATTACCACTATACAGGTCTTCAAAGAAGAAGCAACAAGTAAGAAATAAAAAATGCATAGTTTAGAGAGGAAAGGAGGAAAAGGAAGGCTGGTGTTACAGCAAAGTCTTATGATGAAGAAAAGATAGGGATAATTAATGAGATTATCAGCTCATGAAAACCTTCCTGTTCTGCCTTGGAACTTATGGAACAGCACCCTATAGAAAATCCCCCACCTAGCTATCATTCCAGTTTGTGAAAAAACAAACCTGAAGGGTTGCTTGCTCCCAGAAAGCAATGGTTTCAGCATACAAAAGTTGCCACTCCTATGTTCTAAGGAGGAAAAGGTCCATCCCAAGCAGGCTTCCAAAGTTGGCAGCAGAATCCGCATAGCATCTGGTCTGAGGTCAAACATTAAGGAATGGTAGAGGTTCAGAGTCTTTGGGGGGAGGCCAGGGGAGGCCATTACATGATGCTGCAATGGTAAAGCCTGATTTGTGCTGGAGCCCTCAGAGGTTAGAGATTCTAGAGCTCTGTGTCATCTGCCTAGGTGAAGAGGCATCCAGGATGTATGGCCAGTCTTTGTCAATTTGATACAAAAATATACCTAAGAGGATGAAAGCCCCAACTGCATGTCTGTAGGGATATTTACCTGAGTATTGTGTTATATAGAAAGTTGCAGCTCACTTCATGTAATGCCCTCCCTTTCCCCGCTATTCCACATTGTCAAATTTATTTGGAAACATTTATGCTTATACATATAGACTTGATTTGCATTCAGCCTTGGTCAGAGAAGCTTCTTTTGCAGTAGGCACAAGTCAATTCAAAGATAGGGAAAAACTTTAACAAAGTTTCTCGTCTCTCCCTACCCCACATCAAGCTTCAGAAAACATCAAGGCAGGGGTAATAGCAAGGACATTATGAACAAGGGGATGAGTAGGGTGAGGCTACCCAATTCCTAACCGTGCAGCTGTGGTCCAGCCTGGATGAGGGAATGTGCCCTCTAGGATACACCCTTTAAAAAGGAGCTATTCGTGGTAGTTGATAATCACTGAGAATTATTCTTCTTTCTGGGTGTTTCCACCAGTAACTTTCCCATTCGCCGTTGGATGGCTTCATGTCCATGAATATATGGACAATACTGGTTGGAAATGGTAGCATATAATTTTTTTTTAAATTATGAAATTAGGAAGGGGACATTAAGGTAACATATATGGGAATTGAAGGAAGAAAAAGAGAGTACAGATGATAATATTGCATTGTGTACATGTATGCATAGGCGAGATTCACATCAATAAAGAGAAATGATAGTTAAAAATTTTAAAGAAAGAATTATGATTTGGGCTATTTATTAAAGAAGTAAAATTGTGATTGTATTTATTTTATTTATTAAATTGAAATAAAGTAAAATAATATCACTTTTTATAATTTATGAATAATCTAGTAAGTGTTCAGAACCTCAACAGGTGCCCCTTTACTCATCCCTGGAAATTAACTGAAACATAATAATTTTATTGTTATTTCATATTGTTTTCAGATCTCTACTGTCATATCTGTAATCTCTTCATAATCAGAAACACTATGATTTCTTTAAGAGCTATTTAATTTTCTGTCATAGTAATAGGTTAAAAGAACAGTTTGGAGTGTATGTTCTTTCTAAGTAATCTTAATATAATATGATCAATTGAATTAAATTTAGATCAGCCCATTTAAATCATTTCTAGTAAGACTTTGGTAGGCATGGTTGCACCTGTATTTATCACTCTACAGTCTTGAGGAAATTGTGTTGCTAAGAAAGAGTATAATTCAGGTGCTACATACAATCACACATGAAATAAGATAAAGCAATGAATATCTGGTGTGTTATAATCTACTTTTCCCTAAAACTCCTGGTTCACGGCCCAATTTCTTCTGTTCACTCTTCCTCTTCATTTTCCTTCCTTCCCCTCATTCTTTCTCCCCCTATCCTTCTCCTCTTTCCTTCATTCCTCCTTAGAAAGACTTTTGCCATTTATACAGTCATCATTGTGCACAGACACAAAACTAAAATTGGAATCCTCCTTTTCTATTATTTATAGGCACGTGAGTAAATTCTGGCTAATGAGATCCTCACAGCTGTTGAGAGTCTCACAAAATCTTAAATGGAGGTAAATTAGCTGAGAAGAGCTACTTCTCTTGCCCTGTTCCACCCTGCCACCCACCTTTGTTCCTGATTCAGAGGGCACACATTCTTTGGAGTCTGGGTGAAGGCTGTTGGGGGTGACTACTTTCCATTTTTCACTCTATTTGTGAGGTGAGTAGCAATAACTTATTTCTATTGCTTGAATCTTGCTTCTGAGTAAGGAGACTCAGCTCCTAATGGAAACAAAAACTCAGTAAAGCAGCATATGAATTGGCATTGGCATCGTGTTCCTGCGAGCTCTGGAAGTGAGGGGATTTGATTCATTCTGTTCACAGAGTAAATGATGTTGGAACATCTTTGAGGGGGTTAAGTGAACAGATACTCCTTTAGGATATCAAATAGAATAGGATTATGGGGTTATACATTATATATATATACATATATATATATGTATATATATATACATATGTATGTATATAATTTACTTCTATTACTATGTGTATATACATACTTATTTCTAATTAAGTAGCTGTTGATTTTTTTATGTACATGAAACATCTGTAGAGGGAATCTCTCATAAACATCCCTGTCATTAAAAAGCTTAGGCCAATGAACTGAGGGAAGAAATAGGAGGTGGGACATCTGGCAGGGGTAAAAAGAATTCTGGGAAATAGTCAAAGGCAGAGGATGTTTGCCTTGGAGTGAGGAGAACAGATGTAAGAAGATAAGGATTAAAAAAAGCCACATTGTGAACTCAAGTTAGAAGAATAAAGGATAATAAATTAAGAGCTAGTCAGAGAACAAGCAAAAGCTTATGGCATAAATGTTTATTAATAAATAATTAGTCTCAGAGTCATTATTTCTGGGGATTAAGTGGTCAGAAAGAAACACTTAATTTTACAAGCATCTGCTATAGGTTACACAAAAATGTGCTTGGTATGGTGGCTAGGGAGACAGGAGAGTAAGGAAATTGCTTGCAGTAGGAACATGAGACCTTGAATTTTATCCCAAGAAACTATGTGAAGAAACCCAGGCATGGGTAGTGTGGGGAGCCGTGAAGCTGGACAGGCATTCACCATGGCAAGATGGCGCCTACTTCCGCTGTCGAGTAAACAACTGTTTGCGCATGTGCGTAGAGTGAAAAGACGCCATGTCACGGCCCATTCTGGGGCGTTACGTAGGGTAATGAGCGAACAGCCAATCATGAGCAGACACACCACGCTGTGGGCAGATACGCGCACTGTGGTGTATATAAGCAGTGCGGATTTTGGGCTCGATCTCTTTTTCCCTCTGGGAGAGGGCAGTAAATGTCGCTGCAGAAGGAACCTAGTGTGTCCGCGTGTCTTCTTCCCTGCAAGACGACTGCGCGGGCTACAGCTGGTGCCCAAACCGGGACACCAGGAGAACCTTACAACAGCTGGTGCCTTACAACAGCTGGTAGGTTTCAGAACTGCAGGACAGAGTGAGCTCTGAGAGGCATGCTGCTTGATTTTAATTCCTCCAACCCTTCCTCAAGGTTAGAGAGCGCAGCCAAAGCCGCGGTAATCATGCTAATGGCTCTTGTTATGATGTCTATTTGGCATTTGATACATTCTTGCCTGGAGGATGAGAAATGCCCCGCCTCTGTGGTGTCGGGGGCACTTGAAGAGTTACAAGATAGCATTTCAGAAACAGAGGGGAGAGTGGGGGCTAGCCAGAATAAAAGGGAAAATATGGGAGAGTGGAGGCTAGCCAGGAGAAAAGGGAGAGAAAGAAGAGAAAAAAAGGATATACCCAAGAGTACAGGCCCTTCCGCTTGACCTGCAGAAGCGAGAGATAAGGGAAAGGACGCCCTGGGAAAGAAAAGTAGAGAAAGGGATGGAGCGTCAAGACGGAAGCCCCTCGAGCCTGATAGCTCTGAGGAATTGAGCCCCTCCAAAGAGGAGGACTTGGAGGGAGAAGCGGCTCGCTATAAGGAAGATAGGTATCATCTGGATGAGCATTCGCAGCCTCTCTAGAATCGAAAGCGAAAGTGAGCAAGAGATCAGAGCTGCGGAACGCTTTATGCTGTCCTGCCTGCTCTTCCAAGTGCACAGGGCCTG
>NW_022196898.1:87244459-87258968 GCF_008632895.1 Mastomys coucha
GATCTCTTTTTCCCTCTGGGAGAGGGCAGTAAACGTCGCTGCAGAATGAACCTAGTGTGTCCGCGTGTCTTCTTCCTGGCGAGACGACTGCGCGGGCTACAGTGTAGCATATGTTGGTAAGTTCTGTGTTTGGAAGGAAGAGACAGGTTGATCCTTGGGTTTCAGTGGAGAGCAAGTTAGCTTACTTAGTGAGCTGCAAGATGAGAGATCTTCCTTCAAAAAACCTGGGAGGATATCAACTGAGAAATGAATCAAGGGTTGATATCTGGCCCATCATACACCTGAACACACTTGTGCCCAGCCACATCAAGTGATCACACACACACACACACACACACACACACACACACACATTGTGATGGTTTCAATATGCTTGTCTTGGGGAGTGGCACTCTTAAAAGTTGTGGTCTTATTGGAGTAGTTGTAGCCTTATTGGAGAAAGTGTGTCATTGTTGGTATGGGCTTTAAGACCCTCATCCTAACTGGATGAGGAATCCAGTCTTCTCCTGTTTGCTTTCAGAACAAGATGTAGCACTCTTAGCCCCTCCTACACCATGCCTGCCTGGCTGCTGCCATGCTCTTACTTAACAATAATGGAATGAACCTGTGAACCTGTAAGTCAGCCCCAATTAAATGTCCTTAATTAAATGTTCCCTTGTTCATGGTATCTCTTCAAAGCAGTAAAACCTTAAGTAAGACACACATACATATTCACATACATATACACACACATTTATACATACAAACAGACATACACAGTCAGACATACACACAGACTCTCACATTCACACAAATCACACTCACCCCTCACACACACTCACACACACTCGCACTTACCTCTCACATACACTCCCACACACATTCACACAGACAGACACTCATATACAAATATACACATGCACACACACATAATTCAAAGCCTGGTGTTGGTCATGAGAAGGCTTGTCCATCAGCGGGTTCTTAACTTCTGACAAGAGAACTATGGGAAGTTGGACACCCTCAAAAGCCAGGACAACTGTGAATGATTGCATAGAAACAGGGACCTAGCATTGGAACATCACACACTGTGTTTCTAAAGACAGGACACAGCATTCAATCCTTGGATGATTCTCTTTTGCTCTTTGGACTGAGAACTGATTAGCCTTGGACTGTATTAGTAAGCATCTACCATGATTGAGGTCACTGGAGGGCAACTGTGTCTAATTCAATATTTGGTACAAGGCAAACAGTTTGTGGTGCTCAATTAGGATAAACTACTAATAATTGAGCAACTTCAATGGTGTATACAGTATTCTGACTCTGCCTACTTTTCTTTGGGCAGCAGAAAGAATATTGATGAAAACTAAAACAGATTTAATCAAACAACCAAGATATTTATCATTTTTAGTGAATAATTCTGGGGTTTCTAATTTTTAATTTCATGATCTTGATAGACACCTGATGCTTTCCTCTTTGGTCTTTCTCTTAATTCCAGTGTTTGCCCCGTAAAATAAGAAAAGCTTGGAGGGCTTGTGTCTTGGTGCCAGTTACACTTAAAGATAGAGACCAGAAGCTTGTGAGTAGACAGTAGGTTTTTCTGGTCACTATGGAAACACATCTGGCCTCCGCAGCGTGGAGAGCAAGGACTCTCTGGTGTTGACTTCTGATCTCTATGTGATCTGTGGATTGTTATGAAGCTGGAGAATATGAGAAGCAAACAGAAGCAGCTTATTACTTAACTCCCGGGAGTGATTAAGAACATACACATTAAATGTGGAACTCTTCCATACACTAAATAAATCTTGCAGGAAATATTTTCAAAGGAGAACATCACAAACTTTCAGCGCCTTAAGCTGTTTCAACACCCTGGAGGAATAGCAGCCTAGAGGAATGAGGATGTTTTAGTTTAAAAGTGTGAAGACCATAGCAATGCTCTCCCCTAGTCAGCCTTCTGTCTTGTGCTGATTTAGTTTTTCTCCAGGTTCTAAGATCACTGAACGCTCAGAACACACAGCTCAGTCCAAAGCTCTGTATCCATTCATCTGCTTCTTTGTCCTTAAACCATCTTATACTGTGAATCTTGATGAGATTAAGAAGTGAAACATCACTAACTCTTTAAGATTATTCCGTTATGAAAGGAAATGATATTAGACTGCTAGTATACATTCACCTTTTCCAATATAAAACATTAATGGGTTATCAAAAGGACTTATGCTTGAGGCATTGTGGAACATTTTTAAATCATTTCTGATCTGAATATTTTAAACCACAAAACAGTGGAATGTGTCATAGTCTACTAATTGTGTTTTATTTTGGTGAATTTTGTGCTTGAGTACTGTTCATGTAATTTCCTCTTCTCATTTCCCCTTCCAGCTCAATCATCCTCCTCCTCCTCTTTACTCCTTCTCAAATATGGCCCTCTTCTTATTTAACTATTATTGGTATATATATATATATATATATATATATATATATATATATATACAGGTGTATATGAGCATGTGGGCATGTGTGTGTGTGTGTGTGTGTGTGTGTGTGTGTGAGTGTGTGTATGTGTGTGTGAGAGAGAGAGAGAGAAAGGGAGAAAGAGAGAGAGAGGGAGAGGAGAGAAAGGGAAGGAGAGGGAGAGAAAGAATGAGAAATACAATACAAGTTACTTCAGCATTGTTTATATTTAAGTCTGACCATTTGGGGCTGGGTAAAATATTAAGCATTATTCCCAGAGAAAAGTAATTTCCCTCAACAGCCATTGTTTGCCTATAATGTTTTCTCTAAGGATGGGACTTTGTGAGAGTCATGTTGTCATGTCAACTGGTATTGCCTTTATGCAGTCCTTGTTTAGACAACTGTATTGTTGAAATTTCATGGATGTAGATTACCTATAATGTCTAGAAGATAGGACCTGGTAGCAGTGATAGTAATTCACTGAGTCTTATAGTCTTTCCAGCCCATCTTCTATGATATTCCCTAAAGATTAGGTGTATCAGTTATGTTGTAGACATCTCATATGGTATTGAACATCCCAGAGTCAGTTGTTCTCTGTGTTTAGATGAGTTGTGAAATTTTGTAATAGTCCCCATTTGCTACATAAAGAAGTATCTTTGATAAAGGGTGAGATCTTCACCTAGCTGTAGGTATAAGGATATGTATTTAGAATGAACTTACAAATTATACTGAGTTAGAGAAGTTAGAAAAAATAGTTTTAAATAGCACCTAGCTTAAAACCACTCTGAAGAGTTTGTCGAGCATAATGTTCATTATTCCTCATTAATTGCATGTTAGATTCTAGGCTCTGTGAAGAAGTTTCAAGCCTGTATAGAACTTAGGAAAATGCTCATTTTATTAGCCGTGTGTGTGTGTGTGTGTGTGTGTGTGTGTGTGTTAGAAGAAGCATGTCAATTAAATACTTTAGGTTTTCAACAAGATTTTATTGCAGTTCGCGAAAATTAGGAAGATGAGGAGTTTATGTCTTTTTTTATTTACTGAGCAAAAATGAAAGAGAAAGGGGAGGTAATAGTGATGGAGGAAGAGGAGGAAGAAGAGGAGGGATGGGAGGGACAGGATGAGAATGTCCTAGTCCTCTTCTATTACAATGAAGAGATACCACAATTAAGGCAAATATCATCAAAGAACACCATTTAATCAAATGTTTGCTTACTGTTTCAGAGGATTGCTCCATAGTCCACAGTCACCATGGCAAGAAGCAGACAGGTATGGAGATGGAGCTAGGCTAAACAGGTATACATTACTTTGCAAATTATACCTTAAATATAAAGCACAATATAAATATTTTAAGAATTATTTTATCCAAGATGTCATATGATTACATATACAGAAGGAAAAATACAAATCTGAATCACATTTCAGAGTATGATTTTAGAAAAATTAAATTAAATGGAAAAAAAATGAGTAGAATTCAGGGGAAAAAACACAGTTTTGGTTCTAGTCTTACTACCAATATTTAATTTGCCTTGGGTAAAGTAAAGAAAAAAAATGAACTTTAGGGGATTCCATTTTATCCAAGTCCAACTGAACTGATTTCATATTTTCTATATTTTAATTTAATCTGGGTTTGAATCAAAGACTCGGTGTTTGTGCACATGTGTCTCTAATTTTTCTGGTAGCTTTTCATGCATTAGCAATGACTCTGAAATAAGGAGAATAAGATTTTTTTCCACGTGACTTTTTCGTGCCACTTTACCTGTTTTGCACTGATGTGCATAAACGCATCTCAGACTAAAACATAATTATCACAGATGAGGAACAGGGAAATTTATTTTCTAAATCACCACACTTGGGAAGTAGAGTCTTGTTTTCTTTGACATTAACACAGCTTTAATTCCATCTGAAATGCTGACAGCACAAGTTTAATCTTGTATATGTGTTATTATTGAGAAACAACCTGCTTTTACATTTGATAGGAAATACGATTGTGTTCTGATGAGAGTGACATTTAAAACTGGTTTTGTAGACCTGTTGTACCCATGGAAACCTCACAGATGGAGGAGAAGACAGATGTCAGAGAATCTCATACCCTTGGATTGGTTTCTGCCTACTCTTCCCTCCTGATACCTGCTTCCTGGCAATGCCTCTGCCTCCTCCAAAAGACAGTGTGCTTCACAAGGGCATATGAAAGCATTGTGCAACCTGCTAATACTTCTTTTAAAAGGAACAGCTTTCTATATTCTCCTGTATGATCTTTCCTTCCCTACATGAATTATTCTCCTGGAGGACTGAAAAAGAAATCTTGGTTTTCTGATGTTCTTAGCAGGCTGGAACTTAGAGGGGATTCCCATTATGTTCCATGCACCTTTCAATATCAGTTCAGGGACTCACTGTTGTAAACACCAGGGCATGTTTTCTAAGCAAAGAACAAAGAGGAAAACCAAGCATCAGATCTCCTCTATTTGTCAGTACTGGGCATATACCCAAAAGATGCTCGAACATTAAACAAGAACACACGCTTGAATATGTTTCTAGCAGCCTTATTTATAATAGCCAGAAGCTGGAAAGAACCCAGATGTCCCTCAACAGAGGAGTGGATACAGAAGATGTGGAACATGTACATAGTGGAATACCACACAGCTATTAAAAATGATGAATTCATGAAATCCATAGGTAAATGGATGGAACTAGAAAATATCATCCTGAGTGAGGTAATCTAGTCACAAAAGAACACACATGGTATGTACTCACTGATAAGTGGATATCAGCCCAAAAGCTCAGACTACCCATGATACCACCAACAAAATATATGAAGCTTAAGAATAAGGCAGACCAAAATGTGTATGCTTTAATGCTACATAGAAGGGAGGACAAAATAATCAAAGGAAGTAGAGGGAGGAGGGGAACTGGAATGTGGAGAGGAGGGGGAGGAAAAAGGGGGTCAGGATTAGGTATGGGAAAGGAGAGTAGAAAAGTACAGAGGGTCAGGAAATTGAAGAGAAATATGTAGCAGTGGAGGATAAGGAACTAGGTTAGCCATTAGAAAGTCTGGCAAGTGACAGGCTCCTAGGATGCAATGTGGATGACTTTAGCTGAAATATCCAACAGTGGGGAGATAGAGCCTGTAGGGACCACCTCCAGTAGATAAGCTAGCCCACAGTTGAGGGTTGGAGCCACCCACCCATCTCAAAAATTTTAATGCAAACTTTTTCCTGTCTAAAGGAAAGACAGTAGCAAAAAATAGAGCAGAGACTGAAGGAAAGGCCATACAAAGACCACACTACCTAGGGATCCATCCCATCTACAGATCCAAATCCAGACACTACTGCTGATGCCAAGAAGTGCTTGCTGACAGGAGCCTGGTATGGCTGTCCACTGAGAGGTTCTGCCAGCACCTGGCTAAAACAGATACAGATGCACAGTGAAGCATAAGATGAGCCAGGGGACCCCAATGGATAAGCTAGGGTATTGTAACTCCATAGGAAGAACAATATCAACTAACCGACCACACAGGATCTCCCAGGGACTAAACCACCAACCAGAGTATACATTGAAGGATCTATGGCTCTAGATACATACATAGTAGATGATTGCCTTATCTGGAATGAGTGGGAAGGGAGGCCCTTGGTCCTGTGGAGGCTTGATGCCTCAGTGTAGGGGGATGATATGGAGTTGAGGCAGGAGTGATTGGGGTGGAGGGAGCATCCTCATAGAGGCAAAAGGGAGGAAGGGTAGGATGGAAGGTTCATGGAGGGGAAACTGCGAAGGAGGATATCATTTGAAATGTAAATGAATAAAATGATTAATAAAACAACAACAACAAAAGCTATCCACTGCCCAATGACCATGTCGTTCCTTCTAAAGCAAAACAAGGTTTAGATTCAAAGACAATACTATGGCAAGTAACATCTACAATTTTAACATACAGGATTATTAAAATATGTAAGTTATATGACCTTGGGAAGAAATCCCAGTCTAGAAATAAAAGCTGTTTTTATTAGATAACTTCTTCTTGAAATAAATAAATAAATACAACATGACACATTAACTTATCTGTCAAAATTGATGATCATTTGGGATTTGTATTTGCCTGAAATAAGCGTTTGCTTTTTTTTCCCAGAGGCTTTGATGCAGAACACGTATGAATTTGTCCATGTGGCCGTATTCTAAAACTTCTTTCCTATGAAATTGCTTGGAACTTCATCCAAAACACAATGAACAATATTAAAATTCACACTTTTTTTGCAATAGAAACAAAAATGTTGAATGTAGAATACAAAAGACAAAAAGCTTTACTTTGCCTTTAGTTTTGACAACAGTATCATTATTATTTTAACGTATGGAGTGTGGTGGTTTGAGTAGGAATGATCCCCCCATAGACTCATATTCTTGAATTCTTGGTCACTACGGAGTTTTTCCACATGACAGAGATTATTAGTAAGTGTAGCCTTGTTGAAGTAGGGGTAGCCTTGTTGGAGGAAGTGTGTCACTGGGAGTGGGCTTTTGAGTTTCAGAAGCTCAAGCCAAGCCCAGTATTGTGTTCTCTTCCTGCTGTATACTGATCCAGATGTAGAATGCTAAGCAGCTTCTCTAGAACCATATCTTCCTGCAAGCCATCATGCTTCCTGGGATGATCACCATGGACTAAACCTCTGAACCTATACACCAGCCCCCATTAAGTGTTTTCCTTCTTATGAGTTGTTGTGATTAAGTTGTCTCTTCACAGCTGTGCATGGCCTAACTGAGACTGGCAGGAGCCATGTTGCTTTGAGCAACAGTTGCTTCCAAGATAAGTGACAAAGACAACAAAAATCAGAGGAATGTTATGGCTCAGCAGCACAGTCATTTATCAAACAATGAGTTAAGTCTGGCCACGGAGAGGGAAGAAAAGTCACTATCACTCTTTGTGAAACAAGAGTAAGAAGAGATTATAAAAATAAGTGAGGACTTTTCTGCAAGACCTCTAAAGTGAGTTCATCTGAATGGCAACAGGATGGAGAGTCTTACAAACATATGGGCTCCTTTTACTGCAAGTACTCATGTAACAGAGGGACAATGACCTGCGGGGATCCTCCACTGGGTGGGAATTGAACCAGGTGGGTTCTAAGACCTGATTCATATTAAAAAACTGTGCCTATGGCAACCCCATAGTGAGGGCATTAAGGATGGAACTGGGGGGACAAGGGATGCATTAAGATACAACTTTCTTTTGATCTCCTGCTTGCTGGGTCTTAAAGAAGCACCCCTGCTTTATAACAGAAGAGCAGGTTTGACAAGGATTTCTATCTTTGTTTAGAATGTTTAGGCCTTCTTTAAAAGTTAATTTGTATGCTATTATTATGATCATATAAGAACCATTGATGACCGTGTGTTTGTTACATCTGTCCATGTTAAACGCCCTGTAAAAGCTTGGGCAAGGAGTACTTGGGGAGGCTGAAAATAATAAAGTGGAGAGGATGGATGGCATTTGGTTTGTGGCAGAAGGGATAGCAGGGCAGATTATTCCCAGTCCACTTGACTCTTTCCTGATGATTTATAAAGAATGTAAATTAGGAGACAATCATGGGAGGTACATTTAATGGCATCTTAATGCATTGTGGAATTTATGATAAGGCATGGATAGCTTGTGCACTCAACCATTGGAAGCAGATGCTGCAATAATTCTACTTAATACTCAGAAGCAGGAGAAAGCACATTGTTTTTATACATGTGTTTATGAAACATTAATAAGAATAAAACGTACCACTTGATGCTGAGCACACAATCTGAAATCCTTTCTTATAAACCTTTGTAAAGGAGACAGTTTATTCTCAGCATAGATTAATTCTAAGTCCAGATTCCAAAATGTTGTATTATCTTCTTTCTCTTACAATATATGTGAATAAGCAAAACCTAACTGACCCAGCAGTGTAGTTATATTTTACTAAAACTTATGTGGGAGTTCCTAAAGGGGTTGCTGAATTTGACTCAGGAAATGCACTCTAGACCATAGCTCAGCGGATAGTTGGAAGTAGAACTATTGTTATTGTGCTAGCTAGTAACTAGCATGTTTGGAGGGAATAACGAAGTCCATTAACATTGAGAAAGTATGGTTTCTAAATGATGTGGTAATACTTGATATTTACAATACAAAAAATATGTCCAAATGCATTTTCCATCTCTGTCAGAAATGTTGGCTCAGTAATTTCCAGTGACCAATTAGGAGTATGAGAGGAGGTAGAATATGTTTGAGAAAAATCTCTCTATTTCAGCATAGCAGTAAATTTGATTTACTGGTCAGGATGCCGCAGTTCTTCATTGCTAACTACAGTGGCAGAGCTCTTAGGCACACTGTTTTATTTCAGGCAGTATCTTTTCTATTTGCACCATGTATTAAGTTTCTTTTAATGACTCTTACTGGCCAATGTCACTACCGACTCTTTTAATGGAGGAACTGTTTTAGAGAAACAGGATACTGTAACTGGGATTTTCTTGCAGTTGAAATGAACCTAATTGCTAATCACTCTTCAACATCGGGGCACCGTCTCATTTTAGCTTCCTGGCTTTGGCCAAGAATGTCAAGATTCTAAAATAAATCATTTTTTTTGCAGCTTTATTTGTTTAAGTACTTAAGTATGGGATAATTTTCACGACATATTTTCCTTCTAATGCAATGGAGCAATCCTATTGAGAAGCATCAGGCAAATGTGAGCCTTGGGGAATGTGAAAAGAGCTTCAGGTTCTATAGAATAGTCTGCAGCAAGTAGGCTAGGAAAGGAGGACTAAGGTGATAAAGGACTACGCATAGGAGTGCTTCTAATGGTAATACTGAATTCATCTTTTAATACCACTTCAAATAGTCTACGCATTCCATTTTGACACAGTATCATTGGTTATTTATACTGGCTTTGGGAAATGAAGTTATAGTATAATGTATTGAAACTTTCTAATGTATCAGTCCTGTCCAGTTTTTGAAGTCATTGATACCTGCTATGTCTCTGTTTATTTTTTTTCTCTTAGATTTCCAAAGCATTTGAACGCTGTGAAATATCCAACTCTAAGTAGAATGCTATCACGTATTAGAAAGTGGTTGTATATGTAAACTTTTTCAAAGCTGATTTTTGATCTCTGCTTGTTTTAATAAATGACAAAAATTATGAGACAGTTTGGTGAAATTTTCTTCTTAGCTATTGCTGTGACTTATACATTTATCATCTCCTTTATCTTACTGGGATCTTTTAAATGAGTTCATCTCACTTGACCTAGGATATCTCGGTGAAAAAAAAAAATCACTAACCTAAATTTCTTCAAGGATATAGTACCCAAACTAATGTAATTGTTGCTTCTCAGGTAGATATTTGCTCTTAACTGATATGTTAGGCAGATTTGAATTTGTGTTGAGATTAGAAGTGGATATTTTAAAATGAAAACATTATTGTAAAAATGAAGTCTTTGTTTTGGAATTTTTTTCAGCACCCCAAGCACAGTTTTATAATGGGGAGAAAAAAAGGGGAAGCAATGAAGATAATGAGTAGAATACAATGAATATTTCCAATGGGGAAATAGAGAGACATAAGCATGATATAAACTTCCAGGTAAAATCATCTCTATAATATTGCAGATCCATGTTGTGGTTTAACTCTAAATCTCACACTTATGGTCAGTTGCTAATGGCATATATTCATGAAAGGGTGGTATATTTCAGAGGCTTAACCCCAAGCCAGCCCCCACTTATTCACTTATACCAGCCACATCGCCCCTCTAATCACATAATAGTGTCCTTGTTTTCTTTGTTATCAGTATTTGTATTTGAGATATAGTGTGAGAATACCTCCTGCCATTTAGCCTTTATGCCGCATCCTTTGAAAGAGTATCCTTTGTCTCTTGTTTTCAGTTAGAATGTAGCAGCAACTGGGAGAGCATTATAACAGCAACGACAAAAAATTATATCCCCAAAATTAATATTCTCCACAAATTCTTTTACAGAGATAAAAGAAAATGATGGGGAAGGTTAAGTTCAAAGACATGAAAATGTGATATGACAATGTTGATGCTAGAAGTTTCTGAAACCAAGGCTGATATTCACTTAGGATCAAGGTGGTGACAGCCCAGGTTTCCAGTGGAGACTCAGCTCTGGGAGGGTCTCCAGGCTTACTCCTATATCTACAGAGAGGATTCAAAGGTCCTCAGAGCTTTATAGCCTTTATTTATCATATAGATTATAAGAAAGCCCTGAAAGTCATCAATTTGTCAGAGAAATTAATGATTTATTGAAAATGTGAACTTTTTTCGTATTTTTAATTAGATAATCTTGACATATGAAACTTTGAGAAAAAATTTCTGATCAACTACTTGTCTACAAGTTTATGTTCAGTTAAAACTTACCTTTCTGTTGACATTTGGCATATGGATAGAAGTTTCAAAGAGAATGAGCTTGGCGTGATAAAGGAATAAATGAGTCTAGGAAAAGGCTTGAGGTAATGTCAAAGTGAGATTATAGATTGCTGTCCTTACAACTTCTTCCTGGACGTATTGATGTGCTCTCATAAATATTGTCTTTGTCTCTCAAAATGAAGTTCAATGTCTTTAAGCTTAAAGGGGCCATAAAGTGTTTTACTAACATTATATCTCCAAGAACTCACAAACAATTATTATTTAACAAATACTTGATACTAGTAGAAATAAATGAAAGAATACACTACAACTGCTACAGGTTGTATGATCAATAATATTTCTCAATAAAGACCTATCCCAAAAATTATGAGTAGGAGTAATAATCATAAAACTCAAGGGTCTTAGTTTTATTATTCTGAAGGCATTTAAAATCACAAGCTTTCGAGTTTATTTATTTGTATGTGTGAAAGGGTACTGTTACAAACATGTAAGTTTAGTGTTTATAAGCACATCTTCTACACAATAGGATTCCCAGTGTTCATTTTGTGTCACTTGATTGAACAATATTCATTCTGTGATTTATTATCAGCTGTAAGCTATGGACAATCTTCAGGTAGTACTTGACCTCAGGGGGTTGAGAAGAAAGCCTCTGGTTCTATTTCATCACACCAATGGGTATCAGTGATAAAGGTGACAAAAGGCTTCAGAAGCTCCCAAGCACTAATACTGTAGTTACTGGTACACATGTGGCCATTAAGTAAGAATAGGTGTGGAGCCTTAAATGGTGAAGTAGCTCAGAAATGCTTAAGCATCATCCTACATCTGTATCACAACTAAATAACTATATGAAATTGTAACCAAGCAATACTGTTTTACATTGGAGAATTTAAATCATCAAAATTATATTTATTGGAAGTACATTATTCTTTCAAAATCAGCCAGGATAGAGACCTCTGACTCTGAATACATGTACAATAAACCCACCTCTCTTTTTTATCTCAATAAGTACAGTTAAAACTTTTAATTAATGCATTCAAATCAGTCATAAGAAAATGGTACAAGAAGATGTAAAAACAATTATGGACCTTCAGAACCAAGGGATGGTATAGTGTTACCTTTTATGTACTTTGTCTACAAATGGGAACTGAAGAAGGCAGAGTGTGGAAGGATCGAAGTGGATACACAAACAGAAGACATTGAAAAAGGAAATTTTATTTGCTGAAGTAAGAGGACCAGAAAGAGATAAATCTGCATAATGGAAGCTTCCAGAAACAAACAGTCCTACCCAAGCAAAACACCACAGTGAAAGACGTTCCAACCTCAGAAAATGCTGAATAGGAAGGACATAGTATCATAGCACTACTATCTAAATGTTTGTCTCTAGCGGACTCTTCCCATCCCACGATGCCATCATGGAGAACTTCAAGAAGCCGGAGTTCTTCCTCTTACCCAGGGCAGTGTTCTGCTGCTTGCCACAGTGTCAGTATCTTCCATAGGAGTGAGGCCTTTCACCATACCAGACAGTGGATAACTGCTCTCTGCTGACAAAGCCTGAAGAGGCCTCCGAAAATAGTGTGTGGAATCTAACAACACAGTACTGAAATATCTAGGAAATAGTCACTACATAATATCAGAGGCAGCAGATTGTGGGCAGGAATGAGAAGAGATGCAGTTCCAAAGTGACTAAGAATCATTTGACAAGAAATCTAAAACAGTCATTTCAGAAAGGCTTCAAAGAGCAAGTCTAGATGTTCACAAGATTTAAACACAATGAACATAGATTTCATCGAAGCAGTAAGAAAGTATAAGACATAAACAAACAGAAATATTAGATGAAAGTTATAATAATCAAATCCAAATAAAAATCATCAATAAATATGTTTAACATAATGGAAGTATATGTGAACATAAACATAAAATAATAAAAAGTATCTAACATAAGGACCACAGAGATGTTTTAGTGCCTAAAACAGTTTGCTGTGTTGCTATGAGTATGGATCTTGGCATCTATGCTAAAAGATGTGAGTGGGTATTTATGCCTAAAAAGACAGTTCTTGCTGGGAGTGGAGAGCGGAGAAGTGAGTAGTGTTCTGGTTTGCTGGCCAGCTGCCCTAGCTCCAGAGTACTAAGAGACTCTGCCTCAAAAGAAATAAGGCAGAGAGTGATAGAAGCCAAACACTTCTTGTGTTCCTCTGGCCTCCATGAGAACACATGCTTATGTAGACATACTTACATATACCACACACAAAGACACATACAGAGAAATATGCAGAAACATACACAAATCCAGAAACACAGAGACACATAAACAGAGATATATGCATGTGGAAAAAGAGACAATACACATATTTACACACATACAGACACACAGAGACATATAAACACACATGTACAAACACACACAAATAGACACACATGCAGACATATATATAAACTCAGGCATACACAGACTCACAAACACAGCCATACACACAGACACATATGGAAAAACACAGATACGCATACTGACACATGTGTACTAAGACATATACATGTAGTCTCATGCACCACATTTAGTCATATAATCTCATCATGCACAAAATGAACAAATAATTTAAAAAAAAATTAATTATAAAAATATAAGAAAAGATAGGACAGACTGGACCACAAAAAGCAAACACTTCTTGATCTTGAATTTCTTTTAGAAAGCAAGCAAAGACCTCATGTTTATTTCCTAGGATTTCCAGAGAGATATGAAAAGTAAGTATGGCTGAAAGTATATTGAGAAAATCCATTGAAAATTGTAGAAATTTGGCAAAAGCTGCATACCTACCGATTCATAAAACTATGAGCCTTCAGACAGCATAAGTTAAAAGAAAGTAATACAAAATACCTCATCATTAAATTTCTGAAAAATAAAGAAAATATGCTTTGTTTGGTATAGTAATATCACAATAAATAAAAGTAAAAGTAATTTTTTAAAAATAGTGGCAAAATACAGAGTACAATTTACACTGTAACTCTAATTATTTGTACTATTTCTCATTACGAATTTACATAATCTGGACAGCAATAACCACAATGGATAATCATATTAATTGAAGTTTACAAGACCAAGACCAATCTCTCTACCCATCAAACACTAGATTTTCAATTTCCCCAACTTTCAAGATTTGGAAACCACCATCCCACTGGAGGATTCTCCATAGATAATGGATATTGAACAAATGTATTAATTTGACCTCATGACAGTCACTGAAATTAATATTAAACACAAGCCATACATTGGGTTTTGTATGTTTACTGAGTAGGGATAGTTCACTTGCCTGGGTCACAGGCATTGCCCTTTGACATTGCCCAGTGATTCTCACCATGTGCATCAAAAATACTGAGAAAATGATATAAAGATATATTTTGGCCTCATCTACAAGGTATCTGGAGTAGTGAGTTTACCACTGGGATCAGAACATTGTATTTTTCAGTAGCATAGGAATTGTATTGTTGGTATGCTTGGGAGTACACTTCTTGTTGCTCACACTGGTGCAGGAAGCTATATCTCGCATACTCTTCCTTCGTTTATCTCCATATCCTCCATTTAATTTACTCTCCTCTCTCCAAACAGCTATGTTCTCTTGACTTCATTTCTTTTTTAAACCCACTAATTTCGTAGATGTACCACAATTTCTGTATCCACTCCTCTGTTGAGGGACATCTGGGTTGTTTCCAGGTTCTG
>NW_022196898.1:87259520-87269162 GCF_008632895.1 Mastomys coucha
TTGGAGGGGAAACTGGGAATGGAGAAATTTGCATATAAATAAAGAAAATATCTAAAATAAAAAAAAAAACCCACTAATTTCATTCATGCTGCCTTTGTGTCCTGTGTGTATGACCATCTTTGGGAGCAAGGAAAGTCTCTCTGGGACCACATTCTGAGTTAAACCTTATTTTTCTCTCCCCAGTAGTAATTTTGCCATTTTTTCTTAGCTGGGAGGAGAGAGTTCAAGAGTTCTACCCCATACATGGTGAGATTCTAGTTGGCTTAATCTTGTGCAGGTCACATCCATGCAGTTACAGCATCTATAAATTCAATTGTTCAATGATGCCATAGTTATCAAATAGTGTTTTGTTTCACTGCAGGCCCCAATTACCACAATCTCTTAAATTATTTCCACCCCTCTTCTATGATGATCTGTAAACCTTGGAGGCAGGGGAAAGATATAGATAACCCATTTGGACTAAGTAATCAACAATCTTATTCATTGTTGGTTGACCAGTTGGTGGAATTTGTATTAATTTCCATCTACTGCAGAAGAAAGCATTGCTGGTGAGGGTTAACTCACTAATCTGATAGTGTGGAGAAGGCTTGGTCTGTGAGAAAGCACTCTTAAAAGATACAAAGGACTGGGGTTACCTTTCCACAATAGGAAAATACTCAAGTCACCCAGATATCTACCTTTTGGAGTCACTCTTCAGGAAAGACTACTAAGAAACTTTCACAAGATGGAAAATGTGAGGTTAAAAGAGCTTTGAGACAAAATGGATGTGAAGGAAGATTTAAAGACTAAAAATATGGACAAACACAACAAACATTCCATCTCAGTAGTTTTTAAACTTTGTTTTATGGTTGGAAAAAATACAACATATATTTATGTACTTTTCTCTGTATATACAAAAAAATACTTGCAATTATTTTATTATGAAGCAACATGGAGGTTAAAGGAGAGTTAGTATTTTTGTGGTTATAAAGCAGTAGATTTCGATGTAAATGCTGAGATGTAAAAATAAACAACATTAAATTACATTTCTGATTTGGCTAATGTTACCTTTCCTGACCGTGAGTTTGTACTACTTACATGCAAAATATAACATTTGGAGAAAAATTACATAAGGATGGGCCAGATCTTTCTATAATATTTTTCAAATTCTTCTAAGTTTCTACTATTAAATTAACTTCTGAAAGTTATACTTTATGTTATTATTGATACACATGTTATTTGAAAAATTAAATACATCATCTGTGTTACATATAAACCATGCTACTGATCACTCTCCCTTAATTTCATCCAGATTTGCTTTGCCTCATCACTCATCTTTGGAACTCCATGCCTGACTTGTTAAAAGATCTCTTTAGCATCTATTCAACATCCAATATAGGATGCTAGCATGAAACACAAGTACCAAACACAATTTGAAATTGAGAGTGATAACTTACAAGGCACTGGTAAATCCACTGAACTGCTCATTTCTTCACAAATATTAAGCAGTTTAACACTGTTTTGTCATGTATAGACCAAATCTCTTAGAAATGAAAGATGCCAGGAAAATTGATATTAGCATATTAACCAGTAATTTCAATAGCATTATATACTTTGTAATCTAAATATACCAAAATATGAATGAAATGAGAATGAATGAGAGTCAAAGATAGAAAAAAGAGGGAACAATGATTTTGCCCTGGCTTCTGCAGAGGTTGTTTCTCAATTCAATGTAACAGTCTTCATTTGTAACATGCAAAGGATATTATAATATGCAAAAGTTGGAAATCGCCCTGAGAAACTGAGTTTGCTGCCATTTCATACCCTATTTAGACATGATTTGTATTAAGAATATAGTACTTTAAAACTCTGTCTGGATTGAATTTCTAAGCCACAGATTTTAAACTTGAACTGTGCTTCTTAGGGTTTTTATCAATGTAATATATGCTCAAGTCATTTTTATTTTTCCTATTAGCTTTCCAGAAATGCAGAGGTATGTACTTTTTGCTGTAACATTTATCCAATTGTATAAAAATCTTTAACATTAAGAAATAGTTTTAACCTTGTACTTGATCCAGAGGTCCTAATGATCCTGAACTGTTTCGTTTTCTTGGCATAGATTATTGCACTAGCATTCAAAGTGCTAATGAGGCCAAGCTCTCCAGGACATACTCTAATGGGTCAGTGAGCACCAGCTGACCTCCAGGTCCAGTGCTAACTTTCCTGAACTTAGACCTGTTCACAGACACTCTGCTTACCTGAAATACCTAGGCATTTGTAGTGTAAAATCCATTAGTCAAACTCATGGAGATTTTTCTGTCTAATAAGCTGTCATTATGTAATATTGATGTAATTGTCTGGGATATTATATTTTAATAGGAAAGAAGTAATCCTGGCCATGTTTTGATCAAAACAACGCTTAAAATTATGACACAATGATATCAACCTGCTTGACCTAATAGAGTCTTGGGTTTTCTTTCTCTGTTTTATTAACCGTTGGACTAAGTGATGCAAATTATTTTTATTTGTTGAACTTCTGCTATAAAAAAGTCAATGCTGACAGTTTCAACTTGGGATTTTGTAAAAATGAGTGTGGGTATATTTGAGGAGCAGCTGAATTTCATACCCAGATATATACTTTATATTGATCATTAATAGAAAAACAAATTACGAGGACAAAATTTAGTTTCATTCTCAGAGGTTAAAGGGACAATGCAGGATGAGAAATTCACTTTATTACCAGGATGCAGGTGTGTTTTGCCACGAGTAAATACTAATTTTTTATTAACAATTGATACTATGGTAATTTAGCAGCAGGAAAACCTATTTTCTCACAAGGGCTTTTTAGGCTATTATGCTTAGCCACCCAGAAAAGCAGCCTGGAAATGAGATAGTTTCTGAGACCTCCAAATGCGGACTAGATCCCCTGGATATAATTACTTATGAGGAGAACATGAGCATCTAGGAGTGGGTGAGTGCTCTCCAAACAGACAATCAATACTAGTTAGTGGGACATGAAATCCATTTAATGATTCAGTAGATCTTGGCCATACCTCTTTGAAATGAAATGACATATAATAGCATAATCAGGAAGAAGATTGGATTAGGCTAGGATGAACTCAGAATAGATTTGGAAGTCACAAAACGTTTACTAAAGTTGTATATGAGTACTCATGTCTGTGCTGTGTCATGAAGTACAAAATACGCTCACTAGGAGCTGTGATTTCCAGACTTGTTCCTGGAAATGCAATGGAAGACTTCTCTGGAACAACTCAGATTTAATGCCTAGTTAACCTTCCCACTCAGCTAATATTTTTTCTATTAGTTGAAGGGACTTAGGTAGCACACATTGTTAATTACCGTGCTTTTTTTTCTCTTTCTTTTTGACAAACTTTATTCTCCATTCTCATCTTATTTACATGTATAAGCCTTTTTCAATATGAGCATTTCCACCGCATTGTAGGATTGATTCTATTCTGACCATTTAGATTTAATATTTTTGCCTGAAACATTTAATTGGCAGTTCTTCATAATTGAGGAAATATATGTCAGTGATTTTTCAGTATTGGGCAATTGTGCAAGATAATTGTGATTATTTCAAAAGGCATTGTGTTGACTATTATAGTCTGTGAACTATAATGTTTTATGAAAATACTTGTTAGGGAAGGATACTCTAAGATCACTCTATGTATATCTTATACACATTTATGGCCTTAGCTGTCCACTTTTATTGAATGATTTGACTCATACAGATAGATTTTAACATCAATGAAGGGGTATCTTTTCAGAAGGATCACAAATATTGTGATTCCTGTATTGCTGTCATATTCTCAGTCTCAATATCCAGGATGTCACAAAGAATGCTTCAATGTCAGAGAGGTCAACAAGGATAAAAGCTATCAGTGCTCTTCATCCAATAGCCAGCAAAAACATTAGGCCCCAGTGTCCACAGGAGCGGTTGCACAGAACTTAATACTTCCAATTGATACATGAACCCAGAGATGGAGCCTTCTCCACATGAACCTTCAAAGGAGAACCTGTATTTTTTAGACAAAATAAATTAGTCTCTGAAGAGGTACTTAATCAGAAAGTGGTAAAATTTCTGATTCATAGACACTGGATCACAAGTACCTCCCTTTAAGGATTTATCATATAACTATTGATGAATAAACATGGTATACACTGATTATTAAATATAGGATATGTGAAAATTTTGTAAACATTTATAATTTATTCATACATTCAGTTTAACAAGAATCAGGACAGCAAAATTATTTCCTACTCAAAATGCTAGTAGGTTTGTATCTATATTCTACAGTGGAAATCATACATTAGAAAACAAACTTATATAGCATATTTTACAATCTATTTCTAAAATCTAATGATGAAAAATTCATTCTAAACACATATGTAAGAATTTTGTGGTAGAATTAGTGGTATTTCATTAATTTTTAAAGTAATCACAAGACTTTATTTAAAAGTATACCTGAAAGGAAAATACAAAATTGATCTTCAAACACTGAGTTTTATTCATTCCAAAAATCAGTCAGGAATGTATGGATAAAATAAAAGCTGATAACAAGATACTAACTAAATGAGCTGGAGAGATTTGACATATTAATATCTTAATGCTAACACCTGTATAGCCAAAATTTTCATCAACTATATTTGTTAGGTTCTGTTCTTTCTCAGGATAAGTCTCATATGCCTCCTAATTATAAGTTACATTGTAATGGTTGTCATACAAAAGAAGGAACACCTAAAACCTTGGTGGTCGTGTTTGTAACTTTTCTAAAGTGCAAACTAAAGTGCACAATGAATAAATCAATGAAGTTATCACAGGGAGAAATCATGCCAAATTTTACATATGAAACTATAAGTATCCCGTACACATTATGTTTTGTTTATGATTGGGCCTGTCAGAGAAAGGACATAATTTTTATCACTCAAAAATTTATATGTTCTCTGTATCTATAAACAACCTGAATGCAGTGAAATAAGTAATATGTGTGTTTGGTCTACTTCAGAGCGACAATTTAATTTCAGATTGTGTTCTTCTTTGAGAAAATAAAAGCAATAACAGTTATTCCATAGGGAGGAAACAGTGCCTGAAGCTAAATGCATGAATTGTCCATGAGAGAGTCCTCTGTTTAGCTCTGTACCCTGTTTCTTAATTGGGTAATTTGGTGTTATTGGAGTCTACTTCTTGAGGTTTTTTTTAATATATTTTGGATATTAGCCCTCTATTGGATATAGAGTTATAAAGATCTTTTTCTAATCTGTGGGCTGCCATTTTGTCCTATTGACAGTGTCCTTTGCCTTACAAAAGCTTTTCAATTTCATGAGGTCCCATTTAGCAATTGTTGATCTTAGTTTCTGAGCCATGATATTACGTTCAGGAATTTTTTTTTCCTGGTGCCAATGTTTTCAAGGCAGTTTTCCACCTTCTCTTCCATTAAATTTAGTGTCTCTGGTTTTATATTGAGGTCCTTGATCCATTTGGATTTGAGCTTTGTGCAGGATGATAAATATGGTTCAATTTGCATTCTTCTACATGCAAACTGCCACTAAGACCAGCACTATTTGTTGAAGATGCTTTCTTTTTTCCACTGTATGATTTTGACTTCTTCCAGACTGTGGGATATGGAACCTGAAGAAACCACCTTCCGTAGTCAGACAGGCCCCCCAGTGAAGGATTGGGGACACCAACCCCCCTCACAGCTTTCAACTCAAAATTGTTCCTGTATAAAAGAAATGTAGGGACAAAAATGGAACAGAGACTAAAGTAATGGCTGACCAGTGACAGGCATAAATTGGGGTCCATTCCATGGGTAGGCACCAAACCCTGACACTGTTACTGAATCTGTATTGTGGTTGAAGGTGGTAGCCAAGCATGGCTGTCCTCTCAGAGGTTCTACCAGCAGCTGACTGAGACAGATACAGACACTTCCAGCAAAGCATCGGACTGAGGTCAGGGACCTCTATAGAAGAGTTAGGGGAAGGACTAAAGGAACTGAAGGGGATGGCAACACCATAGGAAAACCAACAGTGTCAAATAACCTGTACCCCTTTGAGTTGCAGAGTGTGAGCTTGCAAACAAAGAGCATACATGGGCTTGTCCAAGGCCCCTGTAGCAGAGGGCTCCCTTGTTTGGCCTCAGTGGCAGAGGATGAGCCTAAACCTGTAGAGACTTGAGGCCCCAGGGTGGGAGGATACTTATGGGGCCCACCCTCTCAGAGGCAAAGGGAAGAGGGAATAAGAAAAAACTATGAGGGGGGACCATGAGGGAGGCAACATTTGACATGTAAAGAAGTAAAATAATTAATTAATAAAAAATTTTAAAAAAGAATTGCCACCCTCTAATTTAATCCTAAGTATGTAGATCCTGCATTGTCATACCACAATCAAATTTTTCAACTAAAGGGGAGCCAAGATTTCACTGCATGCATGTCACTTGACTTTTGCCTAAGTTACCTACCAGAAAATGTTGTTAAGATAAAATTGTCAATGTATGCTATATTTCATGGGAATGGCTATTTTTGGTTTTTAAAATTTAGACCAGAGATAAATGAAAGACTATATTGTGACTATTTAATAATCACCATGAGTAAGGGTTATTGATCAGAAAATCACTGAGAAGAAGGTAAGATATAAAATACTAAGTTAAAGTATTAGTTTAGTAACCTGCATCTTATATGGTATTCAAAAACCTCATTGGCTTTTTATAATAATACCATCTGGTCACTTTTTCCATTCACTCTAATTATCCACTTAAAATACATTTTTATTGTTTTCCTTCATGAAATTGTCAGACAAATAGAACAATTCGCCTTTGCTGTAGCTCAATGTAAATTCTGTACTTGAAATATTTTTTCTTATACAATCTTAACCATATTCAAAGATCTAGTTATTTTTTTGTGTGTTTTAGTAATAGATTATATATCTCCAGAGGAAGACCTGTATGCTCCTCCCTTTCAAACCCCAAGTCCACTTGTCTCAGTTTTGCAGTGTATTGCGTGTTAGAACTGTCTTAATATTTCTCTAGTATTTCATGTGCACTAGACTATGACAAAATGCAACTAGCTAAACTTAGCTAAACATAACTAAATTTTAAAATGTGAATCTCTGTTGCCCAGTCATCAAATTTGTATTGTAGTTCAATTGGATTTACTTGACTGTCTGTTGAATGCATTTTTTTGAAACAGGAAAATGAAGGAAACTCCGAGGTTAACATATAGCAGATCTTATATAATTCACTATTTTACACCAGTCTTCAGGAGCATCTGTAATGGTGGAAATAAAATACTGGCCCTCTTTATTTCTTTGCTTGTACATAAAAGTATCTTTCACTTTAGTGATACATTTGACTTTGAAAGTTTAGTTTGTTGCCTTGCTTAGAATAAGGGTTTATTTTCCTTAGCACAGAAAGGCAGTGTGGTTACTGTGCAATTACTATAATGCATGGGGAAAATAACATTAATTTAATTAAGAAGGTTTAGAAACCAAAATGCTGATATAGTTCTAGTTATCATATCCAACCTTAATGTGTAATTTTTCTAATGAACTCATGATGTCTCTCAACATTCATTTGACTCAATCTGCTGCCTATCACAGAGGGGAGTTGAATGGTTCAAAGGGAAGAATAAACAATTCTCTTTCTTGTATAACAAGCTTATTTATGACATAATTTGTTTCTGATGAAACTGAAGAGTTAGGCAGAGTAGCATCTATCCTAGAAAATAGGGCACGGAAAACTGAAAATAAAAAATGAGAGAAAGAGAGCACATGCACACGGATCTGATGACTGTGCGTCCTCATTAACTCATTGTGCAATCTGGCAAATACAACTAAATATTCTGGTATGTTTAGAGAACTGGATGAACTCTATTACCAGGATGTACCTGGCAATAAAAATATACTGTTTTATAGATAGAAATTCAGGGCTAATTTCTTTTGTCTTACCATTGTATCTTAATGATACCAGACAATTAGTGCCTACTAATGGCGTGAAAGCTATTTCCTGAAGATAAGTACAAAACCATGAAAGCTTTATAAATTGCATTTGCAGAGATTTTTATCAGTACTTATCTTGTACATTTTGCTCTTGCAAAGAGGAATTTAAAAATGTTACTTTGTAAAGACAATTCCAGAGTAAGTTTTTCTTTCACTTCACATAAATATGATGAAAATTAAAAATGTATTTTTGTTTTTATGCTTAGAAGACAATGGGTTTGGTGGTACATGGCCTTGCATATAAATGAATGGCTCCAATTTAAATACCATGTATATCAGTTATAGTTGTCTTCTTTATATTTAGATAATTATTTGATATTATTTTTATATTTAGATAGACAGAGGAGTATTAGAAGTCTTTGTTTTTGAGTCACAAAATTTTGTATATAGCAAATATACTGGATGAAAAAAGATTCCATTTTGTTAGGTGGTAAGAATATTATGATAGATTGGAAGAAATAAAGCCCAGAGAAAAAGTGGTGGACAGAACACAACACATTCAACAATTTCAAGCAGTTCTCATGCTACTTGTACTACGGTGATCTCAGAAGATTTGAGACATGTCCAGGAACCATTAAAACATAATATTTGAATACCTTTTTCTCCTTCTCCTCTTCCTCCTCCTCCTTTCATTCTTCCTTTCAGATCGTGTTTCACCACTCAGACACAGTTGTGAATGGTCCCAGGACACGTCTCAATCCTTTGAAATCACTATTTTTCAGGACTGAACATTGTCTGATTGCCTAATTGAAAGGTCTGGTAATTTTGAGCTACCGTTATTAATAATTGATGCTGGTTGATAACAAAGCAGAATACTAAATTTTTGACATAGCTAGTAAACTATAAAGCTTTGCCAACAAATTTGCTGTGGTAGGAGATTCAAAAGTCACTCTAACTATATACCATCTTATAACATCTTTTGCCTTAGGTTACTGTCTCTATTGAGTAATTTGATTATTGTTGACACAGTATGACAACAATGAGAGGATACCACTTCCATCAGATTAAAAAATATGACTTCTGAATTCCTAGTGTGTTCTCTGTATCTATTTTAAGCTTGTACTCTCATGACAAATATTTGGGCATCATGAATGGCCTCATAGATAGGAAATGAATAAGTCATACAGTATTTTTTCACATTTCCATTATGAATTATTTTTAAAGTTCTTCAAAACACAAGAGACCTTATCTTTAAATATGCATTTTGCTTTCTATAATTCCTTGTCATATGCAATTAGAAGTAGGGGGTTTGGTGAATATCAGCAGGTAAATTTGTTTCCAAACCAACAGTGTAAGTTGAATCCCTTGATGATATTCTGCATTTGGCATTGAATTGTTGGTTACTTGTATAGCCTGGGGCCTTCTTGGATTGATATCATCCTGTAACTATTGCTTCTTGGACAAGTTGTTTATTTTTGTTCAAATAATAGATACTACTGTGGAACTTTGTGGACACAGGTGTAACTAAAGAATTTGAATGCAGAGCTATGCAGATATTCAATTAAGAAAAACAATCACAGTTTCTAACAACAAGCTGCATGCATGCATGTGAAGACGTAACCTGATTAAAATAGAGGGCTAACAGGTGGTGGTGGCACACACCTTTAATCCCAGCACTTGGGAGGCAGAGGCAGGCGGATTTCTGAGTTC